>NC_061801.1:5264719-5574017 GCF_021462225.1 Girardinichthys multiradiatus
TCAGTCCACTGCTTCCGCAGGTCCCCCAAGGTCTGGAATCGGCCCTTCTCCACAATCTGCCTCAGGGTCCGGTCACCTCTTCTCGTTGTGCAGCGTTTTCTGCCACACTTTTTCCTTCCCACAGACTTCCCACTGAGGTGCCTTGATACAGCACTCTGGGAACAGGCTATTCGTTCAGAAATTTCTTTCTGTGTCTTACCCTCTTGCTTGAGGGTGTCAATAGTGGCCTTCTGGACAGCAGTCAGGTCGGCAGTCTTACCCATGATTGGGGTTTTGAGTGATGAACCAAGCTGGGAGTTTTAAAGGCCTCAGGAATCTTTTGCAGGTGTTTAGAGTTAACTCGTTGATTCAGATGATTAGGTTCATAGCTCGTTTAGAGACCCTTTTAATGATATGCTAATTTTGTGAGATAGGAATTTTGGGTTTTCATGAGCTGTATGCCAAAATCATCCGTATTAAGACAATAAAAGATCTGAAATATTTCAGTTAGTGTGCAATTAATCTAAAATATATGAATGTTAAATTTTCATCATGACATTATGGAAAATAATGAACTTTATCACAATATGCTAATATTTTGAGAAGGACCTGTACCAACATCAAAACACAAACACAAATCACTGGAGACCACTGGTTTGATCTGGGAGACATGGAAAGTAGGATGGATACGAAGATTTGCAGGTAGGCAAAGACGAACAGCAGACGGACTAATTACCGTCTCGATCTCATAGGGACCAATGAAACGAGGTGAAAGCTTCCTTGACATGAACTTAAGGGGCACATTACGTGCCGACAACCAAACTTTTTGTCCAGGCTGAAACTCCGGTGCAGGTCTGCGTTTGCGATCAGTGAAACGCTTTTTTTGATCAGCAGTGCGATGGAGGCTCTGGACAGTTGAGTTCCAAATGGTCTTACAGCGGCAGACATGTTGGTGGACGGATGACACAGTGATTTCTCTTTCATCAGCAGCAAACAAGGGTGGCTGATAGCCCAGTGAGGCCTCAAAAAGTGAACGTCCAGGGGCAGAGGAAATGTGTGAATTTAAGGCATACTCCATCCAAGGTAGATATGCGCACCAGTCAGAAGGGTTAGTGGACGTGAGACATCGTAGGGTTGATTCTAGCTGTTGATTTAATATTTCGGTCTGACCATTAGACTGTGGGTGGTAACCTGAAGTCAATGATACCCTGGCTCCGAGAGCTAAACAAAACTGTTTCCAAACCTGCGAGATGAACTGTGGGCCTCGGTCAGATAAGATGTCCTGTGGTATTCCATGGAGACGAAAAATGTGTTTAGTGAGGAGTTTGGCAATTTGAAGGGCTGGAGGACGTTTTCTGAGGGGGATGAGAAGATACGCTTTAGAAAAACGGTGCACAATAGTGAGAATAGTTGTCATACCTGAGGAGAGGGGAAGACCAGTAACAAAATCCAAAGCTATGTGAGACCAGGGACGACTTGGGATGCTTAGAGGTTGGAGAAGACCTGCAGGAGGCTGGTTGAAAGACTTATTCCTAGCACAAGTGGCACAAGACTGAACATATTCCTTCACATCTTTATGTAATGATGGCCACCAAAACCTCCTTTGAACCAATGCAATAATTCTACTAACACCTGGATGTGCCGAAAACCTTGCTGTGTGTAGCCAATTGATTAATCGAGCTCGTACTGTAAATGGGACGTAGACACGGTTAGGTGGTCCATTACCAGGATCTGGCTCCTGTTGTTGAGCCCTTAATACCATCTCCTCAATCTCCCATCTGAGTGCCCCGACCGTCCAACCGGGCGGTATGATGGGTGCAGGTTCCCTCACCAAATTGTTTGTGGCAAAATGTCTGGAGAGGGCATCAGGCTTAGTATTGTTTGGTCCAGGCCTGGAAGAAATACATAAGTCGAAACGAGAAAAAAATAAGGACCAGCGAGACTGACGTGGGTTTAGCCTTTTGGCTGACTGTAGGTAGGCCAAGTTTTTGTGATCAGTCCAGACTTGGATGGGATGTTTGGCCCCCTCAAGCCAGTGGCGCCACTCCTCGAGGGCTAATTTTATCCCCAGAAGTTCTCTGTCACACACGTAGTTCCTCTCTGTATTGCTGAACCTGCGAGAAAAGAAAGCACAAGGATGAAGTCTCCCATCTTCAGAGTTTTGCGACAGCACTGCTCTGACCCCAATGTCTGAGGTGTCGATTTCCGGGATAAATTGTCTTGAGGAATCCGGATGGACCAAGATGGGGGCGCGAGAGAACTTCTCCTTGAGAGCACAAAAGGCTGCTTCGGCTTCAGATGACCAGGAAAAAGAGATCTTAGAAGAAGTCAGAGCTGTTAGAGGTGCAGCAATGAGACTATAGTCCTTGATGAAATGTCTGTAAAAATTGGCAAATCCCAAAAAATGCTGCAAAGACTTGCGTGAGTCCGGCACCGGCCATTCTAGTACAGCTCTTATTTTCTCTGGATCTGAACGTACCTGTCCACCCTCAAGGATGTAGCCCAGGAAGGTGACTGACGACTTGTGAAACTCACACTTCTCAGCTTTTACGAACAGGCGGTTTTCCAGAAGGCGTCGAAGAACTTGGCGAACGTGTTTGCGATGCTCCAGCATATTCTTAGAATAAATCAGTACGTCATCTAAGTATACGAAGACAAAAATGTTAAAAAAATCCCTGAGAACGTCGTTGACCAAAGCTTGAAAAACTGCAGGAGCATTACACAGTCCAAAAGGCATGACCAAATACTCGAAATGACCCAACGGCGTCTTAAATGCCGTTTTCCACTCATCCCCCTGGCCGATCCTGACCAAGTGGTAAGCGTTACAAAGATCTAACTTAGAAAAAACCGTGGCACCATAAATGGGTTCAAAGGCAGAGGTGATGAGGGGAAGTGGGTACTTATTCTTAATGGTGATCTGATTTAAGCACCTATAGTCTATACAGGGATGCAATGAACCATCCTTCTTCCCTACAAAAAAGAAGCCCGCCCCTAGTTGTGATGAGGAAGGCCGAATAATACCTGCTGATAAGGAATCATTTACATAATCTTCCATTGACTTATGCTCAGGACGTGAAATGTTCTAGAGTCTGCAAGAGGGCAGAGGTGCGCCGGGAAGAAGATTAATTGTGCAATCATAGGGTCTGTGAGGAGGTAAGGACAGAGCCTTATTCTTGCTAAACACTCCCTTGAGATCATGGTATTGTAGAGGTACCTGAGTCAAATTGATCCTCTCGTCCTCATTGCTAGCCTGTGGAGGCGGATTAGGTGAAAAAGCTGATCTTAGACAAGATGAATGGCCGTCAGCAGACCAGGACTCTATGCGACACTTTGACCAGTCTAAATGTGGATTATGTTGCTGTAACCAGGGAAATCCTAAAACTAGACAACCTTGAGATACTGGAAACACAAAAAGGGATGTATTTTCTCTATGATTGCCAGATAACAATAGTTCCACTGGTTTAGTTCGTTGAGTTATCTGTTGCAGTCTCTTTCCGTCTAGAGCTAGAACTAAATGTGGTGATTCAAGGTATTCCACTTCTATACCAGCCTGGCTTACTAATGCTAAATCTATAAGATTCTGTTCGCAGCCGGAGTCTATAAGTGCAGATACCACCGCTGTGGATGTCCGAGCACACAAAGAGTTGTAAAACGTTTGGCAGCAACTAATAAAACATGAAGTTGAAGACAAAGAAAATGGTTGATTTTCACCATAAGGTTATTATAGCAGTTCAGTTCCACAGCGCATCTGCGTTCAGGTGTCCAGACAGTAAAAACACAACTTGCGAGACTCAGCGGCCTCCGAAATTCAACAGAAATCAAGTTTCAAAAACAATGGCATGCACATACAATTCAGAACACAATAGACTATAAATGGTGATTCTAAATTGCACTAAAACCCTACTCTATCCTGCCCAAGCTATTTCTAATAAAAAATTAATAAATAAAATAACTGATTTTACTTGATGTTGTCTCCTCTGAGCAGAGGGAGAGAGAGAAGGGGGTGAAGAGTTTCCACGCGTCCGTGAATAACTCAGAGAAGAACGGTACGTTTTCCTTCTTTGTGGCCTCCTTGGCAGAAAGGTGAAGAATATGATGGACTAGTGACCGACAAAAAAAAACAAGGAGGAAAAATTGCGTCTCCTTGAAAACTCCGTGTTTTTTTTTTTTGGTTACGTGCTAAATCCACGCCTTCGATCAGTAAAGTTGAAAACTCTGGGCCTTCCTAGTCCCGGAGCCTCTTTTATGAGTTTTTTCTCATTGACCAACGGGGAGAATGAATGAAAGTCCACGTGGGATTTCCTTCTCCAGAATGATGCGCTTCAGATGCCGGTAACCGCGTCTCGGTTCCAAGCTGAAAAGCAATGATTGGCTGTCTCATAATCTGTTATATAGTTGACTATGGCATCAGAGCTGCGACGCCCCCATCCTATCAGCCGCGGTGCCCGCTGGGATTTGTAGTAGCGGACTGTCCTGGGATACAAAATGGCCAATGACGCCGGTTGGCATACTGGCGTCTAGCAACTTACAAATAGTCCAATATTCAGCAAAACATGGTCCAACAGGGGAAAGAATGGGGGAATCGATTAAACACCAAAGAACACTGAAGCAAAAAACCCCGCAATTCCCTACCTAATCAGAGAATTTCTCCGGATTAGGAGATGTGACGTCATGAAAATGGGGTGACAGTAAGGATTCCGGAAACGCAGTAGCGCCATCTGCTGGAGTGGTGGATGAAGTACCTAGCATTTGTTGTAACATGGTGGCGATCTGTTCTAACTGTTTATTGGTTTGACGTTGCTGTTCTGTAAGGGAACGGAGAGAGGAATCATGAAATTGAATCTGGTTAGCATGTTCAGAGAGAGTCGTCCTGAGTGCTTCTGCTGGGTCTTGTTGGCGAGAGTGTGCTGTCATTGTATTCGAAAAAGCTCTGACCCACATACAGAGAACACTCAGGAGGAGGAAGTAAAATAAAGAATTTTATCGATGATGAAATCAGGAATGAAACGGACGAAAATCTCACTGTAAGGAGAGAAGTGAAGAGAATGGATGAGTATGGGTAACGGAAGGAAAAACGAAACTAAGAACAAATAATTAATATGATTCTGAGATCGGCTTACTGAGTAATGGGGGTCAGGTTGTAATGGGGGAAAGCTTAGGCTTTCAAAATCTGCAGAGGAGCAAAAACAAGTTAAATGAGGTTGAAGAGCGAAGCATAAACTTAGAGTGTGGCACGAGTTTGTACCACTGGTGGCAAAACACTCTCGCATTGAAGTGCTGGCAGCCTCTTGCTTAAGTACTCCTCATGGTAATCAGTGGAACAAGTCGCACCTGTCACCCAGCACACCTGAGAGCTCCAGCAACAGAGCATATGTAGCAACACCAAAACACAAACACAGCCCAGATCCTGACAGTTCTCAGATCAGCAGGTTGCAAAAGAGATACAGAGGGACTTGAAGAGTCACAGAAAGACATAGAAGTAGACGTCAATTGACCGTATCCCCCACTGATTAATGCTTTGTTGTGAACAGAGCCCTGTAGAACCAGGTGATGATAGCCACTAAACTCCAGGCGCATTTCAGGGAGGTGAGAGCCACCCAAGTGGCACGTCAGACCATAAGAAACTGTTTACATCAGCATGGCCTGCGAGCCAGATGCCCTGCAAGGGCACCTGACCATACCACCAGGCACATGCATCATCTTCTTGCATGGGTCAGGAAGTATATATGCCTAATTTTATCTTCATTGACGACTATGCTCCAGCTTATCAAGGCTGCATCATTACAGAACAGCTGCTGGAGACTGGGGAACCTCGAATGGAGTGACCTGCAATTTCTCCAGACCTGAATCCCATAGAAAACCTATGGGTATAGCTAACACATCTAGAGGCTCCTAACTTTGTACCCAAGAACCTCAATGACCTGAGGCCGCCCTTCAAGAACAGTGGGATGTCATGCCTCAACAGACAATAAGTTGACTTCTAAATAGCATGAGATGTTGTTGTCAAACTGTAATTGATGCTGATGGGCAAACGACATGTTATTGAGACATTAACATGTTTTGTTGTGGTATACCCAGGGGTGAAAGTGAGCCGGTACGGTCCGGTACTGCGTACCACTAAAAGATTCTGCGCCGGTACGCAGTACCGGGAAGAGGGTAAGAATGGCTGTTTGCTATAAAGCTGTAGGAACCAATTACGGCTGTAAATATTCACGAGCACACAAAGATTAGATCCGCTACCAATAGGCAGTCTAAAACACGACTTAATCTGTTTTATAAATATAGTTATTTTGCCCTCATTCCAAATTGTTTCTAAAATGTTCTGCTTTGCTGGAGCCTCAATGCTCTTGCTTTGCTTCTCTCCCCTCGGAGCTCGAGGCTTTTGTGAACGGCCAGCCTGTAAAACGAGGACCGCCACGTTTAATGTCTGTCTGCTCGCTGCTAAATACCCCAGTTAAAAGCACAGAGAGAGTAACTAGTTGTGTTTCATGTTATTTTGCTGAATTACAACAACACAGTACAGCTCGAAAACACCGCTTATGACCAGAGATTTCACATACACTACACGAGAGCGCGTACGCACTTACCGCCAAAACAGAGCGGTTGCCAAGGAGATCGGTGCGTTCGATTTAATGGACTGGGAGATTTTACACAGGTGATGCACAGACATAAAAAACCGCCCCTTGCATTAGGACAGGACGAACAATAAATCCCTTCCCATCTACAGACTTTTAAATAAAAACCTCGAAAACAACCGAACTGTCAAATGTTTAATTTAAATGAAATCAAAACTTGATCACAATGCAGAGAACAATAACTTATTTGTTCACATTGTCAAGTGATTCTGATTTCTGCCTTATACAGACAGGCTACATATATATATATATATATACGTTAACTTGACCGGAAAGCCAAATATCCCTAACTTCTTGTGAGTTGTGTAATTTGTCAGATAACTTTCCCATTTCCACTTTATTTTTGTTTATATATATATATATATATATATATATATATATATATGACCAGACCATTGTTCATATGTCCTGACACAGAAAACCGTAGAACTGACAGAAGGTGTACCTTTATTTTCCTATCATATACAGTAGTCACAGCATATACAACCGCTGGCAAAAATTATGGAATCACCAGTCTCTGAGGATGTTCCTTCAGTTGTTGAATTTTGTAGAAAAAAAACAGATCACAGACATGACCACAAACTAAAGGCATTTCAAATGGCAACTTTCTGGCTTTAAGAAATACTAAAAGAAATCACGAAAAATAATTGTGGTAGCCTGTAACAATTAAATTTTTAGAACAAGCACAGGGAATAAATTATGG
Organism: Girardinichthys multiradiatus; assembly: GCF_021462225.1. Classification (NCBI taxonomy): domain Eukaryota; kingdom Metazoa; phylum Chordata; class Actinopteri; order Cyprinodontiformes; family Goodeidae; genus Girardinichthys; species Girardinichthys multiradiatus. The sequence continues at coordinate 5,272,037 of NC_061801.1, forward strand.
AATCACTCAATTTTGAGGAAAAAAATATGGAATCACCCTGCAAATTGTCATTACAAACAATAACACCTGCATCAGATTAAATCTGCTTGTTAGTGTCCAGGTAAAAAGGAGTGATCACATCTTGGAGAGCTGCTGCAACAAGAGGACTGACATGAATCATGGCTCCAACACCAGAGATGTCACTTGAAAAAAAGGAGAGGATTATCAAACTCCTTAAAGAGGGTAAATCATCACGCAGTGTTGCACAAGATGTTGGTTGTTCACAGTCAGCTGTGTCTAAAACCTGGGCCAAGTACAAACAACATGGGAAGGTGGTTAAAGGCAAGCATACTGGTAGACCAAGGAAGACGTCAAAGTGTCAAGACAGAAAACTTAAAGCAATATGCCTTGAAAACAGAAAATGTACAACAAAACAAATGAGGAACAAATGGGAGGAAACTGGAGTCAATATCTGTAACCGAACTGTAAGAAACCGTATGAAGGAAATGGGATTTACATACAGAAAAGCTAAAAGGAAGCCATCACTAACACCTAAACAGAAGAAAACAAGGTTACAATGAGCTAAGGAAAGGCAATCGTGGACTGTGGATGACTGGATGAAAGTCATATTCAGTGATGAATCTCAAATCTGCATTGGGCAAGGTGATGATGCTGGAACTTTTGTTTGGTGCCGTTCCAAAGAGATTAATGCAGACGACTGTCTGAAGAAAACATGCAAATTTCCACAGTCATTGATGATATGGGGCTGCATGTCAGATAAAAGCACTGGGGAGATGGCTGTCATTACATCTTCAATAAATGCACAGGTTTACATTGACATTTTGGACACTTTTCTTATCCCATCCATCGAAAGGATGTTTGGGGATGATGACATCATTTTTCAAGATGATAATGCATCTTGCCATACAGCAAAAACCGTAAAAACAATCCTTGAAGAAAGACACATAAGGTCAATGTCATGGCCTGCAAACAGTCCGGATCTCAATCCCATTGAAAATCTGTGGTGGAAGTTAAAGAAAATGGTCCATGACAAGGCTCCAACCTGCAAAGCTGATCTGGCAACAGCAATCAGAGAAAGCTGGAGTCAGATTGGTGAAGGGTACTCTTTGTCACTCATTAAGTAAATGCCTCAGAGACTGTAAGCTGTTATAAAGGCCAGAGGTGGTGCAACAAAGTACTAGTGATGTGTTGGGAGTGTTATTTTGTTTGTTTTTCATGATTCCATATTTGTTTCCTCAAAATTGAGTGATTCCATAATTTATTCCCTGTGCTTGTTCTAAAAATTTAATTGTTACAGGCTACCACAATTATTTTTCGTGATTTCTTTTAGTATTTCTTAAAGCCAGAAAGTTGCCATTTGAAATGCCTTTAGTTTTTTGTCATGTCTGTGATCTGTTTTTTTTCTACAAAATTCAACAACTGAAGGAACATCCTCAGAGACTGGTGATTCCATAATTTTTGCCAGGGGTTGTATGTATGAAAGAAGGAGAGAGAACATAAACTGCATGTCCTCAATGGCTGGTGGCCAGTGGAAAATGGCTGAATAAACAAGGTTTACAGCGGCATCAATCGCAACTGATGAGATTAAACGTAGTAAGCTGCTTTATGCTAAGATTAGCGACAATAAGAAGTGGAGCAGTATGAGAGCTGCAGACAGTGTGCAGAGGCTGGAAGCGCAGCAGCTGTTGTCATACTGCATGGAACTAGCATCTACCGTTTCATTTAATGAACCTTTTTAGGACTTTACGGCAATATGTAAGTCTTCATCTGTTTTGTTTGATTAATTTGTGAAAGAGATAAGTGTTATTATCAAAGTACTGTATCCTTTCAGCTGGGCTGCTAGACTTGCCAGCATTTGACTGACTGTACTTGTTTTAATTTCTGTTGAAGAAAATTAGTATTTGCTTTTAAATGTTTGGTAATTTATTAGTGGTTTTATTATTGTTTGAGAGAATATTATATCCTAGATGTCGTTCATCTTTGCTTGCATAATTAATCTTGTATTAAATGGTTAATTATGACTCAAGCTTGATTCCAAAACATAACTGAAATCTGGAAATGTCTTCATACCATGTGAGGAATACACAGATAATAGAACTTCTAACCCAGCAGAAAATAGATCTAAGAACTCTTACAAGATGCCTAAGCTATTTTTAACCAGAACAAAATACCTGTGTTTGAATTTTAGAAATTGATTTACAGCCAATGAAAATGCAAAATATTTATGTTTGCTGTGTTTGCAGTTGACGTGACTGTGTTGGATTTAAGAATGAGCAAAAGGGGGAGGAGACGAAGTAGCAGGAGGAGGAAGAGCTCCAGCAGCAGTAAACGTGAGTAGGAGCAGTTCTTGGAGGCTGAGAGCTTAATCATGTGCTTAGCTTGCTCACATTTTTGTGCACCTGCAAGCTTTAGATTCAGCAGGACAGTTCTACACCTGGACTGCTTCCATCTTGTAAATAAGGAACATAAGCTTTAATTGGCTCATAGTACATCCTGCAGGTACATCCTACACCGGAGCAGGGTGCAAGTTCAAACCTTTGATGTAAATTACCTGAGGCTTATTTATTTTTTTCGTGATCTGATCCCAAACTAAAAAAGCATCATAAAACAGATGTTTTAAATGATTTTCTGACATAATAAGCAATTTAAAGGCTTTTCACTGGTGTTAAATAAATGTCAAATGATCAAATTTATGAATAAAAAATTTCATAGTTTATCTTGACAGAAACATACTGAGACATTAATCAAATGTTGACATTTTAACACCCACATTTCCAACTGTACAATCCATAAAATCTACATAAATTGAAATGATTTAATCTTTTAACCTTGCCATGTTGATACATTCCATGAGCCAACTTTCTAGTAAAAATTATTCTATCTGATCACAAATCTATTTTCTCATTAGGTTTTTTTAGCATTCATGGTTTTAAGAATCAGACAAACTATACACTGATTAGGCTCGTGAACCGATCCAGTGCAGTAAAAAAGTATCCATACCCCCCAAACATTTGTAACATTTTATCATTTAACAACTTCAATCTTCAATGTATTTCATTGGAATTTTATGTGATAGAACAAGATAGTGGGTATTTGTCTAATATTGTATCAGTTTTATCTATAAGAAAGTGGACACCCCATATAAAACTTTCAAAAGCTTACTGGGAATCTCTTCACACATCAACTGTATGTAAATACATATGCGATGTACATGTGTTGTATTTATTCTTAGATGTGTGAATAAAGTAATACTGAACTAAATTTGTAAACAAAACAAGCATATAGTCGTGAAATGAAATCAGGAAGGACGCATGTATTTTGTTTTGGTTGTTGTCACACAAAGTGTGGAGTGTTTTGTATTGAGCTCGCTTTTACTCTGATACCACTAAATACAATCCAGCACAGTTGAACTGCCTTCAGAAGTAATCTTATTAGTAAATAGAATCCACATGTGTGTAATTTTATATCAGTATTGCCCCAGACACTTGTTAAAGAACATTAGTGAAAAAGCAAATAGTGTTGGAAAGGACATCATAGCTGTCAGGCCAAAACCTTGTATCTCTATTTTCATCATTTTTGTTTTCTCTTGAGAAGTAACTCTATACACCCTTCACATCTGTCTGGCATTTATTTGAGAAGAAAGAGCACATAATTATGTCAAAACAGTATGAATTTACATGTAGAAGCAAGATGTTTTTTTCATTTCTTGAAAAGTAAACTTTTTGGGGCTAAAATGTTCTTGTCCGACATCGATGTTAGGTCCTATTTCATATTTGCCACAAACCATATTGGGGACAGAGTACTAATGTGGAGCACAATATTAATAACAAAAATATTTGCCAGCTTGTAAAACAATATGTATAGTAGATAACCAACACTGGACATTACCAAGATGGTGAATGCATGGTGCTGTGGGGATGTTTTTTTCAGCAGAACGGGGAAGTTGGTCAAGATTTATGGGGAGGTGGATGAAGTAAAATAGAAGACAACCTCTGGAGAAAACCTTTTAAAGGCTGTAAGAAGACAGCAGACAGAGGTTCGTTTTCCAGCAGGACAACAACTCTGAACATACAATCAGACCTACAATCTTATCTAACTGAGCTTGAGCTATTTTGCGAAAAATAAATTAGCATCTAGATGTGTAAAGTTAGTAGAGATCCCTCAAAGGAGCTGCAGGTTTACCTGCAGGAAAAGAAAATTCAACATTGTGTGTAAAATAAAGTGATTATCTCTAAAATAACTAAAAGGTTTAAGGGCATCATCTGTGATAATTTGTTTCGTATTGAGCACAATTCAAACTATGCTTTTGATCATTGATTCAGTTAAGCACATCATCCAATTAAGCAAATGAAAATTGGACAAAGAGACAGTACCCTTGAATAATTATTTTATGGCAGCACCTTTATCAGCAATCACTATAAACAAGCGCTCTCTGTGCCACACAGTAAGATTTCTGTATTTTCCAAAAGGTAGTTTGTCCTATTCTTCCTGATAACCTGTTTAAGGTGTCTCAGCTTTGGCTTCCCCGCACTGCACTTTTCACAACTGTACATAGATGTTCAATATAATTCACATATCAGGACAAACAAAGCATTTAGTCAATGAGCTGCAGGGGTACCAGAGTAAATTTGTCCACATCTGCAAGAATTACTAGTCTGCACTTGGACCAAAGTCAGACGAAACATGATCATTCTTTATGATGTCTGAGTAAACTGTATTTAAACTGTATTTGAAGTGAAATCATTACTAAGAAGCACTAATGAGCAATTTGTTTTTCTTTCCTTTCAGGAAGTTCCTCCACATTCATCTTTCAAACCCATAGCAACAGTACCACTGTCAGCTATGAAAAGGACACACCTGAAAAGCATGATGAAAACCCTCTCCAAAAGAAAAATGTTCTGTCCGAATTTGAAGATCAACAACATGGCCATGCTCCATCCAGCCAAAAACGATGTAAACAAGATTTTAACATGGCTGCATTTCAGGAACAAAGGAGTATTTATACAAAAACCACGGAGGTTGAAGAGAAAGGAGTGAAGATAGTAACGTCAGTGTCAATCAGTGACATGGAAAAGTCCTCCCAAAACATCAAGTTCCAACAGCCACATGAGCCCTTATCTGAAAATCCAACCATCTCATCTACTACAGGAACATATGTCTACAATGTTAACTGCTCTGAGTCACAAGTGAAGGTTGAAATCCAAGAGATTCTACAAGGGAAGCCATATGGTATCAAGACTACATGTGTTTTTATGAATGAAAACAACGGTTCTGAGATGATTATCAAGCGGGAATGTGAGGGAATTCAGATGCCTGACTTTCAGCCATTGGAGCACAATGGAAATCAGGAAATAAATTACAGATTTACATTTGGCAGCATGAGTGAACAGCCAAAGGATCAAAGTGATTTGAGATCTGTTTGCTCATCAAACGTATGCGGCGATCCAAGTTACTGTCATTGTTGCAGTGAATATATCCAACAGAACCTAGCTAAACATTTATCGGGTCCACCATTACAGCCGGACATTAATCCTCAGGCGAAGGACAAAGATGCCTACTGTGGGGATCACTTCTGCCATATTTCAACACCCCGAGTCTTTGCGGACGTGACATACAAAACTTTAGAGGACCTAACAAATGACCTAGCTTCCTGTGGGATAGGAGGTCCAGCAGAATCCGTATCCCCATTTTCTGTACTGGAAAAGGAAAGAGAAGATATAAACTGTTCCTTTGATCAGTTCTCAGAATCAGATAACTATGAGCCCATGTTCATGAGGCCCTCCAAGTCTACCAACAGGCCCAGCTTTATCAAAGATTTCATCTACTGCCAGAAGAGAAGGTCCTGGATCAGAAACAACAGCATTGCCACCGTGGAGCACAAAGAATGTTTGTTACTGAAGAAAAGACGGCAGACGTTTCCTGGGACACCACTCGGTCCAGAACTGATACATGAGGATATTCTGTTGCCGTACGAATCGTTTTCTTCTTTCGTCATGTGCTCACTTCCTTTCCAAACTGAGAGGCTTGGAAGAAACAAACAGTTTGATGACAGGTTTCCTACATTTGGAAGAAAAGAATATGTTTCTTCACAAAGTAGAGAGAGTTGTAAAACTAGCTCAGACAGTTCAGAAACTAATGGAGAACTTACAGGCACGGAGCTTGACAAAGAAATGAGCTCAGAATTTCATGAGGAAGAAATTATTCAAGGAGGCCTTGCTATACAGGTTATTACTCCATCCTGCAGTGGCTCAGAGGAACAGATCCTACAGACGGATTCTACAGTGTTTGTCAAGGACAAAGATGAGAAAGGTTTCACACAAAAAGATTCTGATTCAGCTTTACTAGAACATAGTAACTGCCCGACCATGACAGTACCTGTTGATGCTCTTCAGCATAATTTTCTGCAGATAGATTCAACAGGTAGTTGTAGAAGAGATTGTTTGCAAAAATCTATTGCCTCAGACAACCTTTTCATGTCACCATCAGAGGAGACAGACAATTCCTTAAATAAACACAATGTTGCCATGGAAATTGAGCCCAACTCGACTGAACAGTCAGTTAGCAACTCTTCATTTCTGCTTATGACTGGTGAGATGAACAATAAGAAGGTGCCTAAAGAAAGAAATCCAGAAGATTCCAACAAAGATGCAAATAGTTTATTATGTGTTATCAAACCATCTACAGACATAGTATCGAATGCAAGGAAGCTGCAAGTTAAAGCTGACAAGGCAGAGAAACCCACTGTGTACAGATGTAAGTTGTCGTTATGGCACATTTATCCATTTAAATAAATCAACTAAAACTGTTCAAAATAAAACTTACATGAAATTACCTGTTATGACTATGTCCAGCTAATTCAGAAGCTAAAGAGCATCTAAGGCCTGCAACCAGAGATGGCACAGACCACTGGGCCAGGAAGAGAAAACTCTTCAAGGAGAACAGGAAGTGGAGTTCTGCTGGTGGAAGTTCAATTACCAGTGATATTACAGAGGAATCAGGTAACTTTTTTTTATAACTAGTTATCATAATAGTACTGAACTGAGTCTCTATGTCAGAAGTCAACTGGAAAAGGATAGAGTGCTCCTTTCAGGTTGAGCATCAATCTTTGGCTCAAGTGGTTCAAGAGTTCAAGTAATAGTAGGATAAAGCAGGAGATGGACAGATGGAGCGGGGCCCCATCTGCAGTAGTTCAGTCTGCCATGGTGAAGGAAGATCTGAGCTAAAAAGTCAAGCTTTCGATTGAAGACCTGTACATACTCTATAACAACAAGGACATTTGTTCACCCTTCCATAACTGCAAGTCTTGGTTTGGGATTTCTTGCAGCATGTTCTCGACGCATCTTTTGCATCCGAGGTCTTGTGAAGTATATGTCCTGGCCAGAAATAATTTTGTTTATGCTCTTTCAACTTTAGTAAAAGAACAAATGTCTATGTTCCTATGTAGTATTTATACATAAACGATCCATCAATTTTTCACCGATTTCGCCTGTGGCTGTGAGGAACAGTCCTTACTTTGGAGGATTTATGGTCATGTCCCAGTGGATGGTGAACCTGGGGCAGACCCAGAACATTCTGAAGGTAACCATAAGTCCCTTCTGACCTAGGATCATGTTGGAATTTTCCAGAGTACCTTGGAGAATGTGGGAGAGAGATTCCTGGGTCTTGGAATAGCTATACTGGCAACCTGATGTCAGACCAGTGGAAGACAGTCAGATGGGCTAACTAAACTGGAATAATCACTGGCACTAAATTTGAATTAGATGTAATTGAAATAATTTGGACTGAACTGGACTGAACTGAGGTTGGAAAGATTGAGAGTTTAGTATTACAGGGTTAAAGAGACACATAAGAAGCAAACAACTATTCACATTTGAACTTAGCTCAAGTCAATCCCTGGTACATTCCTTTAGTTGTGACATCAACATACATGGTCCATGATAGAGTCATAACAGGATTTATTTCATGAAATCAACAACTTAGACACTTTCACCCATGCCCTGCGATGGACTGGGTGTACTTCGCCCATAGACTGCTGGAGATAGGCGCCAGCTTCCCTCCAACCCACTATGGAGGAAGCGGTAGAAAATGACTGACTGACTGACTTTCATCCATCTTGATTGAACCTGAGGTTGGCCATCTGAAATGTGTTCGGTGGTAAAGATCCCAATCAGCTGTTGTGTACCCTCAGCAACTCAGCAATCACAATCATCAAGTGTTAAAAGTGTTCTCTACTGTATTAAGCATTGACATTTCATACATCTTTTCTAGTATCAGAGGACACACTTTCTACAAATGTGACAGTTCAGGACAATGAAGACACAGGATTTTACGCAGAGACATTCCACTCTTCAGCATGGATTTACCAAGGGGACGACATAGGCTCAGGCGCCATCTGTCCCAATATCACAGTCAGAACACGAGCTGTCTCAAGTAAGCTAATGCTGTAACCTCATCAGAAAACTTGTTATTCATTGTAGGTTATTCTGATGCCAATCTTTGTAGGCAAAATGCTTTGAGTGTCATGCAAAGAGACGATTGCAATTGCCTGTTTTTCCTAAAAAAAATGTATTCTCTTCCCAGTTCGAGAGAGGACTGTTCAAATCAGCAAAGGGGCAGGAGAATATCCCTGGGGCTTTCGAATACAGTTTTCCAAACCTATTGTTGTAACAGAAGTTGACACAAGTAAGTGAAACCTTAATTCTAAGTGCTTTACTGACTAGTTAACTTGCATTCTCGGTTTAGATTTTCTGAGTCAACAGAATAACTTTTAGAGGAGTAATTAGTAAAATGTAAACTGCAGCTTTGTCGGATTTTAGGTATGTTTATGCAGTTTGTTTTTCCAATGCATAAAAATGAACACACTTGCATTCTTGTGTTTTGAGGTCATTAACCAAATCAATGTTACTGCACTGGCTCTCAATCTAGTTAATTTCTTATCAGATTCTAGAATGTATTAAAAATCTTAAACCATATGGCCTCTTTGTTTACACAATAAGTAATGAGTAATTTATTGTCATTTCAAATATCAAAAACGTACCAACCAACCAAATAGCATTTCTCTTGTCCAGAGGATATTCAATTAAATGGAGTTTGTATAATAATAATAACATTATTTGTAAAGCACTTTCAAACAAAGTTCTGAAGAGTTACAGGGAGACAAAAATAACAATAAAACAGGACCATGCTGTTTAAAACAATTAAAATATGGAAACAGCCAAAGAAGCATTAAAACACTGAGCATAAAATTGTAAGCATAAGTTAAGGAAACAAGCGGGTCTTTAACTTAGCTTTTAAAACTTCCACAGAACATACCAGCCTGATAACTTGAGGAAAATTGCTCCACAAACAATTCCGACAGTTTCCCAAAAGTTTTTCTTCTAACACTATAGAACAGTTAAAAGGTCAGTGTCCTGAGATCAGACAGCACGGGATGGGACATACAGATGCAAAACATCTGAGAGGTAGGAAGGCGCCAAACCAAATAAAGCCTTGTAGGTAAGAAGCAAGACTTTAAAGTCTCCTCAAACCTGACAAGGTAACCAATGCAGAGATGACACAATCGGAGTAATGTGCTCAAGTTTCCCAGTTTTGGTTAAAATACTAGCAGCTGCTTTCTGAACCATCTGCAGACCTCTAAATCTTTTCCTTGGTAACCCAGAAAGGAGAGCATTGCAGTATTCAATATGTGACATCAAAATAAGACACAAATGCGTGGATAAAAACCTCTGCATTTTTAAAGGCTAAGACTAGTCATTTTCCTAAGGTGATAAAAGAAAATCCTAGTTACCTCTTTTACGTGTCAACCGAAGGACAGCACCAGGTCAAACCACACGCCCAAGTTCTTTACCATGTCCCTACATTTTAGGACATAATCGTCAATTTTCAGGGTGAAGTTTTGGGACAAGTAGTGAAGTTTTTGAGGGCCAATGACCAAGTCTGTCTTTTCAGTATAAAGAAGCAGGAAATTGTTAGATGACCAGCCCCTGATTTCAGCCAGACAACTAGGAACAGGTGTGAAAAGGAAGCAGGGAGGCAGAATGAACAGATGAAACATATACAAAAATTAAAGCATTGGCGAAGTGACTAATAAAACAATACCGAAATCAGAATCAGAATCAGCTTTATTGCCAAGTTCATGCATACAAACAAGGTACACTTTGCTCTTTTGTTCTGTTTTTGCATTACAGAATATACAAATTTACAATTTACAATGTACAATATACACATATCTAATAAAAGGTGCATTTGCAACATCTGTATGCTGTTGTTCTGTACTCTATTGAATGTTTATCAGAGAAACAGCCTAGGGGAAGAAACTGTCTCTGTGGCGGCTGGTTTTAGTGAACAGTGCTCTGTAGCGGCGGCCTGAAGGTAAAGCTCTGAACAGTTTATGTGCAGGGTGTGTGGGGTCTGCAGAGATTTTAGCAGCTCATTTCCTGACCCTAGACATGTATAAGTCCTGGATGGAGGGAAGGTCAGCCCTGATTATTCTCTCTGCAGTCCTGATTATTTGTTGCAGTCTGGACCTGTCCTGTTTTGTGGATGAGCCAAACCACACTGAGATGGATGAAGACAGGACAGACTGAATGATGGCAGTGTAGAAGATGACCAGCAGCTCCTGTAGAAGGTTGAACTTCTTCAGTTGCCTCAGGAAGTACAGTCTCTGCTGGGCCTTCTTTCGAACAGTGTCTATGTGTGAAGAGATGGTGGTTCCTAAGAACCTGAAGTGGTCCACGGCCGATACAGTGTTGTTGAGGATGGTGAGGGGGGTGTATGGGGGTGGTGTTCTCCGAAAGTCCACCACTATTTCCACAGTCTTGAGTGGGTTCAGTTCAAGGTAGTTCTGACTACACCAGTGTACCAGCCGATCCACCTGCTGTCTGTATGCAGACTCATCACCATCCTGGATCAGTCCAATAACAGTGGTGTCGTCTGCAAACTTAAGGAGTTTCACGGACGAGTCCGGTGAGGTGCAGTCATTTGTGTACAGAGAGAAGAGGAGTGGGGATAGAACACACCCCTGGGGGGCACCAGTACTTATTGATCTGGATCGGGAGAAGATGCTCCCCAGTCTCACCTGCTGCTGTCGGTCCGTCAGGAAGCTGTTGATCCACTGACAGGTGGAGGCTGGGACGTTGAGCTGGGTAAGCTTCTGGTGGAGGATGTCTGGTATGATGGTGTTGAAGGCCGAGCTGAAGTCTACAAACAGGATCCTGGCGTACGTCCCTGGGTGGTCGAGGTGTTGCAGGATGAAGTGTAGACCTAAGTTAACAGCATCATCTGCCGACCTGTTTGCTCGGTAAGCAAACTGCAGGGGGTCCAGCAGGGGGCCTGTGATGAAATGAAGCTATAAACAAAATAACCAAATGAGGCATGAGAGTGAAGAATAACCATGAACAGAGAAACTAGAGAGAACATAAGAAACACCATAACCTAAGATCTAAGCACCCTAAGAACAAACAAGGAACCCATAAAGCAAACCGGATTACAAAGTAAACAAACCTAAAACCACATTGACTGAACTGACTGGAAAAAGGCAGAGAACATGGGGACTAGAATAAATATAAACAAAATGTAAACACTACTAAACTAACCTCTCAGGAGGAACTGGAGAAATAAGATAAACAGAGCACAATAATAATAATCATAATAATAATAGCAACAATGACAACAAAAAGAAAACCATACTATGTCATAACTAAGAAAGACAACAATAACTAAAGGAGCTATGAATGAGGAGGGAGAAAACACAACCTAACACCCAAAATAATCGAGGATAAACAAAACACAAAACCAACACAGAGACCACAAGTGTCACACCCTGACACATTCACCCCTAAGATTTCTTAGATTAACTGACAAAATGGACATGTCTCATTTAGCAGTGTGGCTCTTTCTAACTTTCTTTGTAGGATCATGTGTGTGATTTCTTTGCTTGCAGATGGAGCAGCTGAGGAAGCAGGGCTAATAGTAGGGGACTACGTTCTTGCCGTTAATGGAATTGACGTTACCAGCATTCCTCATTCTGAGGCAGCTAATTTAGCAAGACAAGGTATCATATCCTGTCAGGTTAATTAGCAATAACCAGGCTAAACATTTGTGACATTTTTCCTTGAATCCACTATTAAAAATGCATGTTAGATTGTTCTAAACATGACAAATGAAGCACATTTTGTGGAATATCAAGTCCTGTTATGTCTTTGAAGCATGCACTGCATTTTATGCTCCCCTATTTTGAATGGTGTGTGTGAAGTGGATTACTTTATAAGTGCCTCCAAGTGGTTAGATAGCTATTAGCTGAATTAATCAGAAAGTAGGTCAGGCTGCCTTCAGTTAGAGCTATTCCAAGATTTAGGATGCAAAGGTGAATGAGCAATCTGCATATGTGATTAGATTAGTTAATACTTTGTCATAGCTGCCTAATTTGCATAAATTCCATAGCAGTGGCATATGTACAAAATAAATGGCACCTCAGAGTTGTGACACACATTCAGGAATTTTTTTATAATGTCACGAAAAACAAAGGAGCGTGGCTTAGCTGGAGATCCCATTGTGTTTGACTTTGCAGATGCAAAGAAAGGAGATGCAGATGTATATTTATCTTCCTCTGCCATTAAAACACTATATATATAGGGATAAGAGTGACTAACAATAGCTGAAGTGTAACACTGACAGAAGTTATGTTTTTTGTAGGTCCAGATATTCTAACACTGACTATTGGATCAGACATTGCTCGCGGTCCTAACACACCTAGGCCACCATGTCGTGGTTACCTCCACAAGCGAACCCAGTCTGGCCTGATTAAAGGCTGGAGGAAGAGGTGGTTTGTTCTCACACATGATTGCTGCCTGTACTACTACAAAAATAAACGAGTGAGTATAGGCAGAGAACATGACCTCTAAAGATAAAGGTTGATACAGAATTAAACATGGCTCTGTTTAACACGATGCCATTTGTTAATCCAGGACGAAGGCAAATGGCAGCCTTTATCATCAGTAAAGCTTGAAGGGGCTGAGGTCGGGCCAGTGGGTTCCCTGGGAAAGCCATTCGTTTTCAGGTGCAGCCCTCAGTCTGGCAGTCGGGTGTACTTTCTCTGTGCGACTTCCAATCAGGAAATGAAAAGGTAACATAAGACAAAATAACTCAAATAGGTTTATAAAATTGGACATTTTGTTTGCCAGTGCTTTAATCTCTAATTTAAGGTTGCATAAATTTAATGACTTGTTTCAATTCTGACCATGCACTTCTGTTCACTATTGTATTGAAGATCTTTTTTATTTTGATCCCTTTGTGGCTGTAGGTGGTTGGAAGCTATGGAAAGAGCTATTCATCCCATCACACAGGTATACCAAAGTCTGTCACAATCACATTTAATTCACAATTGCAGCCTTTGAATTGCACTTATTCACTTTAACTTTGATACTTATCACAGGGGATATAGAAATGTCATTGTTTGCATTAATTAGTAATTAGTCATTTTTCTGTTTCAGAACCATGTGTGGGTTGACGTCACGAGACACAACTCTGATATGCCACCGCTGGCAGTGAAAAACCCAGACTGTCTTGGATTGCTTAACAAAATGGACAAAAGTAAAGACACATGGATACAGCACTACTGCATTCTGAAAGATGCTTGTCTTTACTTGTACAGCGGCATTCGGGCAACCCATGCACATGGTAGGAATGTATGTAAGGTGACAAGGTCAAAGCTCTGTCACCAGATGCACTGTGTTGTTGTTGAATGTTGTCATTCAAATGTCATTCGAATCTTTAATTCGATTATTGTATTTGTGAGCAGAATTTGATTCCCACAACTTAAAGCAGAAGTAACTTCATTAATGTGCATTAAATCTACAGTAGTTTCTCAGATCTGCCAGAGACTTGGGCTGTCATGAATTCACATTAATATGTGGTCATCTGAGCCATCTGGCAGATTTGTTCATGCAGATCAAACATCTAATTAAAATCTTGGCTTTTAGTTTTTGTTGATTCTGACAAATATGGAATCCAGATACAATTTAGTGTAGCAGTAGGCAATTAGTTCTTGTTTTCTCAGAGAGCTTACATTTTTCATAAGACTAAAATTAGTCTCTGCCTCTACCTTTAGGGGGGATCTACCTTCAGGGTTACACAGTGCGGGAGCAGGCCTATGGATCCAAAAAGTCCACAATTGAACTGAAACCTCCATCTGATGAGTTTAAGACCTTCTACTTCTGCTCTGACAATTCGGCTGAAAATAAACGGTAAGAAGCTGCCTGTTTAATCCTTTTGACCCACATGGTAAGTCACATTATAGGCTTTATCAATCAGCAGCCACAATAGCATGACTCGTGTTTGACATTCAGAGATGTGTGATTATGAAAATAATGAACTCAGTGGCCATTTTAGCATTAATCCTTCAAACTCCTCCTTTAGATATGCTTTTGAAAGGAATGAAAACAGGAAAATGTGTTATTTTTGCTAAACTGGACAACTTATTAAGGTGCCATCCCTCTCCATTATATTCCCCTTATCAATAGTTGGATGCTGCTCAGATAACATGTTTCCAGCAACATTCTCCATTTTTTTCTGGAAATTCCCAGTAGTTTCCCCAGTCAGAAGAGACATATAGGTCCTTAAGCAAGGTTTGGGTCTCCTCCTCCTCCCAGTGGGGCATGCCTGGAAAATCTCAAAAGGGAGGCAACCAGGAAACATCCAGATCTAATGCCAGACCAATCTCAGCCATCTCCTTTTAATGCATTCTGCTCTAAGTCACCCCTAAAACAACTAACTAAATAAGATAAAATAAAAATAAAAATAAAAATAAATAAATAAAATAAAAAGATAAATAAAATGCCACCACATTTGATATTAAAAGCCTGCCTGAATAAAAAGTCTTTAATTTAAAAAGGCTGACGTCAGTGACTGTATAGAGGTGAAGAGGAAGCCGCTTCCAGAGTCAGGATACGGCCACAGAAAAGGCTCGGTCACCCCACACAGGCATGTTAAAGAGATGTTCAGCATCTGTTCTGACTAGACAAAAGAAAGGAATATTCTTGTAACAGCATTCCAAAGTAACGTCTTTGAGGCTTGGACCCCTTAAGAAGGGACAGAGGTACAACCAGAATCTGAACTCTGTACAGAGTGGCATAAATCCTGTCTCGTACTCTGTCTCTGAAGAACAATCGCTCAAACTAAACAGAGCCAGCTGTCCTGAACCCTGACATAAATTAGGCCTACAGCAGGAGGAACAAGGAGTGAACACTTATTATCAGGTCATGCAGAGTGTTTCAGGTCATGCTGAGTCATAATACCAAGCTGCTGCTTTCTACATTTTCATCAACAATTACCATATAGGGAGTCAGCACAATTCCTGACCTAAGACAGGAATTAATTAAAAAAGAGAGAGCATGAACTACAATATTAAAAACCTCTTAAAAAAAACTAGTAGGAAGAATATTAAAAGGGCACTTAATAAGCCTAATATGCTGCACAGTTTTCTTCAGATAAGACAAAGACACTGTTTCAAAATGATTAAGTTACAGCAGAGCCGGGGAAGCAGTTCTTAAATTGTGCAAGCATAAGTTTGTCTTTCTTCCTGTATTGTTACCTTTCCACATTGCCGCCTGAGTTCATGTATTGTTGATTTGACAGGGCTCAGCTCTGCGTTTAGATCGTTTGAACCTAACTGGGGCAATAGAGTGGCGAATCACCAGGCAGGTGTGGTAGAAAGAACAGAGAAAGTCTTTGGGAGATAATGGGATGTCCAGCATAGTTAAAATCTCCACAAATTATAGGACTGCTTAAGAGTAAAATCTGCAAGAAATTTACAGCATTCCTGACTAAAGTCCTTATTGTATTTAGGTGGGTGATAGACAACAGCACATAAGACAGGATGGGCGAGCTCATTCACAAGCAACTGCAGTTCAAAGGAAGAATAAATGCTTGTAGACAGAAGTCTGCATTGAAAATGGTCTCTGAAGATGGTAGCTGTGCTAAAGTTAGAGGAGCTCTGAGAAGGTGCCTTTTCATCTGGTTTCAGCCACGTTTCCGTCAACAACAGAAAATCCAGGAAGTGAGAGGAGTCTCTGAGGATACTCTGATATCCTTTTTGATATGGAAACAAAGGAACCACAGTTTTCCGTCAATGGACCTTCTGAAAATTTAGGTTCCAAGAGTTAGAAGTAAACTGGCAAACAAAGCTTTTTCTGCACCTGATGCCTGGAACAATCTTCAATCTGAACTGGATCCGCAAAACTTACATATCCCTAAATGAATTTAAAGAGTAATTGTGTGCCAGTGCTTTATGTAATTTACTATCTTGACCTATCTCTTCTGTCTTGGCCTCTGGTCAAGGACTCTCTTGCAGAAAAAGACCACAATAGGACAAACCTGGATAAACAAAAGAACATGAATGAATAAGAAATCACCTCACAAAACTTTCTAATGTGTAGTCCTAGCATTTTTCTTTCAAGATTAAAAAAACATGGCATATGCCTACAGTTCCAACCAAAGTTTTCATACTGTAAAAATAGGCATGGATATCATATTCATTTTGATCAGTTATTTTTACAGGGTGGAGTGATTTTCAACATGCAACGTCAATGATTTATGATTTATTTATGCTTTTTCAGATGGATTTTAGCTATCAAAGCTTCCATAAAGAAGTGGCGACCATTTTACCAGGTCCTTCAGGACTATATAAACCTACCACCAGAAGAAACCAGAATGTGAGGAACAGCTGAGCTCTGTAAATATTAACAGCAGTCTCACTCAGCCTGTGGACCCAGTTGAGCTTCCAGTATGAGGGTGACTTCACCGTTTCCACCATGCTGCCACTCTGAAGATGGTGTTGCTTAGAAATGTTCTTACAGTTGAAACTTTCTTCCATCCATAAACAAGGTGTCAAATCAGAATTGAGAATCGTAAATAAAAGTTGATTTTTGTTTTGCTCTTAATCTTTGCTGCTGTATTTTGTAATTTTTTTATCTTTTTAATTTTTATGTACTTAAAACTGTACTTTATGTACTGAAGTAAGTCTCAGTTTCACGCTGTTGTATATAATTGATTACTTTTGAGAGTCTCATTTAATAGATAATATATATATATATATTCAATTCAGTTTTCAATTCAGTTTTATTTATATAGCGCCAATTCACAACACATGTTGTCTCAAGGCACTTCACAACAGTCAGGTACATACATTCCAATTAATCCTAACAATTGAACAGTGCAGTCGGAGTTAGCTTTTTATTCAAATTGGATAAAAAGTTTTTCTATCTAAGGAAACCAAGCAGATTGCATCCAGTCAGTGACTTGCAGCATTCACTCCTCCCAGATGAGCATGTAGAGACAGTGGACAGTCACTGGCGTTGACTTTGCAGCAATCCCTCATACTGAGCATGTAGTGACAGTGGAGAGGAAAAACTCCCTTTTAACAGGAAGAAACCTCCAGCAGAACCAGGCTCAGTGTGAGCGGTCATCTTCCACGACCGACTGGGGGTTTGAGAGAACAGAGCAGAGACACAAAAAGAATACAGAAGCACTGATCCAGGAGTCCTTTCTATGGGAAGAAAAAGTAAATGTTAATGGATGTAGCTCCTTTAGTCGTTTCACCTAGAAAGAAAGAACAGATAAACTATGAGCCAGTTTTCAAGGTTAGAGTCTGAAAGAGAGTACATAGAGTTTGTTACAGTTAAGCTCAGTCAATCGCCATGTCTAGGAGAGAGAAAGGGTTAAACATTAAAAGACAGGGCTATGTCGATCATCGGTAGAGGGTGAGCATTAAGTTGTTGCCAGCAGAAGCTCGGACGATTCCTCCCTCCAGAAAGGTGTCACAGGTAGACACAGAGCCAGGCCAGGTGTAGCTTCTAGGAAGAGAATAGAGAGAACAAGGTTAAAAGCTGAAATAACAGCAAATAATGCAAAATTGGAGAGTAGTGTGAGAATGTAGCAAAGAGGGTGAAAGTGGTCGTTATGTCCTCCAGCAGCCTAAGCCTATAGCAGCATAACTACAGAGATAGCTCAGGATAACCCAAGCCACTCTAACTATAAGCTTTATCAAAAAGGAAAGTTTTAAGCCAAGCCTTAAAAGTAGACAGGGTGTCTGCCTCACAGACTAAAGCCGGGAGCTGGTTCCACAGGAGAGGAGCCTGATAACTAAAGGATCTGCCTCCCATTCTACTTCTAGAGACTCTAGGAACCACCAGTAAACCTGCAGTCTGAGAACGAAGTGCCCTGTTAGGAACATTTAGAACCATCAGATCTCTGATGTATGATGGAGCTAGATCATTAAGGACTTTATATGTAAGGGGAATTTTTAATTCTATTCTGGATTTAACAGGGAGCCAATGAAGGGAAGCTAAGATAGGAGAAATATGATCTCTCTTTTTAATTTTCATCAGAACTCTTGCTGCAGCATTTTGAATCAGCTGAAGGCTTTTAACTGCATTTTGTGGACATCCTGATAGTAAAGAATTACAATAGTCCAGCCTTGAAGTAACAAATGCATGGACTAGTTTTTCAGCGTCACTCCTGGATAGGATATTTCTAATTTTGGCAATGTTACGGAGGTGAAAGAAGAAAATCCTAAAAACCTATATAGGATTTAAATGACATGTCCTGGTCAAAAATAACACCAAGGTCTTTTACTTTATTACTGGAGGTCAATTTAATGCCAACCAGGTTAAGTGATTGACTAAGCAGTTTCTTTTTTAAAGACTCCGGTCCAAAGACGACAACTTGTGTCTTGTCTGAATTTAGAAGGAAAAAATTTAAAGTCATCCAAGTTTTTATATCTTCAAGACATGCTTGTAGTCTATCTAACTGGTTGGGCTCATCAGGATTTATGGATAAGTAAAGCTGAGTATCATCAGCGTAACAGTGAAAATTTATCCCATGCTGCCTGATAATTTGACCTATTGGAAGCATATATATAGTAAAGAGAATTGGCCAAAGTACTGAACCCTGTGGTACTCCACAATTAACCCTGGAGTTTAAAGATGATTTATCATTTACATAAACAAACTGGAATCTGTCAGACAGATAAGATTTAAACCAGCCTAGTGCTGTTCCCCTGATCCCTACAGCATATTCCAGCCTTTTTAAGAGAATATTATGGTTGACTGTATCAAATGCAGCGCTGAGATCTAACAGAACCAGAACAGACACAAGTCCATTATCTGAGGCCATAAGAATATCATTAGTGACTTTCAGCAGAGCTGTTTCAGTGCTATGATGAGCTCTGAAACCTGACTGAAATTGTTCAAACAGGTCATTGCTGTGTAAATGCTCACACATTTGATTAGCAACAATTTTCTCAAGAATTTTAGATAAGAATGGAAGATTGGATATAGGTTTGTAATTTTTCAAGTTACCTTGATCAAGTGAAGGTTTCTTAAGTAAAGGTTTAATTACAGCTAACTTAAAAGCCTGTGGTACATATCTATTTACTAAAGATAGATTAATCATATCTAAAATGGGGCTGGTAATCAGAGGGAACACTTCCTTAAATCATTTGGTTGGGATTGGGTCTAACATACAAGTTGAAGGTTTAGATGAAGCTAATATTTCTGATAACTCAGGAAGCTTCACAGGATCAAAACAGTCCAAACACAAATCAGGTTCTGCAGTTATTTCCAATGTTGTCTCACTTGCTGAGGATGAAGTAATCATCTTCGGGAGTATGTCAAAAATTTTCTTTTTAATAGAATCAATTTTATTTAAGAAGAATCCCATAAAGTCATGGCTTCTAAGAGCTAAGGGAATGGATAGCTCAACAGAGCTATGACTCTGTGTAAGTTTAGCAACTGTACTAAAGAGAAACCTAGGATTATTCTTGTTCTCTTCTATTAATGATGAGAAATAAGCTGTTCTAGCTTGGCAAAGTGTCTTTTTATACAACAGTAGGCTATTTTTCCAGATTAAGTAGGAATCCTCTAGGTGTGTAGAGCGCCATTTTCTCTCCAATTTTCTAACATTGTGCTTTAAAGTACGCAGCTCTGAATTAAACCAAGGAGCTAACCTCCTATTAATGATTACCTTCTTTTTCAAGGGGGCTGCATTGTCTAATGCATAACGCTATGAT
Organism: Girardinichthys multiradiatus; assembly: GCF_021462225.1. Taxonomy (NCBI): domain Eukaryota; kingdom Metazoa; phylum Chordata; class Actinopteri; order Cyprinodontiformes; family Goodeidae; genus Girardinichthys; species Girardinichthys multiradiatus. Next base: position 5,292,102 of record NC_061801.1, read on the forward strand.
GAAGAAACACTATGAACAAAAGAATCAATATGTGAAGGGGCAGAAACAGAATTATTGCCCTCCATTGTGCTTTTCAGTGATAATGAGGAAATTAAAAGTGGAACAGATTCTTTAAATCGCCTGATAATGATCTACTATAATGAAATGTTCTTTCAGGTGTGGAGTACTCGGTTAAATTAAACTCAAAGGTTATTAAGAAATGGTCAGACAGGACAGGGTTATGAGAGAATATATGTCTTTACACTCAATGCCATGTCAGCACAAGGTCAAGAGAATGAAGACAAAGGTAGGTAGGTTTGTTAATGTTTTGAGCAAAGCCAATTTAGTCTAAGATAGCATTAAACATTATATTTAGGCTATTACTTTCAGCGTCAACATGAATGTTAAAATCCCCCACTATAATAACTTTATCTGAATTTAACACTAAATCAGATAAAAGGTCTGAAAACTGATCTAAAAATTGAGAGTAAGGGCCTGGTGGACAATACAAAACAACAAACAGAAGAGGTTTTAGTGCTTTGCAATTTGGATGAGGAAAACTAAGGATTAAATATTCAAAAGAGTTGTAGCTATTGATTGGTCTGGGACTAATCAATAAATCAGACTGAAAGATGGTTGCTACTCCTCCTCCTCGCCCAGTAATTCGAGGAATGTGAAAATTTAAATAATTAGTAGGAGTTGACTCATTTATAGTAACATAATCTTCTTGCTGCAGCCAGGTTTCTGTGAGGCAAAATAAATCAATCTGATTGTCACAAATAAGGTCACTAACTAGCAATGTCTTTGAAGAGAGAGATCTTATGTTCAGTAAGCCACATTTAATTGTTTTATTTTTCTTTTCAGTCTGAGTTGTGTTTATTTTTATGAGATTTTCCTGATTTCCTCCTTTTAGATAATTTTTTAACCTATTCAATTTTGGCCGTGGGCGAGACACTGTCTTAATAGGGTAATGGCTGGGTAGCAGTACAGAAGCTGCAGAGAGGAGTGTTAAACTACAACCCTGTTTCCTGGTCTGAACCCTGGGTTGTCAGAGTTTTGGAGAACTAATAAATTCGACCAGATTCCTAGAAAGAAGAGCTGCTCCATCCAAAGTGGGATGGATGCCATCTCTCCGGATCAGACCAGGTTTTCCCCAAAATGTTCGCCAGTTATCAATGTAACTCACATCGTTTTCTGGACACCACCTACACAGCCAGCGGTTGAATGACAGCATGCGGCTAACCATGTCATCACTGGTCAGATCGGGGAGGGGACCAGAGAAATATCTATATATACATATATATATATATATATATATATATACACTCGTACTCGTCGTCTTCTGCTTTATCCGGGACCAGGTAGCTGGGGCAGCAGACTCAGCAGAGACGCCCAGACGTCCCTCTCCCCAGACACCTCCTCCAGCTCCTCCGGGGGGAGCCCAAGGCATTCCCAGGCCAGCCAAGAGACACAGTCCCTCCAGCGTGTCCTGGGCTGTCCCCTGGGCCTCCCTGGGATGTGCCTAGAACACCTCCCGAGGAAGGTGTCCAGGAGGCATCCGGTATAGATGCCCAAGCCACCTCAACTGGCTCCTCTCAATGTGGAGGAGCAGCGGCTCTACTCCGAGCTCCTCCCGGATGGCCGAGCTCCTCACCCTATCTCTAAGGGAGTGCCCGGCCAACCTACGGAGGAAGCTCATTTCAGCCGCTTGTATCCCGGATCTCGTTCTTTCGGTCATGACCCAAAGTTCATGGCCATAGGTGAGGGTAGGAACGTAGACCGACCGGTAAATCGAGAACTTCACTTTTTGGCTCAGCTCTCTCTTCACCACAACGGACCGGCACAGCACCCCCATTACTGTGGCAGCTGCACCGATCTGTCTGTCGATCTCCCGCTCCGTTCTTCCCTCACTCGTGAACAAGACCCCGTGATACTTAAACTCCTCCACTTGAGGCAGGAACTCCCCTCCAACCTGAAGAGGACAAGCCACCCTTTTCCGGTCGAGAACCATGGCCTCGGACTTGGAGGAGCTGATCTTCAACCGAGCCGCTTCACATTCGGCTGCGAACCGCCCCGGTGCCTGCTGTAGGTCTTGGCTAGAGGGGGCCAGCAGGACCACGTCATCTGCAAAAAGAAGAGACGAAATCCTCTGGTCCCCAAACCAGACCCCCTCCGGCCCTTGGCTGCGCTTAGAAATCCTATCCATAAAAGTTATGAACAGGACCGGTGACAAAGGGCAGCCCTGCCGGAGTCCAACATGCACCAGGAACAGATCCGACTTAGTGGCGGCAATGCGAATCAAACTCCTGCTCCGCTTGTACAGAGACCGGATGGCCCCTAGTAAAGGGCCCCCGATTCCATACTCCTGGAGCATCCCCCACAGGGCATTACGAGGGACACAGTCGAATGCTTTTTCCAGGTCCACAAAACACATGTGGACCGGTTGGGCAAACTCCCATGAACCCTCGAGTACCCTGTAGAGGGTATAGAGCAGGTCCAGTGTTCCACGGCCGGGACAAAAACCACAATGCTCCTCCTGAAGCCGGGGTTCGACTATCGGCCGGACTCTCCTCTCCCATACCCTGGCGTAGGCCTTGCCAGGGAGGCTGAGAAGTGTGATCCCCTGTAGTTGGAACACATCCTCCGGTCACCCTTCTTATGCAGGGGGACCACCACCCCAGTCTGCCACACACACAAACAGACACAGGCACCAACACACAATTATGCAAATGGTTAAAGGTCATCCAAACACAGGTTACTATAACATCACTGTGGCCTGCCTACGCTGATGTTGGATTGTATACGGAATAGATAAAGTTAATCTTACAATTAGACTGTCTTGAGATATTCTTTTTGTAGAGCAAAACTGCCCTGGCACATGCAGGCAAACATCTGCTCCATATGGTATGTCTGAAATGCCGTGACAGGACAGACACACAAAAAAAAGTGTTTTTCACCTTCCAATATGCTGTTAATGGTGAAAGAGAGATTGCTTCCTGCCTGTATGTTCCATCTAACCTGCTCTGCACCCATCATGTGGCTCAGATATCGCCAGCATCCTGATGAAATCCATGTGAAAGATGAGTGTCACAGAGAACAGCTCAAATATGATTTATTGCATTTCACTACATCCAAAGCAAACTGCTAAATTTGCAAAGTGGGACAACTTTTTCTGTCATTTTTGTTTCCACTTGACTAATGGGTCACGCCTTTAAATCACTGACTGCAGGTGTTCCAGCTTTCATCACCACCACTATGCAGACTGCTTCTGCAAACACTTGTAAAATACAAACCGGATTCCAAACAAATTGGGACACTAAACAAATTGTGAATAAAAACTGAATGCAATGATGTGGAGGTGCCAACATCTAATATTTTATTCAGAATAGAACACAAATCACAGATCAAAAGTTTAAACTGAGAGAATGTATCATTTTAAGGGAAAAATATGTTGTTTCAAAGTTAAATGGCGTCAACAAATCCCAAAAAAGTTGAGACAAGGCCATTTTTACCACTGTGTGGCATCCCCCCTTCTTCTTACAACACTCAACAGACGTCTGGGGACAGAGTAGACCACTTTCTCAAGTTTAGAAATAGGAATGCTCTCCCATTCATGTCTAATACAGGCCTTTAACTGTTCAATCGTCTTGGGCCTTCTTTGTCGCACCTTCCTCTTTATGATGCGCCAAATGTTCTCTATAGGTGAAAGATCTGGACTGCAGATTTCAGTATCCAGATCCTTCTCCTATGTAGCCATGATGGTGTGATTGCTGCAGAATGTGGTCTGGCATTATCTTGTTGAAAAATGCAGGGTCTTCCCTGAAAGAGATGACATCTAGATGGGAGCATATGTTGTTCAAGAACCTGAACATACTTCTTTGCATTAATGGTGCCTTTCCAAACATGCAAGCTGCCCATGCCACAAGCACTCACGCAACCCCATACCATCAGTGATGCAGGCTTCTGAACAGAGCGTTGATAACAACTTGGGTTATCCTTGTGCTCTCTGGTCCGGGTGACATGTGGTCCCAGTGTTCCATAAAGAACTTCAAATCGTGACTCATCTGACCACAGAACACTTCATTTTAAAAGACCCCTGGCCCAGTGCAAACATCTGAGCTTGTGGAGCTTGCTTAGAAATGGCTTGCTCTTTGCACTGTAGAGTTTCAGCTGGGAACGGCGGATGGCACAGTGGATTGTGTTCACTGACAATGCTTTCTGGAAGTATTCCTGAGCCCATTCTGTTATTTCCTTGACAGTGGCATTCCTGTTTGAGGTGCAGTGACGTTTAAGGGCCTGGAGAACACGAGCATCCAGTAGAGTTTTATGGCGTTGACCCTTACGCACAGCGATTGTTCCAGATTCTCTGAATCTTTTGATGATGTTATGCACGGTTGATGATGATAACTTGAAAGTCTTTGCTATTTTACGCTGGGTAACACCATTCTGGTATTGCTGCACTATTTTTCTGCGCAACAATGGTGGAATTGGTGATCCTCTTACCATCTTGGCTTCAGAGAGACACTGACACTCTGAGAAGCTCTTTTTATACCCAATCATGTTGTCAATTGACCTAATTAGTGTTCATTGGTCTTCCAGCTGTTCGTTATATGCTCAATTTCCTTTTTCCAGCCACTTATTGCTACTTGTCCCAACTTTTTTGGGATTTGTTGACGTCATGTAATTTTGAAACAACATATGTTTCCCTTAAAATGATACATTCTCTCAATTTAAACTTTTGATCTGTGATTTGTGTTCTATTCTGAATAACATATTTGATGTTGGCACTTCTACATCATTCCATTCAGTTTTTATTCACAATTTGTTTAGTGTCCCAACTTTTTTGAAATCCGGTTTGTAATGGATCAGTCAGAAGCTCAGTGAATTCCACCCTGGTACCATGGAAGAATAGGTTGCCACCTGTGTAATATGTGTGGTTGTGAAATTTCCTCAATCTAGCTGCAGATGTGAGGATGCTTTAGGAAAGGATTCTGGTGACACCACCTTTATGGTTGGGATTTTATTTCCAACCAAGCCCCAGTCAAAGCACAGATCTGAACACTATCTGTAGCAATCCTACGCCGAACATAGGATTCCTCCCTAACAATGGATGCAGCTTATTTTATAAGGGGTCCAGACAATACACACATGCTTTCCCATATTAGACATTGTCCAGCATTTAGCTCTGGCTTGAGAATTTGCTTCTATCATCCTAATTTTCAGGATGTTGGTGTTTTTAAACAGGGAGAGGTGTTCTTATCTTGACAAGGGCCTAATGGTTTACTGGTATTTTGCAAAGGGAAACATCTCCCAGACGCAGCCCCAATAGTTGGTTTTTGTACAAGACTGCATTCCTACTAATTGGGCTGAACTTGGGATGAGCCATTATAAGGTATAAAAACATGACATCATTTATTTCAACCAATACAGCAGGCCACATAAAATCACAAGGTATGGGCAGGTGACGTTAGGGCGCATAGTGCACAGAGGACAACAACAACTGTCTGCAGACTCAATAGCCACAGACCTCCAAACTTCATGTGGCCTTCAGATTAGCTCAAGAACAGTGTGTAGAGTTTCATGGAATTGGTTTCAATGGCCGAGCAGCACTAAGTCCATTGCAATGCAAAGCATCAGATGCGGAGATGTCAAGTATGCTGCCACTGGACTCTGGAGCCATGCAGAGTCCAGTAGCAGCAAACAACATTGGTTTTGATGTAAGAGGCAGTTAATGTAGATGCATCTCAGCTACTAAAAACAAAAAAAATATTGTCCCAGGATCTATACAAGCGTAGCTTAATCATTTGAAACCACGTTTTTTGACAAAAGTATTAAAATATATCCTAGGCTACTATTTACTACAGAAGAATACTCACTGTTTCTATCTTAAACCTTCAGAGCTTTTATGGGGACTTGGGTGGAAGTCACATTTAACATAATAACAACAAAACATCTATTGTTCTAAAGCTTATGCTTGCTAGCACCTATATGTCCTAATGTTCATTTATTTTTATTGACCTATCATAAACATTTATGCCATAAATTTGTCAGACTCAAAATTTTCTGTTACTGTGGTGCATTTGATAGCCAGCTCTCTGTTACCCCTGTAATGGAATTGTCACCTTTCCAGGGTGCTTGTATAAGATTGAACTTCCAGTAACCCTGTGCAGAAAAAAGCCAGTTAGATGAAATGATGGGTTTATTTTCATCTTAGGTTGTTGATCCTAAGAATAATCACTTTGGGCATAGAGCTGTTGTGGTTTCGGGCGCCTGGTGTTGCTGTCTCCTCCTGTGACCACCAGAGGCCGTCAAGGAGCACGAGGAGTTGGCCAGTTACAGGTGCTCCTCATCCAGAGCTTGTTAGGCCTCACCTGGATGGAGTACAGTATTTAGGAGCCAAGCCGCCAGTCCTTCTTCGGCTGAGTGTTTGCCACTTTGGTAACTTTAAGCCCTTTTTTGTTGTGTTGGCTTGAGCTTTCCCTGAAGCTAAATATTCAATTCAATTCAGTTTATTTATATAGCGCAAATTCACAACACGTTGTCTCAGGGCACTTCACAAAAGTCAGGTACATACATTTCAATTCATCCTAACCATTGAACAGTGCAGTCAGATTCAGTTATTTATTCAAATTGGATAAAAAGTTTTTCTGTCTAAGGAAACCAAGCAGATTGCATCCAGTCAGTGACTTGCAGCATTCCCTCCTCCTGGATGAGCATGTAGAGACAGTGGACAGTCACTGGCGTTGACTTTGCAGCAATCCCTCATACTGAGCATGCATGTAGCGACAGTGGAGAGGAAAAACTCCCTTTTAACAGGAAGAAACCTCCAGCAGAACCAGGCTCAGTGTGAGCGGCCATCTGCCACGACCGACTGGGGATTTGAGAGAAATATCAGTCTGTACAGAACAGAGTTAAAATATGGCAGAAAAATAAACGTCTTAAAGGCCAACTTGTCTCATCATTTACCATCTAGAATTATGTTAACCCCTAGACAAGCCAGGGGACATAACAGTCATGTTTTGGACAGTGTGAGCAAGCCAGAGTACCTGGCTTACTTACACCTATACATGCACGAGGGAGTACATGCAAACTCCATACACAATGAGCCCTGGCCAGGATTTGAACCCTACTTGCTGTAAAGCAACAGTGCAAACAACTACACCACATTATATGTTGCTTTATTTTGCTCTTGTCTGCCATGTCTTTATTGGATCTCTTTTTGAACAAATGAATGACGGGGAAAAAATAATCTATTTCCCCAAGAGTATCAAGAAAGGAGAGCAAGTGTGCATAAACAAGAAAAGTATAATAGTACTACTAAAATTTGCCACCTATGATTCAAATTTTTTGCATTGTTTTTAATGTCTGAGTATGAATCACTTTACTTTGTTTCTTGCAATACTATTTCAATGACAAATACATTGAACTGAAATTACATTTGATTTTATTTTGAAGGTCTGAACTGAAAACGTTATTTTGAAGGTCTTGACTTTAAGTGCTGGCTTTGGAATGTCCTCTGCTTTGGAAAGTCAGTTCAGTAGTTGTGAAGGGGTCTTCTGACTGCATCGCTGCATTTAAAATGAATCCTGACTTGAAACTCCCTTTTATTTTCCTGCTCGTTGGAGTTTCTTTTCCTGTGGAACACTGTCCACCTCAATGCAGGTGTGACTGGAAAATCCATAGTGTGCTGTGTACTGGAATTGAAGTTGCCCCTTTTTTCCATTACTCCATACAGGAGGTGTAAGTAATTACATTTTGACTCAGATCTTAGCTAGGGATGATGGCATGAGCATTTATATTTATTATTTGTCTTTTAGGTGGCTTGTGAGGACAAAGCTTGCCTCTGTTCCTCAAAACATGTTTGGCAGTTTGCCCAACATTTCTCACATGTAAGATTTTAAGTTCTATTAACATTAACTTCCTTGTTTTAAATGTCTGTCACTGACCTAAACACCTCACAGAAAAATGGAATTACACTGAGAACAAAGAATGTAAGTTTTAATGGCTTTAGAGAAACCAATTATCTTTTTGCTTAACTAAACCAGTTGACTTAAAGCACAATTTTTTATTTTTTATATTATTGTAGCGGTATAGATACTCAGAAAACTGCCTTTCATGTACATATGTACATATACAACAAATAATACTCATTCATTCTCTTCAAAGTTTCCTTTCAAGTGGTTTCATTTCATGATTATTTGCTTTTGTTCAGTTTATTTAATTACTATGATTTAGTAGCGTGGTTACTAACTGGCCAATTGTTGAACATACATGTGACTAGAATATAATAGTTGTAAATGTAAATATTGTGGACTGACAGTAATGACAAAAATGAGTATACCCCTCCCATTTTTTTTATATAACATTTTATATATATATATATATATATATATATATATATATATATATTTATATTTATAACATTTTATTATATCTTTTTACATAGAACAACACTGAAGATATGACATTATGGTACAATGTAAAATAGTGGACTTAGATTTCCAATGCTTCTCCAGAGTGGGGGTCACTGCCCCGAGTGTTCCAATGACCATGGGCACTAATGTTGCCTTCACCTGTCAGGCTGTCTCTAGGCTTCACTTCTGTCACTTTCTTGTGTTCCATTTTCCTGATGTTTCCTTGGTTTGGGAGCCCACATTGATTATGATAAATTGTAAATGAACTGAACTTATATAGAGCCTTTCCAGTCATACAGACCACTCAAAGCGCTTTACACTAGAGCCACATTCACCCATTCGCACTCACTAACGCTCACACATTCATACACCGATACACAGCTCGGTAGGCAACTTGAGGTTAAGTGACAGATTGACATATGGCAGGAGGAAGCTGGAATCAAACCCACGACCTTCTGATTGCAAGACGACTACTCTTCCTACTAATCCACAGTCGCCTCTACAACTTCTATTACAACAGCCATCCTCTGCTTCTTATCAATGATAACAATGTTGGTTGGCCATTACCATTTTGGCAGTTTGTATCTGGAACTCCCACAGGATATTAGCTTTCTTATTTTCAACTATCTTTCCTGGTGATCTCCATCTCAAATTCTGCACAGATGTGTTCTGTGCACTAAATGCTACTTGCTTATGGCGTTTAATGTATTCCTTTTCTGTCGGTATCTTAAACCCTGCTGGTACTCGAGGTCTGCTCCTGGCTGCCACAATTAGTGCTTCTGTGCTGTCTTTCAGGCCTGCCTTCTCTAGCCATTGGTAGGATGTGGGCATTTCAGCCACTTCGGGTATCTTATCCTCTCTTGATGGTTCCTCTAACTCCTTCTCTTCAAATTTCTATTGTGTGAGACATTCTCTGGTTGCTTCAACCCTTGGGCCTATCATTCTTGGATAGTGGCTCTGATGCTCACTAGTCCTCTGCCTGCTTCTGTGCACGTAGTGTACAGCCCTATGGAAATTGTGTTTGGAGTGGAATCCACCATACCTGTTTTTTGTTCCCACTGTTATTTATTCTTTTTTGGGAACTCTTCCTCTCGTGGTGGATACAGTTGATTTTTTTTGGACGACTGTCCTATCCAGTGTTGGATGCTGTGCAGCTTGGAGGATTTTTCCTAATACTTTTCTACTTTTGGACATTTGTTATGATGCATTGCCATGGCAACGGGGTTGTTTCTTACAACCGGGAGCAGCTGATTAATATCTCAAAAGCTCAAATAATACTTCAACTACAAACCCAAATCCCTGTTGAGTTGAAAAGGAGACGTTGTGGATGCAGAGCAGGAGCTAAGAGAAAAGAGAGAAGGAGGAAGTTCAAACCATCTCTTCCAGCGATTATGAAGGGCAATGTGAGATTGTTGGGAAACAAGTTGGATGAACTCCAAGCCCTACAAAGGACCCAGCCAGAGTACCGGGAATGCAGTATTATGTGTTTTACTGAGACATGGCTGCAGGATCATATCCCCGACTCCAGCGTCTCTCTGCCGGGCTTTTCAACCATACGAGCAGACAGAGATTTAAAGAGGAGCGGCCAATGTAAAGGAGGTGGACTGGCAGTACTTGTGAACAACAGATGGTGTAATCCAGGACATGTAACTGTGAAGTGTCATCTCTGCAGTCCAGATATTGAACTGTTGGCAGTAAGTTTTCGTCCATATTATTTACCCAGAGAGTTCACCAATGTTATTTTGGCAACAGTTTACGTTGCACCTTCCGCTGTTGTCGACACTGCATGTGATGCCATCAGCTCAGTTGTTGCTAAGTTACAGACACAAAACCCCAATGCGTTTGTAGCAATTTCTGGTGATTTTAACCATGCTTCACTCTCTGCTACACTTCCAACATTTCAACAGTTTGTCAGCTGCTCTACCAGAGAAAACAAAACGTTGGATTTGTTTTATGCAAATGTCAAGGACTCATACATCTCTACAGCAAGACCTCCTCTAGGCAAATCAGATCACAGTCTTGTTTTGCTTTATTTTGTTCTTGCAGCTCTGAGAGAGAGAACCATGGTCTCCGTTCTTGTGGAGTTTGTATAGGCCTTTACAATGTTCCTTGCTGCAGTTACACAGCACAGACAGAAATAATTGTTTTTTACGGATCCACGACCCAGTGTGCAGACAGATAAGTTAGAGATCTTTGCTCCATAACGATTATATGCCCATGTCTCTGGGCTTAACGGTGTTAAATGTCAGAAACTCTGTTCCCTTAGCCTCTATTTTAATAAGAGTAATAATGACAGGTATAAGCTGATAAAGAAGGCTGGCTCTGTTCTGGGGACTCCTCTTGAACCTCTGGAGATCATTGTGCAAAGAAGGATTCTTCATAAAATGAAGAACATTATACAGTACCCTGAGCATCCTCTTCATGAGACTGTCCTACAACAACAGAGTGTCTTCAGTCAGAGGCTTCTTCAGATCTGCTGTAAGGCAGAGCGCTACAGGAGATCCTTCCTGCCCACACCCATCAGCATCTACAATGGCTCTTTGAAGAAACCTTCATAATATGAGCTACAACAACATTTAATATTCCTTCGGGATTAATAAAGTATTTTCGAATTTGAATTGAATTGAATTGAGACAAATTTGTGTTTTAACATCTTTAGACTGAATTTTATGTTTTGCCCAACTTATTATTCCAGTAAGGTATCTGATTACTGGCAAGCCATAGCTGTTGCTTGCTCAGACCTTGTTTTTGTCATTGAGCTGACTTCTCAAAACATGTCTTACTCATTGCAGGTATTTGGCTGTTGCTGCTTTCCTTGTGGCTTCTTTGCCATTTGCCTTTGGTATTCCAAGATACTCACTGTATGGCTCTCCTAATTATCTGTTATTCTCCCTTCTGCGAGTGCAATTACCTTCATGTGGGTTACCTTCCGTCTCTTTGTCACCATCCAGCGATTTCTAAAGCTCCAATGACATACCTGTGTCCCTGCTGTATATGACGGTGGTGTGAAAGGTCGGTCTATGGAGATCACATGATGGAAGAATAGTTTCCTCACATGTCAGTAAAAAAAATATTAAAAGAAATATGGAACATTTGTGGTGCCCCCCCCCCCCAACCCTATATGACAGACCCAGTGAATAATTATGTGACACCTGCAATGAATTAAATACCAAAAAGAGAATACAAATGCCCACTAGGCAAGTTTCGAGTCCCTGATGCTCCATTTAACCTCTTAAGTCCCAATCCCCAGTACTGGCGGAAGAATGTAAACATGTGTGTCATCTACAGAAATGTTAGAATCATGGCTAAAAGTCGATATAAATAATTTCTACGAACGCCAAACACAGTTAAAACTGCATGCAGTTGAATCAGAAAGTAAAAACACTCCACAAAAAAGTGTGTCACCTCAAAACTCTGTCTTAGCTGTTTACCACACGGCTTCCACACACAACCCGCATGTCTGCTAAAAGCAGAGATCTTAGCATGGATTACAAAAATATATGATTTGTCACTATACTGACTTATAGCTGTCATTATTACTTTTATTAAAATAGAGGCTAAGGGAACATAGTTTCTGACATTTAACACTGTTAAGCCCAGAGACATGGGCATATAATTGTCATGGAGCAAAGATCTCTAACTTATCTGTGTGCACACTGTGTCGTGGATCAGTAAAAAACAATTATTTCTGTCTGTGCTGTCTAACTGCAGCAAGGAACATTGTAAAGGCCTATACAAACTCCACAAGAACGGAGACCATGGTTCTCTCTCTCAGAGCTGCAAGAACAAAATAAAAACATTCTGTTCCTGCAATCCTGGTGGGGGAGTTTAGCAGCTTGTTCTTAAGACATACTTCTGTCTTGGGTAGTGTCCACAACTATCATGTGATTGGTCAGAGATTTGAAGTGGGAGTGTTTACTCTTTTTTTTTTTTACTTGTCTTGTCCGATAGAGTAGCACTCAGAATTGTTGTTTGAGTGAAAAAGGGAGAGGAGAAAAGAATAGAGGAGAGAAAGAAGGATGAAGAGAATACAAGATAATATCCTAGAAGACTGCTTCTACACCTGGAGAAACACATAAATAACAACAGCAAGGTTAGCGAAATGCGAATGCAAGATGTATTTAGTGGCAACTGCAACTCAATATATAACATCTTTGTATCTGTTAACACCTGAATCCAAACACCTGTGGGTGTAGGTGTAAGTGCGCTTGTGTATACAAGGTTTCTCCAAAAATATGCAATAGCGAGTGTGAGGAGCCACAGAACTGCCCCATAGGACCTGAGACAGACATGAAGGAGATCTCAGCCTCAGACATCCAAAGGCCCCCTAGAGCACGGGAACCCTGGGAGGACCACCGCCGGGACTACCACAACCCCCCCAGAGAAGAGCAGAGGAGAGCCCCAGGGAAACCTTCCACCACCCACAGTCCAGATGCCCCAGGTAGCTGCAGCGACGAGCCCACAGGCCCCGCCGGCAGCCATCTATGCTGGAGCAGATCCAGCCATGGACCCAGAGACCCAAGACCCCAGGGCACGCCACCATCCACCAGAGGGCCCTGAAGAGCCAAGAGGCTCAGGCCAAGTTAAGCATCCACCGGAGTAAGCCGGAACAAACCAGGCACCCAGCCCCGGACACCGAGAACCACTGATACACCAGCGAGCAGAGACAGCAATCACTGGCAGGGAGTGTGGCGAGGGGAGGAAATAGGCCCCACATTTGATGGGGAGCCTAAGCTGATCCAGGAGGGGGCAGTCTAAGACCCAACCTGACACAAAAACAGGCACACACAATTACAATCACACATTCCCACCCTCTTGCATACACATAAAAACACTCGATCCCAATGTACAGACACACTATGTCTGTACACTCATTCGCACTCCCTATATATACTCTATACTCCCAGGTCCAGGTACCAATACAACCAGAAGGGGTAACGAGTCCCTGGACCCAGGAGGTTGTCCCCTTCATTCCAGGGTGGAGACAGGCACACCGTCCGAGCACCAGTCCAGACTAGTGCCGGCACCACACGAACCTGAACAACACCAGCCCAGACCCCGACCCCCGCTCTGACTCCGGCCCCCAACAACCCCCATCCCTATCCAGAGAGGGGGTCACAAACGAAAGAGGCATCCAACAGTTCCAAACGAGCCCGCCAAACAGAGCCGTCCCAGGACGAAACAGTCACAACCCCCCAACGAATTCAGATCTCAACCTCAAGCCCAAGAACCTAAATGCCATTAATTCCCTCACCATAGGGACAGGGCCCCACAGGAGAGCTTACCCCCGGAGTGTTTACTACTTTAACAAATACTGCAGTTCGAGCGGCCTTCCAACCGGTTGTGAATCTGAATTCTTGAAAAGTGTGAAATTTTCTGGCCAAAAAGAAATTTATTCTTGATACATCAAGTAAAGCAAAATACACTTCTTTATGCCTGCTGATAATATACAGGCCTTTATAGCAATGGTAGGTTTGTTTGGGCCAGCTATAAGACGATCAGTTTGAGCCATATTAAACCATTTATGAGAGATACTTTTAGGATCGACTCTAATGTGGACCCTGATGTTGGAATACTCTCATGGTCTCCTAGCATTGCTAATGTTTCAATCAATATATCAATTTAGCCCAAAAAAATACAGCAAGTTGGCATTCAGGCTGCCAATTAGAATCTGTGAAAATAGCTGGTAGCAGATGTGGGCAAAGCTGACTGGATGTAGGTTGGACAGTAGCAAAATGAATAAAAACTTCACTTCTGTTAATAATGAGAGAAACATGACATGAGGGACAAGTTTGGGGAAATAACTTTGTACTAGAACCTACTCAAGGCACACAGCTCTGGTTCACATGTTTTTCTTTCAAGAAGCAAAATTAATTGTTCATAGTTTTGCAAATCAATTACAATACTCTGTAAATAATAATATTTGTTGTTTTTTTTATTGGGTTTTTCAGATCCATCTCTGATGATAATACCTTAGGATCTCTTGAGAGGCATTCTTTTTACAACCTGTCCAGGGTCATACACATGTAGGTCAGCTGTGGAGCTGGAAACAGCTTGAACTGTCCTTTTTTGCTGTCACGTGGTACACAAATATAAATTAATTTTCAAATGCCCATAACTTCTCATTTGAACCTAATACGTCCAACCAGAATTCAGATAAATAAACTGCATTAAATGATTAAGATTTAGTAAAAAGGCATGAGAAACAAACAAAAGAAAAAAACACTTAGCATTTGTTTTTCTGGTAAGAATTATGGCACTGTATAACATATCTGTTTGTGTGCATGTGTGTGTTTGTGTGTGTGCACATGTTGGTTGTGTCTATGTGTCCAACAGAGAGCTACATAGTATCAAAACACTGACATACATTGATCAAGAGGCATTTAAGGAACTTCCGAACCTAAAATATCTGTAAGTATCCATTTACATGCTAATATTATGAGTAAAATCCAAAATTTTACCTTTTATTCTTTACCCATTTGAGTATTCAGGAGTTACTGACTCGGATGTGTTTCAATGCAGTGGGATCACCAACACAGGCCTAACATCATTTCCTGTTCTGCAATCCATTCAGTCAAAACAGGAGGATTTGATTTTGTAAGTATTCTGAAGTTGTGCGCAAACTGCAATGTTGTCTGTTAGCCAAAAAAGAACTTTAATGTGCTTTACCTGGTGTAAATAATTAAAGAATGATAATTTTCTCTTTTTCTTCAGGGAAATAGTAGAAAATGTCTTCATACGAGTTATCCCTGCCAATTCTTTCACTGGAGTATCCAAGAATCCTTTGACAGTGTAAGTTGAATTTATTGAATTCAGCTAAGCTAAACAAAATTTGGTAATAGTACATTATAAATATCCATTCATTGCCTTACACCAATTGATCACTTGAAACACAGTAGACCCTCTGAGGCATCAGTCATATTCAATAAATTAGAATAGAATTAAAATGTTCATTTATTTCAGTAATTTCATCTTCAGTAATTAAAAAAACATTATATAGATTAATTACACACACAGTGATGTTTCCAAGCCTTTATATTTTTTAATGATGATGAGTTTCCGCATACAGCTAATAAAAACACATCATTCTAATACTTAGAAGGTTAGAATATTACATTAGATCAGTCAGTCAGTCAGTTATTTTCTACCGCTTATTCCATAGTGGGTCGCAGGGGAGCTGGTGCCTATCTCCAGCAGTCTATGGGCGAGAGGCAGGGTACACCCTGGACAAGTCGCCAGTCCATCGCAGGGCAACACACAAACAACCATGCACACACTCATTCACACACCTAAGGGCAATTTAGAGTGACCAATTAACCTAACAGGCATGTCTTTGGACTGTGGGAGGAAGCCAGAGTACCCAGTGAGAACCCACGCATGCACAGGGAGAACATGCAAACTCCATGCAGAAAGACCCCTGGCCAGGAATTGAACCCAGGACCTTCTTGCTGCAAGGCAACAGTGCTACCAACTGCACCACCGTGCAGCCCTACTAGATCAATATAAAAATATTTTTATTACAGAAATCTGGACTTGTTTAAAGGTGGTTATTTTCAAAAGAGACTTTTAAGCTGAGAAACGCAGGTTCAATTAATCATTGCAACGCATATTCTAATATACCTCTACGAGGTACTGATCTTGATAACTTTGTGCAGTAATGTTGTGCTGTATAGTAGTTAAGTCTGTACAATGATAATGCAGGATTCAGTTCTGCCAAAAACTTCATCACAAATAATTTACGGATTCTCCCACTCCAGTTTAGAGTTAAACTGAATTTTACCTCGTGTTAAAACCAGATGTTTACCAAAAAAACGACTAAACTGGTCCTGTTTTAGGTCAGTTAAGATTAACAAATTTCAAGTTGTTTAAGTGCCAGAATAATGAGAGAGAGGTTTTTTGGGAGGTGTTTTTACTTTCTACAAAGTAAGAAATTTACATTTGTTTTGTATTTCGTGGAACTGCCTTCAAACTCTGTGACTTGGGTCAGACATTTTGGAAATCCTTCTACAAGCTTCTCACAATAGTTTGCTGGAATTATGGTCTAGTCCTGACACAACTGGCGTAACTGGGTCAGGTTTGTAGACCACCCTGCTCTCACACACCTTTTCTGATCTGCCCACAAATTTTCTGGGACTGAGATGAGGGCTTTGTGATGGTCACTCCCAACACTGATCTTGTCTTTATTCCACTTTCTAAGTAATTTGGTGGTACACTTAGATCCATTTGGAAGTGCCTGTGCCCATCTTTAACTTCCTGGCTGATGTCTTGAGATGTTGCCGCAATATGTCCACATAATGTTCTTTCCTCATGATGCCATCTGTTTTGCGAAGTACATCAGTCTTTCCTGCAGTAAAACATCATTATAACATGCTGTTGCCAACTTTATACTTCACAGAAGGGATGATGCTCTCAGGCTTGTAAGCTTCCCACTTTTGCCTCTAAATGTAACACTGGTCATTATCAACAAACACTTTTTTAGTCTTTGTCGATATTTTAGTTTCATTTTAGTTTCATTTTTCAACCTCAGGCACCACATTTTTAGTTTCATTAGACAACATTAAATATCTCATAAAATTAAAACCTTTATCCCTGAGTCTATTTGCAAACTGTATTTGACTTTTTTTTGTTGCATTTGGAGTAATGGCCTCTTCCTGACCGAGTGGCCTTTCAGCTCATGTTGGTGAAAGACGCATTTCACTGTAGACAATGACACTATCTTAGAAGCTTCAGTCAGGAATTTCTCCAGGTCTTTGCTTTTATTTTATTTGATATGAACATTTCTCACCAAACACATTCATCTCTGGAAAACAAAACCTGTGTATTTCCTAATTGGTTTTAGGCTTTTGTTGATATGTATAGAATGGTTTGAAGAGATGCATGTGGCACCTACAGGCATCTGGAACTTGAACCTATGAATGAACCAGACTTTTAGAGGTCCACAACTATCCTCCTGGTTCATCTAAATGCATTGGCATCTGAACAATGGAGTAATGGAGCAAATTTTGCTCCCTCATTTTTTTACCCAAAGAAACCTGGTTACTCCCTGCAACCATACATTTACAGTATATGTTGATCTAATTGCACTTTTTTTTTTTAAAGCTAGCAAGCAAATAATAATTATTAGAAATAATTGCAAACATTTTGTCCAACCCTCTTTCAACATAGAGTTGGTTCAGCCTATCATTATACAAGTCATAGTCTGTCTCACAGTGATCTTTTCAGCCAGACGCTTTACAGCAATGGACAGGAGAGGTAAAATGATGCTAATGTTTTTAGGTGTTATATCAGTGCTGCATCTCTTTATCTAACCATATACCTGATTAAATAAAATCACAAACGTTTCACAGCATTGCAGGTGTAGGCCACAGGTGGCTTAGATCTGTAATGCTACCATTCCTGTTATGTAGCCATGTTCCAAGGCCTACTGTGGCAGGCAGGTATCTGGTGCTCCTCACCAGCCATAGAAACAGCATTTCAGGGACCATTTTTAAACTAAATCTAGCTTTAAACTCTTTCACTGGGCTTATTGTTATTATTAATAATAATATAATAATGGTAAATAAATAAATATTCTTCCTCTTATACCTTTCCTAAATGTGCTGCCATAATCAGGCACTTATTTCCACAGGTGTGCCCCCATTGTGAGCAGCTTACAAAACCATGACATTATGATCTGAACTTTCCCAAAGTGGCAAACTTAGTGTATGTAAACCTCTGACTTTAAAGAAAATAATCACACTTTCTGTAAACGTTTTATACAGTAAATGTAAAGTATTTATTTCACTTCTTAAAAACACACAAATAAGGCTACTTGAAAGTTTAAGTCTGGGGACTTTAAATAATGTTAGTTGGTCTTTTTATCAATTAATTTTAGTTTGAGGAAAATATTACCAACATTTCAACCATACTGCTCTTTAACTGTAAAGTTAGGAGATTCTTTTGGCCTGATTTGACTTCTGATTGGCCCAGCTGTCAGAAACCAGGTTTACAGTATTTCTTTCTGTCTCCCTCCTTTTTCAGCATGCTCAATGGCAACGGTTTGACAGAGATCCAGGACTATGCTTTCAATGGTACCCAGCTGGAAGAAGTGTGAGGTCTTTTATATCACTTCACAGCGAAATAACACGAACTGAAAGGGAAAACACCTTGTTTAAGTCATTGCCGTGATACACAGAATTTGTATGTTTCAGCTATTTTTGTGTCCTTCCTTATGTGTTTAAATGTAGCTCCATGGTTTTTTGCTAAAGGCAGATTTTATGAATGGTTATGATTACTATATTATTCAAAAGCAATTTATTGAAAACAATTGATTTTATATCCATTCTTTGTGATTCCAGATACCTTTACAGGAATATGGATTTGGAACATATAGCTGAATTTGCATTTTATGGGGTGACTCATGGCCCAACTCACTTGTAAGTCTATAAAGTACACAATGTGCTTCGAGTTATGTTGTCTATGATCCCTTTAAAGAACATATGTGTTCTTATCCTTTATTTAATTGTACCAAAATCTAGAAATAACCATGTTAAGGGCAAAGTTATTCATACCCCTGGCAGATTTAGATTTAAAGAATTTGATGCCTGTCCCATTGATTAAAAATGGGACAGGCATCTTTAAAAAAACTAAAACAATGCCCTTTTTATAATTGCTGAGCAGCTTTTTTTAAACCTAAATTTGTCCTGCGTATGAATAATCTGGGCTGTGCTATGTATTTTATTAGAGTGTATACAATCATTATCCTAACATATAAAGTAAAATATGCCTTGAAACAGCATATGAGGTTGTTAACATCAGATACATACTATATTTAGAGATTATTACACAAATAACTCTGATTACAAACATGTTGTTCCTTGTTCAGTAACCTTTAATCTCAAGCACCGAATTGTTCTTCCAGAGTCCATGTGATCTAAGAAAAACATTGCTCCACCGATGATCTGAAGCAGAAACAGTAATTACATTTTAGGATGGTGCACCAATAACATTAATGTATTTTAAAAGCCTGCATGAAGATCGCACATAGAGCTCAACCCTTTGGGCCCACATGCCCATATGTAAACCACACCCCTTTTGTTCCATATTCACAGTGCATTACCTGTAAACAGTGATCTCAGATTAATTTGTATATGAAAGGAAAAATCCGTAATAGGGGGATTGGGTTGTATGTTTATTGTAGAGGTGTGGACTTTAGTCGTGTGAATTAGCATTCAGACTCTAAACGCCACTTTATAAAACCACAAATGGCTTTTGACTTCACTTGGACTTGAACCATTTGACTTAAAAAGCATTGAGATCTTCAACCAAGTAGAAAGTGTGGTTCAACTGAGCCACACTTCATGTACAACAATGGAACTGTGCCAGACCCTTGATCCAGTCCGCTACCAGCCACTGACCATTTGAAAATATTTTCTTCTCCTGTTGCTGTAACATGCATGCTGCATTTGCTGTATTGTTTACCTGCTTTTCCTCTGTATCCTCCAATTCCATTCAAATTCAATTCAATTCAAAAATACTTTATTAATCCCAAAGGGGAAATAAATTGTTGCTGTAGCTCATATTATGCAGATTTCTTCAAAGAGCCGTTGTAGATGCTTATGGCTGTGGGCAGGAAGGATCTCCTGTAGAGGTCTGCCTCACAGCAGATCTGAAGAAGCCTCTGATTGGAGACACTCTGTTGTTGTAGGACAGTCTCATGAAGAGGATGCTCAGGGTTCCCCGTAATGTTCTTTATATTATGAAGAATCTGTCTTTGCGCAATGATCTCCAGAGGTTCCAGAGGAGTCTCCAGAACAGAGCCAGCCTTCTTTTTTAGCTTGTTAAGCTTTTTTAGGTCCCTGGCTCTGATGCTGCTTCCCCAGCAGATGATGGCAGAAGATATCACAACTCAACAACCGACTTATAGAAGATATGCTGCATTTTGCTGGAAACACAGAAGGTCCTAAGCTTCCTTAAGAAGTACAGTCTGCATCAGACTGAAAGTAACAAAGCTACTCCAACATGCTTGAGTGGTGCAATTCTAGAATCTACAGCAAAATTACAGCAAAGACACCTATGAAGATTATGACGTAATTTCATCTAGAGCTATCAGAGGTATGCACAAAGTTGTAGACACTATCAAAGTACAAATTATCCAAGCAACACATATAGTATCTCACAAAATTGAGTACACCCTTCACATTTTTGTAAATATTCTATTACTTTTCATCGGACAACACTGAAGATTTGACACTTTGACACAATGTGGAGTACTCAGTGTACAGCTTGTATGACAGTGTAAATTTGCTGTCCACTCGAAAAATAACTCAACACACATCCATTGTCTAAACCACTGGCAACAAAAGTGAATACACTCCTAAGTGAAAATGTCCAAATTGTGCCCAAAGTGTCCATATTTTGTGTAGTCACCATTATTTTCCACTACTGCCTTAACTCTCTTGGAAATGGAGTTCACTTGATATTCACAGGTTAACACTGGATCCTCTTCCACTTCTCCATGACAACGTCACTGGGCTGCTGGATGTTAGAGACCTTCATCTTTTTTTTGAGGATTCCCCACAGGTTTAGGTCTGGAGACATGCTTGGCCAGTCCAGCACCTTTAACCTGTAGGTTCTGTAGCAAAGCAGTTTATGTCCTGAAGGTAAGTTTGGGGTTGTTAGGTTGGAATTGTTGGGTCAATTTACTTACAAAGAAAGAACGGATGAAACTACATCTTGCAGCGTTCATGTTAGTTTCGGGATCCCGCTGACGAAACGCATGTTATATTAACAGCCAACACACAGAGAAGCTTTCTTTTTTATCCTGATGGCTTACCGTGTAAGAGAGCACATGTTCACACATGGACATCTATAAACTTCCTGGTCAAGTGAAAGACTTTTTAAGCCTTCGAAGAAGCTTGACGAAAGCTTCAAGAATTGTTCGTGTATCCAGTGACTCTTTTCCTTTTGTATGCAGAAAACAGACTCGCTGCTTGTGGTCCCAGCCCTGAAACCTGAGCATAGATTCTCCAAGAAGAGACAAGCCTGTCACTAATTACGATGATGAAGTGTTTTTCCTCCATTGCCAAGAAGATGCTACCAAGACTGTGGCTCAGCAAGCCAACCAGCTATTAATCGTCCACACCCGCTGTGTGCCAAACAATGGATCCATCCCTTGGACTACTGGACTCTGTACTCAAACACTACCGAGAGTTATCTCACAGTAAGGGGCTTCTGTCTGGGCAGAGATGAATTAGGTTAAGACTGAACAATTTAAATATCATTTCATTATGTTTATTTTAAAGTGCTTCGAACTATTGTGAGTAGACCCCTGAGCTGACGCTCCCCGCAACTTCTGCCTGAGGCTGCTCATTTCATGGTGTAACAATTTAGACTTTGTGTTTAACTGATTGAGTTCATAGCGGTCAGCTAAGATAACTCTGCTCAGTTGGCTATATTGGGAGTAGTTGAGGACCCGTGTTTTGGGTCTGTTTATTCTGTTGTGGGCTGCCTTTTATTTTCTCCTCTGGACCTTTCTTCTTCTGCCTTGCATACACAGCCATACCAGAATTGCGGCATATGTGGGGACAACAACCTCATATGTTCCTTTTGTCTGGTCTTTCAGACTCTGAAGACATTGTTCCTTTGTTCTAATTTGGTGCTTATTTTCCGTGTGGCATAACCACGCTGAGTTATTCACCATCCAGGTGTGCCCCTCCTCTTGCTTCAGACACTATTTAGTTTGGTTTTCAGTTATTCCTCATTATCCATTTTGCTTTATTATTAGACATTAGTTCATTGGTCTTTCAATTAATTATTTAGTATTATTTTTGATTATTGATAGTTGTCAATAGCCAAGCTATTCCTCGTTGCCCTAAAGTGGTGCCCCGGTTTGTTAGTTTGACTAAAAGTAAACGTTCCAACTTCATTAATCATTTAGTTAATAATTAATAATCATAATAATTATTATAATAATATTAATAGTTGCTAATGGGTGTGTGCATGAGTGTGTGCTTGGTTGTTTGTGTGTTGCCCTGCGCTGGATTGCCGACCTGTCCAGGGTGTACCTCACCTCCCATCCATAGATATGCACCAGATTCCCCACGACCCACTATGGAAGAAGCAGTAGAAAATGACTGACTGAGTTGCTAATAGCCAAATCAGTCAATGTTTCCCTACAGAATACTCAGTGGGTTTCAGTGGGTCACAGTGCATGTTAGCATTCATGGTTCCCTCAATGAACTGTAGCTCCCCACAGCCGGCAGCACGTATGCAGCCCCAAACCATGACAGTCCCATCACTATGCTTGACTGTGATACAACACATTTGTTTGTTCTCCTCACCTGGTGGCTGCCACACACGTCTGACACCTTCTGAACCAAATAAGTTTATCTTGGTCTCAGACCACAGGACATTGTTCCAGTAATCCATGCCCTTATTCTGCTTGTCTGCGGCCAACTATTTGCAGGGTTTCTTGTGCATCATCTTTAGAAGAGGCTTCCTTCTGGGATGAAAGCCACGCACACCAATTTGATGCAGTGTGCGGCACCTCTTCAACCTCTGCAGCAATGCTGGGAGCACTCAAGCATCTATTTTCAAAAAAACAACGTCTGGATATAAAGCTCAACACGTGCACTCAACTTCTTTGTTCGATTATGGCGAGGCTAGTTCTCAGTGGAACCTGTCTTTTTAAACTGCTGTATGATCTTGGTCACCATGCTGCAGGTTCAGGATGGAATCTTCTTATAGCCTAGGCCAGGGGTTCCCAAACCCCGGACTGCCTAGTATTTTCTCATTTACTATGTAGATATAGATATTTTATTCTTGGGGCAGTTATGTGGGTCAGCGACTTTCTGGTCCACACACCAAGCAGCTTGTGGTGGTAATGAACCACATCATAGTATGACAAGCACCAGAAAACAACTAAGAAGAAGAAGCTATACTGGGTCCTTGAACGTGGGTTTCTAATGCCCCTTTTTCCACAGGCTCCACTTGCTTTCACTCTCCTCAGTACAGTACCAGTGGTGTTTCCCCTGACCCACTGATGGCTGGAGCTATGGCAGCTGAAGCCCTGCCTCCAGCCGCCTCCAACTGCTATTAACTTAAGTTACTAGCTTGGGAACGTATGCTTGCTCACAGTACAAGGACTTGCTGGGGCACAGATGAGCGAGTAAAAGAAGATGGCTTTTTCAAAAATATGTAAAGTGGACTATGAAAATCACACATTTAAAGATAAATAGACAGAAGCATATGCTGTCCTTTTAATTTCCATAGGGTGTAAGACCAGTCTACCTTATATGTTATGAATCAGTTAGACTTATAAAGAGTGGAAATCTAAAGAGACATTTTGAAACCAAACATAAGAACTACAACCAAAGCTATCCGCCTCGGCCTGACAGTAGGACAAGGAGAATAAATGAACTAAGGGGACAGTGGATTTTATGAAAACACTAAAAGCCTTTCACTGACTGGGAAATGATCAAAGAGTCCATGAAAGTTGTGGCAGAAACACTTTTAGATGGAAAAGAAGAAGAACAACAACTTAAGGAAAAGGCTAGGCACATTGCCCTGCCTGCCACAAGCACAACAAGGAGAGCAGAATTATTATACCAAGATATACTGACCCAGCTCAACTGTGCCATTCAAAGTGCGTTTAATATTGGTACTTAAATTGGATTGCACTTTTCTGTTCAGCAGGTGATTTCATGGGCATATTAATAATTGATCAGCAGTTAAGAAACAAAAACCTAGTGTTAATTAAATGTTAAATAAAAATGAAAGAAAATCTATTTGTCAATTGATTTAAGATGTTGGGACCCCAAAGTGTTTGGATGATGGCTGTAGTTGACATCCTGCTATTTTAGTTTGGGACCCCTGGCCTAGGCCATCTTTATGTAGAGCAGCAATTCTTTTTTTTTTTCAGATCGTCAGGGAGCTCTTTGCCATTAGGTGCCATGTCAAACCTTCAGTGACTAGTATGAGAGGTTGTGAGATGGATAACACCAAATTTAACGCACATGCTCCCCATTCACACCTGAGATCTTGTAATACTCATCAGTCCCATGATACAATGGAGTGAAAATGGCTAAACGGGCACAATCTGGACATTTTCCCCTAAGGGTGTACGCACTTTTGTTTAAACATTTCTTAAATTATTTTAACAATTAAATCTTACAGACTACAGTTTTAATGGCTGTGTGTTGAATTATTTTGAGGGGACAGCAAATTTACCGTCATACAAGTTGTCCAGTGATATGTTGTATCAGAGTGTCATATGTTTACTGTGGTCCAATGAAAGATATGATATATATAACATATATTTAAAAATGTGCAGGATGTATTCACTTTTGTGAGATATTGTAGCCCAATGCAGAAAGAACCATGTTCCTCAGTATTTATTTTGATGATCTGTTACTCGTAATATTATAAAAGCAGGTTTTTACTGTTACAGTTGGTTAAATGGAAAATATTTTATTAAGCATGAAGAATTTTTTCTACATCATTATGAATCACTTCATTAATTATTTTCAAAATTTAATTTGTTTCCATTAATATTTCATGTAAAAGCAACTTTAGTTCTGATTATCCAACGTTTATGAAGCTCTGTTCCTCTTGCTGGTTTTTGTAGCAAACAAAACAAAACCTTTGGAAAATGTTTTGAAATCCAAAAATTATTAATTATTACTCTGTGATTTATTGAAGCAATTAGTCAAATTACTTGTTTAAGACTAGGATTCGAATGTTAATATCTTTGACTTCAATTGAGACTTTCATGTCTTCACTTGGGACTTGGCAGAAGACCTGAGAAATACTTTAGTTGTACCTGTGACATTCAAAACAATGACTTTTTTCCACCTCTGGTTTACTGCAAACAATATGGTTATTATAATATCAATACATTTCATTGAGACTTTTTGGAGATTTCCCAATCAGCTGCCTCATTAAATCTTTGGAATTTTCTTTCAGGTTCTCTTGTGAGAAAATCTAAAAGAAATTTTCTAAGAAATTTTGCAACTGTACTGCACAAAGGTCTTCACATACAGTATACTGAGAAAACATACAGTCATCAGTAAAGTTGACCATAGCTGTATATTTCCCTGCAGCGCCATTTGCTGAAGTGATAAGCTAACGCTACAATGTTTTCTCTCCTTTTTTAATTTGATTCATTAATAATTGGGCAAATAACATATTTCACTGCAGCTCTAATTAATCGTGTGCAGGCAAAACTAACAGAAAAAGTTGTTCTCTTGCTTCAAAAACTCGGTGCTTTGCTTTGAATGTCAGAAAATCCAATGACTAATGTTTAGGCAGCATTGCTTTGTTTACACCGACCCCTGTCTGAGCACAGGAAGCATAGATGGTCACATGACACAGACAGACAAGGGGCTGACATCATATTAAGGGGTGAATAACAAATTGAAAGAGAAAACTCCAGATACACGACCAATTTTATGATTTCAGTACATGAAAATAGATTGAGATTTAAAAATACTGTCCTGCAAATTGTGCTGCATGACTCAGGGGACTGCAGATGACTTAAATCACAAACAGTAAACCAACATAGCGTTACCATTCATATAAAAATGCTATGATCAAGTACCTTAATCAATATCTGGGACCAAACTGGAATGTCATATTTACTATGGTTACTTACATTTCTACTCGTACATTGTACTTGTAAGTTGTGGTAAGAGTTAGATACAGTCTCATCTGATCACACACGCTATCCAAATAATTTACAGGGAATTTCTGAATTTCTGGGGTATGGTTTGAGGTGTATCATACACTAGAGTTGTGTTTTAGTCCAACCAGACCCACTGTTGACATTCCCAGATGATTAAACTTATTTTGTCCAAACCCCAATAAGATGGATGAAGCAATTGTTAAGCAATTCTTGTGTAACATTAGAGATTTTATGAGTACAGTGGTATAAAAATGTATTGTCACCTTTGCAGATTTCTGTTTTTGTTTTTTATCACACTGAAATTTTATTATTAGACACATTAACTGAGTAAATACAAAAAGATGTTTTGAAATGATCATTTTCAATGATAATAGAAGATAATCTATCCAAACCAATCTGGTCTTATTTGAAAAAGTAATTTCCTCCCCAAATCTAATAACAGCTGTCATCAGGTTTTGTGTTAACTGGAAATGAGTGAACTAGCGTGGAGGAACTTTTGTACATGGCCCCCTCTCCAGATGAGGATGTGGGTCATTGGGGACTGGAGCCGGGGCAGGGGGTCAGGGTCCGGGCCGGTGTCCCTCAGGTTCAGTTACGATCCCGGGCTAGCCCGGACCAGGTTCAGGTGCTGGGGGGGGTCTGCCTGTTTCCCCTTATGGGACCACCTCCTGGGTCCAGGGGCTGGTTGTCCCTATGGGGTATCGGCACCTGGAGCTTGGAGTAAAGAGTATGTATGGTTGAGTGTGAGTGAATGCACAACGTCCATTGTTATTTGTCTTTACATTGGGTGCGTGGGTGTGAGTGTTTTTATGTGTGCGTATAAGGGTGGGAATGTGTGATTGTGACTGTGTGTGCCAGTTTTTTGTGTCAGGTTGGGTCTTGGGCTGCTCCCTCTCCTGGATCAATTTAGGCCCCCCATCAAATGTATTTCCTCCCCACCACACTACCTGCCTGTGGTTGGTGTCTCTGCCCGTACTTGTGGTTCTAGGTGTCCAGGCCTGGGTGCTTTGGTGTGTACTGGCTCATTCCCGGTGGCTGCTTGTCGGGGCCTGGACCCCTGGGCTCTGTCGGGCCTCTGTTTGCAAAGTGAAATGTCCCTGGGTTTCGGATCTCTGAGTCCATGGCTGGATCTGTTCAGACATAGACGGCTGCCGGCGGGGCATGTGGGCTCGTCGCTGCAGCTCCCTGGGGCTTCTGCACTGTGGCTGCTGGGTGGTTCCCCTGGGACTCTCGGCTGCGGTAGTCCCAGCGGTGGTTCTCCTGGAGTTCCTGTGCTCTGGGGAGGCCTTTGGATGCCCGTGGCTCGGATCTCCTCTGTATCTGTCCCGAGTCTAGGGAGGCAGGTCTGTGGCTCCTCACACTCGCTACTGCATATTTTTATGGAGAAACCTTGTATACACAAGCATGCTCACACTCAGACCCACAGGTGTTTAGATTCAGGTGTTAACAGATACACAAATGTTCTATATTTAGCCGCATTTACCACTAAATACATCTTGCATTGATAAGTACCGTGCATTTTTGGTAAAAAAGCTGTTATTATGAACGTTTCTGCAGGTGTAGAAGCAAGCAGGGTGTTATCTTGTATTCTCTTCATCCTTCTTTCTCTCCTCCATTCTTTTCTCCTTCTCTCCCCTTTTCCTTCTTGCCCTACCTCTTTCTTTTGTTTGTCTTATTTCTTTTCTTTTAATTTCTGTTTTCGTATCTGTAACAATTGAAATAATCCCAAAGCAGTTTCTAATAAAGTTTTTTTTTGTAAATATCAAGCAAAGCTTTAAAGCGTTAGCTGTAATGCTCCACTTGTGAAAGTAAATCTGTTGGGCTTTTTCTTGGCACCCAGTACAACAATTCTGAGTGCTACTCTGCCGCACAGGACAGAGTTAAAAACAAAAAAAGTGTGAAGGAACTTTGGCGCTCTGTTGTTTCCAGAGTTGTTTTACTTCAACCTCATTGTAGGGTACTCAAGAATGAACAACCTATTTAAGGTCATGCCACAGAATGTCAATGGGATTTATATCCAGATTTTGAGTAGGCTAGGCCATTCCAAAAGCTTCATTTTATTTATTTTTTTGAGTCATTAAATGGTGGACTTGTAATACATTCTGGGTCATTGTTCTGCTGCATTACCCAAACAATTCTGAGCTCGTCACAAGTTAATGGCCGGACATTCTCCTTCAGGATTTTGTGCTACAGAGCAGAATTCATGGTTCTATCAATTAAGGCAACTCATCCAGGTCCTGAAGCAGCAAAGCAGTCCCAGACCATCACACTACTTACACTATGTTTGACTGTTTGTATGATATTCTTTTTCTGAAACACTATGTGTTTTATGCGAGATGTAACAGGAAACACACTGCAAACAGCTCCACTTTTGTCTCCCCAGTTTTGACAATCATCAGGATGTTTGTTGGGAATGTGAGTCGGGCCTTTGTGTTCTTTTTGTACAGCGGTGGTTTTCACCCTGAAACTTTCCCATAGATGCTATTTTTAGCCAGTTTCTCTTTCTAGTTGTTGAATTGTAAACACTGAGCTTAACTGAGGTAAGTGAGGCTTCCAGTGCTTCAGACGTTGTTCCAGCCTCTTTTAACGAGCTCCTTGAAGGTTCACCACTGTTCCATGTTTTGTCTATTTGTGGATAATGGCTCTCATTCTGATTGGCTGGAGTTGCAAAGCCCTGGAAATGACTTTCTAACCCTTTTCCAGACTAATAGATGTCAATAACGTTGTTTCTCATCTGTTCTTGGATTTCTTTGATATATTTTAACCAACTCTGTGTTGTCAGACAGGTTCTGTTCAAGTGATTTCTCGAGTCTACAGGTCTGGGTGTGGCTGGAGAAACTGATGTAGTTAATGTAGTGAAGTCGTGATTTGGCATTGGCTTGGATAGTCTCTTATCCCTTAATAAATTAAATTAAAACTGCATTTTGTATTTACTCAGATTATCTTTGATATTAACATGTGTTTAATTATGTGAAACATGGAAGGGTGACAAAGAGCCAAAGCACAGATCTGAAAGGGGGCAAATACTTTTTCACTCCAAGAATTCTTATATCAAATATGCTTTTATATCTAAGATAAATGCAAGTTACCCATGTGAGTTCATGATTCTCAACTCTTTTTATCTGTTTCCAGAGACCTTTCAGAGACCAAAGTGCACTCTTTGCCTTCAATAGGCATGAACAGCATTGAGAAGCTTCAAGTTAGTAAAGCATGGGAACTCAAAGCTCTGCCTCCTTTCAGTGCCTTTCTTCATTTGCAGAGTGCTCACATGACCTTTGCAAGCCATTGCTGTGGTCTTACAATGCTTAAGAGATGGAGAAGGTGAGTAAGGAAACAAAAAGCGCAGGAAACGGTTCCCATGTTCCTCGCATTCAAACCAACTCCAGTGTTCACAGTACAACAAATTAATGTAAAGAGCTGCAATATCAGAATTAATATTATTTGTTACTGTCATGATTCCTCTGTGTTAGGTATTTGAGTTTAAGTTTTTTTATGGATCTGTTTCCTCCCTGTTGTTCTCTAGTTTATGGTATTAACTTATTTCTTGTATTCCTGTATATTTAGATTTATTTTATATTACTTCCAATGTTTCTGTGTTCCTGCTCATTAGTCTCCCTCCTTCAGTTGCTTTGCATTCTCCCTGCCACCAGCTGCTCCACATTTCATGTTATTAGCTCTTCTAGTTCATTGGCCATTTCTCCACACTGCCTGTGTAATTAAACTCTCTAGTTTTCATTGCTGGCCACTGGATCCTACAGTTTATCGTGCCAAGACTGCTCACTACCTGCTAATGCCTGTAATCCTGCCCATGTTCTGTGGCCTACGTGTAAGTCATCCATTCTGTACTTATTAAATAACTTCAACTCACCACACTCCTGCTTACACATTGGTTCTGCAGAACCCCAGCATTCCATGACAGTTACAGACAAATAAAAGAGAACGATACAAAGCTTATTTTTACGGACCACCTTCAGCTGCTGTTTCACTGCTTGAGTGTTTTTTTTTTTTATTATTATTGGTCTGTACTACAGGACATTATTAATGGATGGTTGTTCATTAAACTCCAGGGAGCTTTTAGTGATCTAATTAAGACAGTGTGAGGCTATTGCTCTGGTCCTAAGTAGGTGCTAACAAAACGTGGTATCTCCATTAAAGTGATAGTTTGCATTGTTTTTCAAGTGCAGCTGAAAACTCTCTTGGCATCTTTATTTTATTTTATTACAGATTCATTTTGCTGTGGGGTTGCCCTAAGTCTTGTCTAAATTTATCCCAATCAAAGACATTGAAAGACTGATTAACTAAGTCTAATAATCTTAAAATCACTAATAACTTTCAACCATCAGTATATATCTTCATGTAGGCGTGTTGTATCTTTTCATTTTTTAACCACATCTAGACAAAAGACAAAGTTGTCTTTTCTGTAGTAAATATAAATTACCTATTTAAACATGAAAAAAGATAATTTCTGTATTAAAATAAAACCAGATGGCTGGCTTTGAATGCACACACCTATAAGGAATGCTCTGTCTGACTCTATGTGCAGGGCACGCAACAATGTCAATGTTAAAGTTTTATCGTTATTTCTTAATGCACCACAATTCAATAAATATGAAATAATAAATTAAAGAGGCATAAAAATTCAAGTGGTTTAAATTAAATAAAATTTTATTTTACGAGTTTCAGTTGTTTTAGTTGTATATATTGACCCTATGTATTTATTTTCTTTAAAATATTGTTAACAAATTGTTCAATTCTTCTCGTATTTATTGACTTGTGGCACTAGATAGTAATTTTCTGTAATTGGTCATATTGAATATTGTGTGTCTTTTAAAAAAATAAGGGCAGACATTTTCATAAGATCTGACTAAAACTGAACCATATTGTGTATTTTATCCTTTACCACCTGAGCCAACACTTTTATGATGTGCTGCTCAACTGCTCACATGCTCTGCTCTGTGGTGTGTTGTGTTTTAAACACTCTTGTCTTTTGTATGTCCTAAACACAGAGAAGCACATTTCTGCAACCTAACCAGTGCAGCTCTTGCAAAGCTGCAGGAATCCTCGGCAGTTTTCTTGGAGAAAGACAGCTCTGTGGTCCCACCTTCAGGAAGCACATATTACAATCTAAACAACCTCACCATCGGGTGTCCAGACAGACACACTCAAGATGAGGGCTTGTTTGTTGTGGATTTATCTTCAGAGCAGTTTGGAGAAGAGTTTGACTTTGCTCTGTGTAATGATCTTTACAAGGATAACAGGCCCTCGTGCACACCTCTGCCTGATGCCCTGAACCCCTGTGAGGATGTAATGAGTCAAGGATTCCTAAGGGTGTTGGTCTGGGTGGTCAGTTTGTTAGCCATTTCAGCAAACTCGTTAGTGCTGGTCCTCCTGTTGACCTCCCAACAGAAACTGTCTGTCACTCGTTTCCTTTTGGGTCACCTAGCTTTTGCCGATGGCTGTATGGGGATGTACTTACTGTTGATTGCATTGGTTGATTTTTACACACACTCTCATTACTATCATTATGCTATTTCTTGGCAAACAGGAAGTGGTTGTAAGCTGGCAGGGATTTTGTCAGTGTTTGCTAGTGAGTTATCTGTGTACACGTTGACTTCAATCAGCTTTCATCGCTGGCATACGATCTTTAATGCCATGTGGCCGGACAGACAGATGAGGCTGCGGCATGCAGCTGTGCTGATGCTGATAGGGTGGTTACTTTGTGGCACTGTTGCCTTTTTGCCGGTGCTTGGTGTGAACACTTACCAGAGAGTGAGCATTTGTTTGCCCATGGACACTGAGACAGCTGTTGCCCAGTTTTATATTGTTTCCGTTCTAATTCTAAATGTAATAGCTATTATAGTAGTATGCTTATGTTACATGAGCATCTACTGTATGGTGCATAATCCCAAGCATGACTCCAGCAAATGTGACACCAGCATGGCCAAACGCATGGCTGTTCTTATTTTTACCAACTTTCTGTGTTTGGCCCCTATTTGTTTCTATGGTTTGTCTGCAGTGTTCCACCAACCACTGATGACCATCACAGATTCTAAGGTTTGCAGTTTTCTCTGTACTTTTGATCAATATTGTTTTCTTTCTGAAAATAAAGACTACTTTGTATTTTCTCTGTAGGTGCTGCTCGTGCTTTTCTATCCCCTGAACTCTTGTGCACACCCCTTTTTTTACGCTATCCTGACTAAGGCATTTCACAGAGACATGCTGATGCTGCTGAGTCGGATGGGGCTGTGCAAGAGGCGAGCATACCTCTCTCAAAGCCATTTTCTCAGCATGACTCCGCATATTTACAGAGAGACTCTGCCTGGCCGCACAGTCGGTCAACAGCATCCCAAAACATGAATCACCCGTTTGCTTCTAAAACATATTAAAATCCCATCTTGTAGTCTCTGTTATCAGCAATTACTTTGTATTTCCATTTATTTGACTTTAATGTTAATCTGTTTGTGCAGTGGTTATTAGTTGTTGTATCTGCTGTTTTGTGTCTTATGATAAAACTACACAGTGTCGCCTTGCTTGCATTTGGTCTTTGCCACTTGTATGGGCTTTTAAGTGTTTTGTACATGTAATCCCTCCCTTGCAATGATTCTCTTGACCACTATTTAGTACAGCAAACTAGAAGGTGGATCTATTCTGAGTTCAGTGGGGAGTTTGGCAACCATTTACCAGTGCAAATGTTCAATCTTGTTGCATCCACCCCAAATAACACACTTGAGAAGAATGTATTGAAATTACTGTCACACACAACAGGTTGACTCAACAGTTAAATATCAAAAGTCCATCAGGTCTTTCTTTTTAGTACCCCAAATTATACAAACAAGTTAGGGATTCAAAAATACCTTTGAGATCTCAGGCAGGAAAACAACGTGTGTCCAAAAATTTAACAAATGTGCTAACTATTAAAAAACTATAATATGTGTGCACTCAAAGTATTTATACACAAAGCTGGGAGCATAGAATTGTGCATTAATTGCAGCATTAAGAGTTCCTTTCACTGGAACTCAGGGTCTAAGCCAAACTCCTGAAAAACAGCCCCACATCATGATTCCTCTTCCAACAGACTTTTTACACTTCAAACAATGCAGTCAGCCAAGTGATGTCAAGTTCCTGTCAAACCCATATTCATCTATTAAATGTCCAGATGAAAAGGCATTCCAGCGAACATGTCTCCACTGCTCTAGAGTTCAGTGGGAGTGGGCTCTGGCTACTGCGTCAACCTTGAATTCCACTTGATGACGTAAGGCTTGGATGTGGCTGTCTTGCCATGGAAATCCATTCAATGAAGATTTCTGTGTGCTCTTCTTGCACTAATCTAAAGGCAACATAATCTGTAGCTATTGACTCTGCAGAACGTTGGAAACCCCTGTGCACTATGCACCTCTACTGATCTTGCCCTTTGATTTTACATTGCCTCCCACTTCATAGCTGTGTTGCTGTCATTTCCAATTGTTTCCAATATGTTATAATATGGTGTTTTAATATAACACAACAGGACATATTGCACAGGTGACGTCCTATCATGGTATTACATTGAAATTCCCTGCAGAAGGCATATAGACTGCATTTGTTTGTAGAAGCAGTCCACATAAGGCAAAGACTTTGAAACATAGGTTATCAGCCAGCATGTTTAAGCTTGGGCAAAAATAGGTCTTCCAAATGGACAATGACCCTAATAATACTGCCAAATTATTTACATAATGGCTCTAAACAGTACGGACAAGCATACTTTATTTTCTTATTTCTTAATCACCGTTGTAAATCTGCACACATTTAATGACAGTAATAATGCTATCCTCCTGTGTAGAATAACCCTATGTACCTTATTTTCTAAAGTAATAAAAACATCACAATCCTGCAAAATAAAAGTTAAATATGATTTTAATGTATATGATTTTATTATACTTACGTTTTAATAGATCTATTTTAGTGTTACCCAATATAAGTTAAACAGTTTTAACTGATTTAAAGCCTTAGTAGGTAATTAGGATTTTTCACATATTTGTTAAAAGTGTCGCTATGTCCTGAATATGAGACATAAAACCTGTGAAAAAAAAATCAAGCTTCTCTGGCCACTGCCAGTGGTCCTCCCTTTCAGAAACATCCAATCAGGGCTAGGAGGAATGTCTTAGCAGTGTTAATCATGCCCGTGAAGGACATTCAAGACATTGCTGGTCTTGAAATGGTCAAATGATGAAGAGGGTAAAGGAATTAAAAATTTTGGAAACGATTAACGTTCTTTGGCTCTCGATTTCTTTTCTTCTGTGAGGACCCAGACAAGGCATCTTTTTTTTCTTCAGGCTCTTTGCAGTGGAAAATACGCTGAAAAAAAGTTGTTTCCTGGTAGCAACAACCCCATCAAAATATGGGCAAACGATATATAATAATAAAACAAATTAAAAAAGGGATAAAACACTGAACAATAAATAAAGAAAAGACAACTATATTTGCTGTTAAAGACTCGACAGGGAATACAGTTTATGATCCTGAAAGAACAAACAGCACTTTCAGAGATTTCTACCAAGCTTTATACTCACCACAGATAGACCCATCAGATAACGACATTGATTAATTTCTGGATAAAGTAACACTTCCTAAATTATCAGATAATCAAGCGATGGCCCTGGATGTACCACTGACTTCAGCCAAAATCTATGAAGCTCTCACAAGCAAGCCCAATAAAAAGGCTTCAGGCCCAAATGGATTCCCAACAGAGTTCTACAAAGAACCAAAGTGAACCAAACTGGTTTTATAAAAGGGAGGCATTCATCCACAAATTCATTCATTACCTAATTTAATAGACAGTAAAAATATTGAGGCTAATATGTTATCTCTAGATGCAGAAAAAGCATTTGATAAAGTTAACTGGAAATTCTTGTTTGCGACCTTAAGTAAATTTGGTTTTGGAAACTTTCATAAACTGAATAAAAAATATATACTTCCCCAACAGCATGTATCAGGACAAATAACATCTTCCAGGTTCTGCCTTCAGAGGGGCACCAGGCAGGGATGCCCACTTTCCTCCTCTTCCCCCTCTTCCCCCCTTTTATCGAACCACTCGCTGCAGCAATCAGGCAAACTGAAGAGATTAA
Organism: Girardinichthys multiradiatus; assembly: GCF_021462225.1. Classification (NCBI taxonomy): domain Eukaryota; kingdom Metazoa; phylum Chordata; class Actinopteri; order Cyprinodontiformes; family Goodeidae; genus Girardinichthys; species Girardinichthys multiradiatus. The sequence continues at coordinate 5,327,261 of NC_061801.1, forward strand.
AGGCATAGAATGCATGAATATTGAACATTTTTATGCGGATGATGTATTACTTTTTCTCCAGCATTCACAAACCTCTCTCTCAGGTATCTGGATTGATAAATTCTTTCTCAAGAGTTTCATGTTATTCTATAAATTGGTTAAAATATATAGTTCTTCCAATTAATTGTTCTTTCCACAGTTCCCTTAATACACAACTGCAATCAGGGAATAATAAATATTTGGGTATTAATGCTTCTCCTAGATTGACATTTTTAACAGAACTAAGCCACATTCCGCTTTTAAAAAAGTGGAGAATGATCTTGCTAGATGGAAACATCTTCCAATATCACTCATGGGCAGAGTTGCTTCAATAAAAATGACATTCTTGCCCAAAATTAATTACTTATTCTCAATTATCCCAAGTAAACCATTATCTAACTGGTTTAGATCTCTGAACTCCTCCATCGTTAACTTTCTTTGGAAGGATAAACCTCCGCGTAGTAGCTTAAAAACGCTACAGAGGACCAAAGATAAAGGAGTACTAGATCTGACAAACTTTTGCCATTACTTCCTAGTCAATAGGCTACAATACATCTCAAAATATAGGGAGGAATGTAAGTAAGTCAAATTTATTTCTGTAGCACGTTTTCAGTCCCAGGATGTCACAAAGTGGTTCACAACAGAATAACACAACAGTATACAGTACAGAATATAAACACAATACAATTATAAAAGCATATCATAATAGCTCAAGTCTAACCGAAAGTTTTCTTGAAATAGAAATGTCTTTAGCTGTTTTTTTAAAATCCATGGAGTCCAAATTCCGTTAGAAAGAAAGCAGTGCATTCCACAGACGGCTTGGAAAGAGCAGTCACCTCAGGTTCTGAAAAGGGTATGGAGAAACACAAAAGTATTTTGATTTGATAACCTCAAACTAAGACAAGAGTTATATATTTGGATCAAACCCTTCATATATGAAGGAGCCTGAGCTCCTTCATATATATTTTTCTATCTAAGGAAACCCAGCAGATTGCATCCAGTCAGTGACTTGTAGCAGTCACTCCTCCTGGATGAGCATGTAGAGACATTGGACAGTCACTGGCGTTGACTTTGCAGCAATCCCTCATACTGAGCATGCATGTAGCGACAGTGGAGAGGAAAAACTCCCTTTTAACAGGAAGAAACCTCCAGCAGAACCAGGCTCAGTGTGAGCGGCCATCTGCCACGACCGACTGGGGGTTTGAGAGAACAGAGCAGAGACACAAAGAGAACAAAGAAGCACTGATCCATGGTGTCCTTTCTATGGGAAGGAAAAGTAAATGTTAGGGGATGTAGTTCCTTTAGTCGTTTCATCTAGAAAGAAAGAACAGATAAACTTTGAGCCAGTTTTCAAGGTTTAGAGTCTGAAAGAGAGCACATATAATTAGTTACAGTAAAAGCGCTGTCAGTTGCTATATCTAGTAGAGAGAAAGGGTTAAACACTGAAAGACAGGGCCATGTGGATCATCGGTAGAGGGTGAGCATTAAGTTGTTGCCAGCAGAAGCTTGGACGATGCCCCTCTCCAGAAAGGTGTCACAGCTAAACACAGAGTCAGGCCAGGTGTAGCTTCTAGGAAGATAAAAGAGAGAGAACATAAAGTTAAAAACTGAAATAACAGCAAATAAGGCAAAACTGGAGAGTAGTGTGAGAATGTAGTGGGCCACCCGGGAAACCAGACCAAACCACCGAGTGCCAGAGCCCAGCCACCCCAGAACGGGCCACGTGTAGGGTCACTAAGTAAAATAATAAACTGATAAAGTTTGTCCATCTAGAGCCCACTGATGACCATTGTTATACTAAAAACCACAAGGATCGGGATACCTCTCACTGTCAGACTGATTATAACCATTGGAAAAGAGAAGGGGTCATACATGTAGCAGAAATGGAGGGTGTGTTTGCACCTCAACCATAACTGAGCCGGTTTAGGCTAAACCTGACTCCCCCTTCCTCCCTCCAACACAGAGGGAGGAAGGCGGAGGTAAAAAATAAGGAAGATAGCTCAGGATAACCTAAGCCACTCTAACTATAAGCTTTAGAGCCATAATGCTCTACTTGTGAAAGTAAATCTGTTGGGCTTCTTCTTGGCACTCAGACTACAATTCTGACTGCTACTCGGCCAGACAGGACACATTAAAAAATGTTCTGTATGTGAGCAGTCTGACCCTTAAAGGAGATCGGACAGACAAACAATATTATCCAACAATTATCATTTAACGAGGGCACCACTACACATCTGTGCTCAGTAACAGAACTAGTTAGTAAACTAAGCTTAAAACCCAGGAACTGAAAGAACTGTAGCACATTGTGTTTCCACTTATCTAGTTTAGAGCCATCTGTTCATAAGTATAGATACAAGTGACCATATGGTCATTTGTTTGGAGTTTTCCATGAAACCCTTAATCAGTATTGCCTTTGGGAGTCTGGAGTGGAATGTTCATCTGATATTTTGTTATGAGAGTCTTTCTCTTCAGGGTCTGAATGTCAAGCTTGGTATGGTGTAGGACCCCAGAATGCAGACGGACAGGAACCATCAGTGTTGAGTAATATGATTTAATGAAACAAACTAACTACAGACGGTGAAGGCAAAAACAGGCATGAACAGGCTTGGCATGAACAACAAGAACTGGCAGAAAACAAGGTGACATGATCTGAAATGTTTCCACGAGGAATGAACAGAACTGAGGAGTATATATGGAGCAAGAACCAGGTGAAACAAGGAGACTGATTTGCTTAGTGCAGGTGGAGTGAATAAAGTTAATCGACAACAGACAGGAAGAGAACAAAACATAACTGGAGCAAAACAGAAATTCAAGAATACAAACTAATAGAAACATAACTAGAAAAACATGAAACTAAAGAATAACTAGATCCAAAAACCTAACTTTACAAAACATGAACTAGAAGACAAAAACTAAAGCATGACCAGGAAAATAAAAAAACAGAAGCATGATTCAAAACCTATCAAGAAATAATAATAAAAACCCCAAAACACCCTCAAATCATGAAACTGAAATGGTATTCCTTATATAGATGTGCCTCCTCCTGATCTGTAAAGCAAAACTCTGACCCATTGTTTGACACGCTGAGGTTTGCAGGATATAGAAGTTCAAACATAACCCCAGGTTTATCTCGAAGTATTCTCTTCACTGCGGTCTTCCCACTTAAGAGGAGATGTATTGATGTATTGATTCTTGTATATCATGTCATTGGTAGACATTCCTTTCTGTCTTATGTCTTTGCAAGCATAGCAGTATTGTATCTTTGCAGTGAGGTGCTGAGGGCGCTCTGTGAGCTCAGTCTAACACTGGCACTTCTTCCAGATTAAAAAACCTCTTTTGACACCTGAGTCCAACCACTGTCAAGTTCTGTAGTTTCAAGTAGTCTTCCAGGTTGAGACATTTCTCTGAGTGTTTCAAGTTGTTCCGACAGTTTCTTAACTTCGTCCTCCTGCTCCTGCAATCTGTTCAAAGCTGTGTAAGTCAATTTGGGCTTTCAAAGCTGATATTGCTGTGTCATTTTCGGCTTTTGGTGCTGCTGTTTCGCCTGTCAATGGTGCTAACATCCGAGATCTTGGCCTCAATTTTCTTACATATCTCTGCCTTGACGAGTGTTAGCTCTGAGTGAAGCCATGCCATTGACATTCTATAAGGTGTCTCTAGAGTATGCCTCTGTATTTAAGCTCCAGGGTTCATTAAGGCCTGTTTCCTTGCTTGGGTCCGCTTTCATCTTACCTTTTTTCGACATTTTGCATCAACTTCTCCTCTCTCAATGGAATCTGTCCAGTTTCAGCTTGCTTTCCCCAACACCTTTCCATGGTTTTATGAAACAAATTCAGCTTTAGTGTTAAAATTTGCAGGAGCTACTAGTGAGTATGTCCTCCTTGCTCAACAGTTCATCCTTTTTCAATGTTTTAAACATTATAATGTAGTTGTGCAGGGAAGCGTGCATGTTGGTTGTTACAGACTCTGAAGCCCTGGATGTCTCTGGTACTCTCATAGTGGCATTGTTCATTTTTTTCTTATTGTCTTACATCAACAGCTCTTGCTCTGTGTATTCTGCCTCCCACACAAAACCTCTGGTCTCCCAGCTAAATGCAACTCATCTTAGTAGCTGTGATCACTCATTTTTACTGTATTGTAGTTGTTTTGAAATAATACTTTCAGACTGATACAACCAGTAGGTGTTTAGGTTTAAAAAAAACAGCAACAGACTAAACAATGGTTTCATGCAAATATTTAGATTCATTCACTATTATACTATTGGTTGCAAAAAGAACTTTTGAGTTTTGTTTTTCTATAGGCTTAAACCAGCTATCGGAAGTGAACCTAACCGTGAAACTTCCCCCACTATGCATACTTCAGTCTTTTTCTGAAAATTAACTTCGTCTACAGCAGATAAGATCCCACTTAGTCATAGCTACGTGCTGAATGTTGAAAATTAGTGCTCCAATGAAATATTTTTAGTTAGGTTTATTTCAGTAAACATATAAACATTACATTAAGTAGCAAATCCAAATTTCCCAATCCCCCGATTTGTGTATTTTCATGACAGTTTATTTGGAACAGTCTTTCCTCCAAACACTGCACATCCATGGATATCTTCATCACTACATCAGGTTGAAGAGTCCTTGTCTCAGGCTAGAAACACAAATTGAAAGTAAGGCTTGGTTAGCCCATTTAAACAATCCCAAAAACCTTTCAGACATATTTCACAAATCCTTTATAATTATCAAATGTCTTTTCTGTCTATTCAACAATGTTTTGCTCATAGAGTTATGCTACAGCATATCTCTGTAGCCAGAGTTTTCTCGTACTATAGCACCGTACACTGATGTGTATGCCTTCAAAACATTGAGAGCAGAAGGCCGGAGCTTAGGGTCCAAATTCTTGCATTCCTTGTGGATCTGAAAAAGATGAAACTGAACTAAATCTCCTCCTTGAGTACTTCCCATTATGAACTGTGTAATATCAGGAATCTTCCATATATCTGTTTTTTCATCATATGGTGGCATGAGATCATCTGAAAATGGCTGTCCACTGCCTCTGAAAGGCCAAAGCTGCTCTGGGGCCACAAACTGTCCAGTAAGCTCTCGACTGCCGCATTTCACCAACGCGCCCCTAGACGGATTTACTTCAGGCAGCGCATCCAGGTCATTCACCACAAGGTGGAAGTCATTTGTCAGCAGGAACTGGGAAAGGGTTTTCTCTAAGCTGTTGGAGTCGCACATCACTCGTCGCCCAGCGGGGCTGTTGTGGAGGTAATGGAGGATGGAGATATAGTCTGTGGCCAGTCTCAGCCGTATGTGCCAAGTGTTTAGATGCTGGTACTTCTGCTGTGCGAGAACACCTTTTAGGTTCAGCAATGAGCCATGTGGATGGTGCTGGGAAACTACAGTGTCTTCTTCAAGGCAAAACCCCACCAACTGAACCACCAATGAACCCTGCAGGGCCTGTAACATCGACAGTCCATGAAGAAAATCTTCTCTGTATTCCAGAGAGGCTAGTTCAGACAGAGCCACCTTATGACCTCTCCACTCTGCCAGATAAACCTGAGAAAACATTAAGACAAAACTTCAAATTTATGTTTCTTTGCACATATTCAGTCAGAATTTGCAAAACTGCACAAAATTCCAGTTTTGACTTGATTAAGACAAATAACCCGTAATAAACAAGTTGTATAAATCACCATGTTTCATGGATGCTTTAACTATTTTCCTGAAGAAAACACACATAGAGCCAGACATACAACACCAACCAAAGTTTAATTAAACTGAAGAACATTCGGGTTTGTAAAACAAACAACACAGTTTGAAATTAGATACATTAGTACAAACACACTCCATTTTCTCCTGTTTCCCTAAAAATCTTCATTTTATACTAAATAGATGGTTTGGGTTTTTGTAAAGTTCTGTTGAGCGATTGTGGGCAGTAAAAAGCTTATCTGGGGGTCTAATCAGGCCAGGTGCTAGAAGAGAGTAATGAGTCTGCTCTGCTTTGGAAAGTTCCATTTAAATGAATTACACTTGTGGAATATCTGTTGTACAGATATGGAAGTAAAATAGTCTCATTAGGATCGGACATTTTTTAGACATTGAATTTATAACACTGAATTTTTATCCTAAGCAATTATGTATGTGAATTTTTTTTTGTACTTAAAATTTACCAGCAAAAATTCACCTGCAAGAATTCGCCTGAAAAAATTCACCTGCAAAAATTCGCCTGCAATTGTGTTGACCTTCTGGTGACTCAAGCCAAAGCAATCAGCACTCGAGTCGAGTCTTTTAGCCAATCAGGTTATACTTATATGATCACGTGACACACCATTGCCTTGGGCAGAGGCGAGTCTCTTCACAGTTTGCTGGATAGTGGCTTAATGAAGATCAGTGATGAGATTCAAATGGGTGGTAATTACCTGGCGTTTTGTAATAATATATTTTTGGCAGAAAAATCTCGCCTCTTCAGGCGAATTCTTGCAGGTGAATTTTTGCAGGCGAATTTCTGCAGGTGAATTTTTGCTGGCAAATTTTAAGTACAAAAAAAAATCACACATAATTGCACAGGATAAAAATTCAGTGTTATAAATTCTAAAAAATATCTTATTCTACTGAGACTATTTTACTTCCATATACAGATAAGACAAAAGCACTGTATAAAGTATAACTGTTTGGCCATAATGCCCAGCACCATGTCTGGAGGAGGCCAAACACAACATATCCACACCAACACCTAATACCAACAGTTAAGCATTGAGGTGGAACGGTGATGATTTGGGCTTCTTCTTGCAGCCACTGATCCTGGGCACCTTTGCAGTCATTTGGGTTGTCGGAACAACTGGTTCCAACAATAAATGATTCTATATCAGGGAAAGTTTGGTTTTCTGACAGGTGAAGCTTTGCTGAAACAGGGTCTTCAACAGGCACAAAATCTGTCATAGAATCCTGAAAGTGAGAAGGTGTTGCTGCCATAACCTTGTCAAGATCCAGATCTTATCTTGAGATAAAACTTGAAAACTTAATGTTATTGGTTTTTAAAGGTGGTTGGAAGGTTCTTCACAGTTTTTCCACTTTGGTTTAACCTCTGTTTATTAAATAATGACATGGAGTAAGAAGTATGTATGACTCACAGACAAACAGCGTATATATTTTGCTAAACATATAACATTATTTGTACTGACTGCATTTTGAACATGGGATAGTGTTCTCTGGCCTTCTCTTTAGCAGGCCAGATTTCAGTCAGTGCCTCTTGTGGCAGAAAGATGTATTACAAAAACATTTAAAACAATAAGCCAGTTCTGAGTCAATTCACCAGGATCAACTACAAGGGTTCTGATTATTTTTGGGACTAAATGAATACTAAACATGTTCTACCATAAAATTTACATTTCTTGATGGGTTGGCCATTTTGTTGAGTTATGGACATTTTCATACCATACGCACAACTTTTGGGTCAAAAATTACCAAAACTGCAGAGGTACAATATGACAAACAAAGTAGTAAGGATTGCCAACCAATGAGTGTGACAGGAAAAAATAAAATAATATATATATATATATACATATGTTTCCTTGTGGGTCAATTTGCTAATTTGTAACATGATTCCATACCCACATGCCCCATGTTGTCCCTTTCTATTTTAATTCTGTAAAAGTCGGGTATGAAACGACAAAAGCTCCTGAGGTATGAAATGGCAATATTATAGCCCTTTGTATGTGCTTACGTAGTATCCATTTACAGTAGTTGTTACAGAACGGCTTCTTTTGACTGACTTTCAACACATCTACAGACATTAAAGAGCGGCAGAAATGAAAGGTGCACACACCTTCTTCACGGCTCCCTGGCCTATCAGCTTTATCTTACGTACTTCTGCTTTTATCTGTGAACACTGGAGCCAGGAGCTGCAGTTTTTCATGGCTGGCAGTTTAAAGTGTTGAAAGAGACAACCCGCGTGAGTGTTCACCAGCTGCTCATCCGACTGATGCACAGCTTCCAGGTACAAGTATATCAAGGCACTGCTGAGCATCAAAGCAGCAAGGCATCCCATAACAACAGGAAACACAAGGGAGGTAATACTGCTGCGGTGGTGACCCATGGTACTCTGCAGGTAAAAGCGAAAGCAAAAATATTAGGGCAAATAAGTGGGTTCAATTATAAAAACTGCAGAGGATCAAATGTTTTCACCGTCACTGTATGCTGTGTCTGCATTTCAATGTACTGGGAGAAGGAACACAAAGATACATTTATGGTTGAAGGGCAGCTTAGTAACATTTGACCAAATATTATTGGGTGTGTATGTATTTACACCGTTGTGTATAATTCTGACCATGTGCAGATTAGAGAAAATCTAGAATAATTTCAAACTAATGTCAAAATTACTTCTTGATTTAAAAATTTATTAAAGTTGTAATTTGTATTCTACCCTGGAAAGATTTGTCCAAAAAAATCAATTAGAGCCCCTAAATAAATGGCCATAAAACTAATGAGACATTTTTCCCCAATAGCTTTTTGACCCCGTAAACAGTCAGAGCAGATTTGTAAGATATGTATCCAACATTGGGAATAAAAACTGATTGTAAGCACAATGTTACATGCTTAACCCTGAAGGAATAGTTTCAAGATGCAATAAGTTGTTCACACAAACTACAAGGAGAAACACATGAATCTAATAGCTTCATTTTCACTTAATATTCTGTACAGCCAAGCTGATTAGAAACACAAGCATTACTGAAATGGTACTTATTTCAGTTGTTCAATTCAAAAACGTGAAACTCACACATTTAGATTTATTTTTACAATCATACACTTTTTTCAGCTCATCTTGAATATTATGGCTTACAGTAATGAAAACCTTTTGAAAATGTAATGTTTTAAGGTTCTCAAAAAATCTAAATATTACTTAAATCCAGTAAAAATACCTTTATAACAGAAATGTTATGGCCTGCACAATCATTTGGGAGACTGATGACTTGATGGTTATCCAGCAGTCACTGACGTCCTCCACATGGTGGATAAAGTGCAAAAAGCAACTAATGCAGAAGCTGGCAGTTGACAGAGTTGTAGTCAAGTCTTGTAATGGAAAGTTGAAAGGTACGCAAGATGAGGTAGAAAAAAGGTGCCTAACTGGAGTAGTTGCTTCAAGATCCACAACAGACGTATCTGGGACATGGATACATTCCTTATTTTAAATCCATCCTGAACCACGGACAAAGTCAGAAGCACTTTATCTGGGCCAATCAGAAAAATGACTGGATTGTTGCTCAGTGGTCCAAAGTCTTCCTCTTAGTTGAACGTCAAGTTTGCATTTCATCTGGAAAATCGAGCTCCCAGCATCTGGGGGAACGGCGGAGAGACACTGACCCCAAGTACTGTATATTGTATTCCAGTGTGAAGTTTTCTCTGTTAGGGATGATTTGGAGAGCCATTACATTTTCTGCTGTCGGTCCAGTGTGTTTTACCAAGTGCAAAGTCACCGCAGCCGTTTACCAGAAACGTTTAGGAAACTTCATGCTTCCCTCTGCTGACAACCTGGACATGCCGAATTAATTTTCCAGCAGGACTTGGCACCTGCCCACACTGCCAAAGGTACCGAAAGCTGCTTTAAAACCTTTAATCTGTGCTTCACTTGCAAGCTAACTTGTCTGACCTAAACCCCATAAAGAATCTATGTCAAGAGGAAGATGAGAGGCAACAATGCAGACGAGATGAAGGCCGCTATTGAAGCAACATGGGCTTCCTGAACACCTCAGCAGACTCACAGGCTGATCTCCTCCATGGTTCACTGCAATAAAATGAAAAGCTTTTCAGTAAGCCAACATTTCTATATTATTAACCGTTTTTATTGGTCTTCTGTAATATTTTAATTTTCTGAGAAACTATATTTTGGGTTTTAATAAGTAGTAAGCCATAATGAATAGAAATAAACCCTTGGAATACATCAGTATATGGGGAACAAGGCAGTAAAATAAATAAATGAACTTCTTGAGAAGTGAAATAAAATAAGTTTTGGATGATATTCTACTTTATTCGGATGCAGTTGTCCAGCTGATTTGGTTTTTTTTTTTTATGGATGGTAAACAAAAACAGGCAGATGAATTGTTATGTGCTCGCAGGTTTCTGGTGAAATGTTCCTTATACTCCAATAATCCTGCTGCCTGTCAGATCAGGCCAGTTTGTTACAATGTTACAAAGACCAGTAAGAACTTCAAAAACAGGTCAGACTCTCGTACTGTGACGCTGTTGATGTTGTTCTAAAGTTCTAAAAACATATGCTAAGATAAAAAATGTTCATCAATATAAAGACAAAAACAGTAGAATCTTTCCCCAGTAGCATGCTTTTATATAAAGCAAACCATTTTCCAACAAAGCACACATTTTTACTTTCAATGTGTTTGTTAAATCCTGAGCATAACCGGAAGAACATTTTGTAGTTTATTTCTCTAGACTCCGTTAAATCAGGCATCAGCGCAGCCACCAGGTCTCCTTCAGAACCAGCTTCACTCATAGATTGTCACCAGAAGATCCTGAACATCAGTACATACCTTTCTAACGTGATAGTTCAGCTTCTTCGTCTTCCATCTTACTCCTTTTCTTCATCGGGGTTTAATGCACCTTGTAACTACAGAGCTGCATTACTGCCATCTGGTGGATAAATCTAGATCAACTCAATTTTACCTTTTTATTTCTTTTTCAGAACTTTCCTGTTACTTTTACCTGTTACTTCGGACTTTTTTCAACTCATTTAGAGCTCTTTATCTTGCAAAACGTTTTGAGTTTATATTTGTATTGACTCACCACTTGCAACATTATTCATATGCCTTGAACCTTTTCATATTTTGTTACAGTAAAATCACACTTCAGTGTACATTCTCAGAATTTTATGTGGTAGACCAACACAAAGAAATGCATAAATATGAAGCAGGTAGAAAATAACACATGATTAGCTATTTTTTGTTGTTTTTATTTCTTACAGATAAAACACTGAAAGTGTGTTACACATATGTATTCAGGCAAAATGACCCTAAATAAATTTCTGTGCCACCAGTTGCCCTAAGAAGTGACATAATTATTAATAGATTCCAGTTGTGTGTAATTTAATCTCAGTATAAATCCAGCTGTTCTGTGGAGGCTTTAGAAGTTTGTTAGAAAACATTAGTGAACAAAAAGCATAAAGAAGACCAAGAAAAACAGCAGACAGGTCAGGGAGAAAAAGCAGGGTTACGGTTTAAAATAATATCCCAAAACAGTGCCAAAAGGTAGACAATGTTTAAAGTAAACCATCAGAAGTCCTCTAGGGGAAACAAGAAATTTGGAAAAAGAAGCTCTGGTGAGATGAAACCAAATTGTAACATTTTAGCCTAAATGCGCAAAATGTGTGGTGGAAAGCACAGCGCGTCACCCTGGAACATGCTATCCCCCCACTGTGAAACATGATGGTGGCAGCATCATGCTGCAGGGATGCTGGTTAGAGGTGTTGGGAAGATAGGTGACGTTGACTGGGCAATACCGGAGGACAACCTATTAGAAGTTGCAAAAGAAAAAGACCCTCAACATACACCCAGAGATAAAAAGGACCAAAACATATTCAGATCTTGGAATGGCCCAGTTGAGAAACTGTGGCAAGACTTAAAAAGTATTGTTCACAAACACTCTGCATCCAATCTGACTGAGCTTGGACTATTTTGGACAGAAGAATAACAACAATAAACTGTCTCTAGATGTACAAAACTGGCAGAAACATACCCTGAAATATATCTGAACACAGTGTTCAAATAGTTTGTGGGTGTAAGGTGGCAAAATCTGGAACAGTTGAAGTTATATTAAAACCTTTCCAAGGCACTGTACTCTGAAATGCCTAAACATCAAGTACGCCAATAAAATCAATTTAATATGGTCAGTTAAAGAAAGCTAATTCTGGTATTTATAAATTACGAGAAATGAAACGATGAGCGGTAGAAATTGACTGACTGAAACGATGTAACACCAGGCAGAATAAATGTATATTTCGTTACTGCATGAAAATATTTAATAATCATGGGAAGAAAAACAAAGCATCCATAATCAGTAATATGACGGTTTCTTTTGATTGTGATATTATTTTTCTGATGAGCACAGCGCTGAACATCGCTTTTCTCGTTTTTTAACGTCTTTGCTAAAGTTGAAAGAAGGTCCGACGCGCTGACGTAACGACAGATCGGGTTGATACGTCAATACGGCGTCTACGTATGCTGTCTCTATCTCCCATGGTCTATTATGGTCAATTATGGCCTATTTGATGCTTTTACTCTGAAAGGGAAGTGTAGACGTGACTGCTGGTTCTCAAGAAAAAAAAAACAAAAAACAATCGTCATCTGGAAAGACGTGCAGCTACCACCAACAGGTATTTTATTTTGTTTATTTAATATAATAAACACATATTTGCAAATAATTTCCTCCTGCTTTGTTAGAGTTTAATGGAAGTCGGCTGTAATCGAAATAGCTACCAGTAGCCTATGAAGCCCATAGATATTACTGTTAAAACCCTATTAGCTGTTTGTAAGAAGCTAGCAACATTAGAACACCCTTACAGCTCATCCAAGCCAGGTGTGTCGTTACAGTACCTATTAGCCACAGCTAGCTACATTTTAGCCTTTTTTGACCAGGTGTAACACACCAGTAGCTTTAATGGCGGTATATTTTCGTTTGTTTCAGGCTTGCCATATGGTATTAATATCAATGTTTTAGCTATCCTTATAGAAATGATTTAAATTGAGCATATTTAAGCAAACACAAATAAAAATGCCACCGAGAGAAACATGTTCATCTTCTAGCTATCACAACTCTTACATTTAACACCGTTGCTTTACCTATTTGCTATTGTTGACTTTAACCAGCTGTCACCTCATAGCAAAGAAGTCTTGGTTAGTGAGTCGGTGGAGTTCTGATTCTAAATTTCTTCTTGAGAGTCTACACGGCTGTATAAATGTTCAATATTAACACGTTGTATAGGTTGAATGTGGTAGACCCTCGAGTGGGAAGAGCTGTTTCCATAGTTTCCTGTTTGCTTTCAGAGGGTTGTTATGTTAGCACAGCATTGACCTTCAGCCTTCTTTCCTCTGTTGGATCCACTGTACTCTGTCAACAGCGATGAGTCATCAGGAAGCAGAACTTTTCAATCAATTTTAACACTGAAAAGCATCCTCTAAAAATGACGTTTGATGACACAAACAGCAGCTTCTGCTAAAACGCACAGAAGGATGTTGATGAGCGTTAGAGTAGCTGGAAGCAGGTATGTTAGCAACATTCTGAAGAGCAATATGTCGTATGACACTATTTCATCAGAAGGAACATTAAAATACTTTTTAAATGACACCAGGATCATCTGTGCAGGTCGAGAACTACTAGACAGTTAAAGCTTTTATGAAAGAAGAACTTTGGGGTAATTTATGACCCAACATCAGCAACAAAGGCTTGATGTTCAAAAATGTTCTTCAATTACCTATCAGCCTTTTTAGTGGTTAGAATACATGTCAGTATTAATATATTACTGGGAAGGTGTGAATTTTTGTGGTTGTTTTTAACTATTGGTAAATCCAGGACCTGTCTATAACCCACACTGTTGTAACAATAAAGCTGGCAGTTACCGTCTACATTTATTCGCAGTTTTACATGGACTGGCTTAGATGTTAGCCAGAGTGGTCTTCCTATGCTCTTCTGGACGACCATGAACATCGTTTCTTATTTGATAATTCCTCTGTTTTCTAATCCCAGTTTGTGATAATTGGCACATAAACTACAAGTGCTTTCCTCGTCCTTTTGTCTCCAACTTCCACAGTTCACATCAGCTCAGAAACCAATAAAAAAAACCACTTTGCGGTGCTGCTCCTGCAGCAGTGTCTGCACTCTCCTGTCGTCCAGAGTGGCAGACAGGTAGTGTGACTCTGTGGTGAAACCACCCATTAGTGTAAATGTGTAATTTAAGCAAAAAATGAAAGCAAATAGAAAGCTATTTTTTTAAGGGTGGAACAGCCTGCAGAGTAATCACCAATCAAGTGACTGAACAAATATTGCAGCTACAGACTCAGTGATACAAAACAGAACAACGATTAAGATTTAAACTATGGTTTTTAGGATTTCTGTTGCTCTAGGGACTCTAAAACTATCCAATCATTGGCCTGTTCCACTGACAGATTAAAGACAGTATATGTTTCCTTTACAATTTGGGCCTGTTAGTTACTATGTGAGTTGCTAAATAACATTGAACCCATTTGTGGCTAAATTTGTGCATAAAGAATGTCCTTCCTGCATGACCTATGTCACTATGTCGCACCATTAGGAGTGGGACATAGTGAGTGTTCAGGTAGAGCTCAGGTACGTGTAAGCAGCTATATAGTTGAAATTCCAAACAAACGCTCAATAGCAGCAATGATTGTTTATTAGGTAAAGATGGCGAAATGTGGGAGAAAAAGCAAGTCACAAGATGGATCAAGCTCTCCAGTTTGAAAATTACTGTCAAAATGACAAATGCATATTAGAAATTAACATTGCGTATTTTAATTACATGTAACTTCTGATGGCTTGTTTTTCACTTTTGCAGCCTGGTAGTGAACTGTACTGCACACAACCTGTAGGTGTGATGGGACTCTTTGTGGTCTGTTTGGTGATAGCATTCCTCCAGCACAGTCACAGTGTGGAAACACAAGCCTCCCTGTATGGGTCCAAAAGGTGAGTAAAAAGTGGAATATTTTATTCTGTATCATCTGGCTAATTCTAGTTTAAATACCTACATGATGCAAGGAAGATTTACTTAGATTAACATGCTGTGTTTTCCGTCAGATCCTCTGTATGTGCACTCAATAGTAAAATACATCTGTGGTTTTTTATTTATTAAATCTATTTTTGAATAAATCTGTGCTGTTATTGAAGAGTTGCGTTCCTTTCCAGGCCTGCCTTTGTTGGTACCTCCTGTAAAGTTTATATTGACGGTCCTCGGACAGTCTGGAAAAGTATGGAATTTGATTTAGATCTGGAGAGATTTTATTCTCTATCCCGTTCTCTAAATGTTCCATCCATCCATTGAAGCCAAAGCAGAAAGACATTCACACAGTTTGATTAAATATTTGTTTATCTGTTGCAGGTCACATCATCATTGTGACATTCATCAACATTATTATGTTTTCCGGATATCATCTACACACTAATAATCATGTGTAGAGACATATCCTAACTGTATTCATTAATAAGGAGATTTGTGTTATAAGATGTGCAATGTTAGGCTTAGCTGAACAAAGAATTTGTGCTTAACTTCTTGCTAACGACCGTGTCCTACTGAGTGTGTATGTGTTGGTAAAGGAGTAAATCCTATTGTTTCCGTGGTCTTCCCTCAGGGTTTTGGAAAATGCCTTAAATCCCAGTGACTGTGTGTCCAGAGTCAAGCCGCCACAGCTCTTCAACTCTCAGAATTTCACTGTAGATCTTCGAATGCCTGGGGTTTTACCAACAAAGGTGAGTCTTTTTTTTTTTTGGTCTAAAATGTGCTCATTTACAACAATTAGTTTGTTTTATGGTTTACCTTCATATAAATGTGACACAAAAAGTAGGAGTACTAGTGTTTGGTCCATTATTTCTCTGTTCTAACAAATCTTGGTGATTAATATCTGTCTCTTGGAAAGCCTGTTTATTTGCTTTTAACGGTGCCACATTTGTTCAAGTTTATGTATATAGCACATTGACCAAAGTGCTGTGCAGAGGTACAAAACAATGACAGCAAAGTACAAAAAGACAAAATAAAAAGAAGCCCCTCCATGTTACTCATGCTGTATTAAAAGCGAGTGAGTACAGATGTTTTTTTTTTTTTTATGAGACTTAAAAACATTAATAGTTAAACCTGGCTGATATTTAAGGGCCGTTTATTCCAGGAGCTACAACCTTAAAAGTATGGGGTAAGAACGCTGTCAAAAACAATGTGTATGTAAAAATGGAAATTTGTGCATATTAGTCAATAGTTGTGCATAAGTAAAATCCTAAAGAGGTATTGTATATTTTCTCTATAAGAATACAAAATAAAATGTTACAGCTTCAAGAAATTACAAACACAAAGTTCAAGTTTACCGTTGTGGTTTATTCTTTATGAATACAATATGCTATAACAGTTTGTGAATACGATTTCTTTTCTATGAGAATACGAATTTACATCAGCGACTCGGCGTCACGTGATCTCAGGCTGGTTAGTGGAGCATAATTAGTCGATTCGCGTTGCGCATGCGCTGTCACACTCCTCACCGCCAGTAAACGTAGTGCCGGAATGGGAGGTAATTCTGTCTAAAAGGAATATTAGGAACAGAGGGGAGATAGGGAGGAAATCAAGAGTATTATAAATAAAGCATTATTCTTATTTTCATGAAATAATAAACTAAAACATAGAATACAGTGGGTGGAGTTATACAATGATGTACAGTAGGTGACAGTATGCACCTCTGAATTTGTTGCAAACCGCCAGCAGAAGAAGAGAAGAAGAAGAAGAAGCAGTACTAGCGCCAAAAGAACGGACCAAGAAACTACGGTACAAAGCCAGGTAATGTTAAAAAGTTTATATATGTCTTAATGTCGTTAATATATGCTCTTGGTCCGTCATCTTGGCGCCAGTGCTGTTGCTGCTGCTGCTTCTTCTTCTTCTCTTCTTCTGCTGGCGGTACGCAACAAATTCAGAGGTGTATACCGCCACCTACTGTACATCATTGTATAACTCCACCCACTATATTCTGAACCTGAGATCACGTGACACCAAGTCGCTGATGTAAATTTGTATTCTCAAAGAAAAGAAATCGTATTCACAAACTGTTATAGTATATTGTATTCATAAAGAATAAACCACAACTGTAAACTTGAACTTTGTGTTTGTAATTTCTTGAAGCTGTAACATTTTATTTTGTATTCTTATAGAGAAAATATACAATACCTCTTTTGGATTTTACTTATGCAAAACTATTGACTAATATGCACACATTTCCATCTTTACATACACATTGTTTTTGACAGCGTTCTTAACCCATATAAAACACTCGATCTCCTCTGTGAACCAGCCCGGACTTTTGTACAGCTAACAAGACAAATCAACTATTGTGGTTTATGCCCTTGTATGGAAGCTTGTATGATAACACTGGTATGGCGCTGCCAGTCTCCCTACCTAGAAAAACAAGGCTTGTTACCATTGAGGCAATCCATAGTACAACGATATCGGAACGAGATTCTGCAACTAGTGGGAATGCCATATCCTCACGGTTAGCGGCCAAACTCGTCAGAGACCACATACAGAATTTGGGAGCACAGAGGATGGAATGACCTGCCTGAAGTCCTAACCTCTACTTTTTTTTTCTTTTTGAACAATTAAAATATGAACAATAACAGTCACAGGCAATAGAAAACAACAAGTCTCCAACAGAAAGAAACAAAAATATTAAGTAAAAGCACAAAATGGTCTTTATCTAGTCAAGCCCCTTAGTTTGCCTACATTTTCTTTATCAAATTAGTAACATAACTATATATTAAAACAATAACATAACTATAAACTATATTAAACACTAGTGGGATCAGCTTGGGTGTGCTGTCCATGCCAGAGGGACCGAGGCTGATGTGGTCGTTTACGGTTCTTCAGCTGTCTCTGTTAAATAAATAGTTAAATTGCATTTATGTCTTATTTCTTCAAACTTTAATCATCCAGTCCAAACAAACTATGGAAAACTGGAGTAAATACCAGAATACACTGATTGGCATTGGCTGAGGGTGTCATGTTTGGGGTTAGTAAAGGACCAAAGTCAGAAATACAGGTGAAGAGCAGGACATGGAGCACAGGTAGTGTAACAGCAGGAACCAGTCAAGAACAATGAAAACCAGTGAGCTTTTGTACTGAGGGAGGAGTGGAGAATGACATTGGATCCAAGTGACCTTAATCAGGGGAATGTGGAGCAGCCAGGAGAGGAGAGTGCTGAGCAGGGGAGCTGAAGGAAGATGAAGCACAGATAACTAAACTAGACCAACCGAGAAGAAAAAATACACTAATACTGATCTACATGATGAACTAAAATACACAGAAAACAGAATACACAAAATAAGTGAGAAAGTAAACCTAAAGGACCCTTTAAGGAATTCCTTAAATAAGTTCCTAATAAGTTCCATAGCTGCTTCTAAGGCTGTACCCCTTTCCAAGCAGGGAACAACCCAAAATACATTTAGACAGAAATAGTCATAGAAACAGAATATTGGGTTGTGGTTAAGTGTAATTATTCCGATTAAGAGCAACTAATTATGAGTTGATATGATTACCATCATCCTCTTGTTTAATATTTCAGTCGGACACTTACCTTTGCATGGCATTCCCTGTGCCAACTAGTCGGGATTCATATATTGGTGAGTCAGTCTTCCTTTTCCTTAACCAACTAGTTGTAGTTTATAAACATGTCGGGTAACGCCTCTGTGTATGGGACAATAATATGCATCTCACTGTGTCTGTTTGAATTCATTTAATAAGTTTATAATTAAATGCTGAACATTTGAAAAACTCCAGAAATGTTGTTAAAAATGTGTCCATTAATCATGTTGTTTCCTTTGTCAGTGGACTTCCTACCTCATGCCAGTATGGACACAGTTCACCACATGTTGCTTTTTGGCTGCCAGACTCCTGTCTCCACCAGCAGCTACTGGTATGGGCCACAGTTAAATAGAAAGATAAAAGCAATGAGTTTTATAAGTTTGAGTCCACTTTTAAATGTTGTATTTTAGCCCAATTTTTGAGCAGGAAAAACCCCACTCTTTGTATTCATGATCTGCATGTGTTCTTTTAAGCTTCCTGGTCAGCTAAAACGTCCCTTCATGATATGAGAGGTTGCAGTTGACCACCTCAGGAGGTAGTTAGAGATTCAACACTATGAGCTGTTAGGGTGGATGGGATTGTGATACACAGCAGTGATAACAGCAGCTGGACAGGTGTGTTTGAGCAAGGTGACCTTAAAAACTGACTCAGTTCTATCAGGAGGAAATGGTCAAAATTCCAGCCAGCCGTTGTTAAAAGATACCAGAACCGTTTGATCCAAATCGTTCAGTTTAAAGACAGTTCTACCAAATGTGTGTAAACTTCTGAATTTGAAGAAATGATCCTCATCATTCAGACATTTAGCAAATAGAATTAATGTTGGTGATCCTAAATGACCTAAAACAGGACAAGTTTACCCTGATTTAATGTAAGACTATGAAAAAGTGGTTATTTGTCTTTTTATAGATTGCATGTAAGTATCTGGTTCTAACTGAAAGATCATTCAACAGTTGTAGAAATGAATGAAACTTTCTGTAAAACACCGGAAAGACAAAGCAAACCTAAAAATAATCTAGATTGATGTACCTTTACATTACATGTGTGTTATTGGTGTCTGTATGTCATTTGTTCTCTCCTAAAACTAGTAAACTCCATAGTTTCAGCATTTCTTTCTGTTGTTTTTATGTAGGTGCTTCAGTCTGATGATTTTAGACTGACAGTGGTGTTGATTGTGTCACCTTTCTGTTCAGGGACTGTGGTAGTGTACAAGGTACCTGTGAAGATGAATCTTCTATTATGTACGCCTGGGCTCGAAATGCTCCACCAACAAAATTACCTAACGGTAGGTCACAAACACAAGGTAGATAATTTACTAAGTCATTTTCATTCACTGATTTTAAGTTTTATATTGTTTAATCTGTCTGATATTTAAAAAATTCTTCATTTAAAGGAGTATTTCTTCTTATCTGAATATTAATAGCTGCTGATAATATTCAGAATAATACTTTCCCACCTATATTCCTGTCCTTGCCAGGTGCAGAGAGAGCAAACAGCTGTCTATCAGAGAGATATTTGGCTGTTTGTTTTCATTGCCTCTTTTTTTTCTCAATGATTTGTATTCTTGTTGTTTTCCATCAGATGTTGGATTTAAAGTGGGGAGAAATTCAAGAATGTCCTTCTTTGTGCTGCAGATACATTATGGAGATGTCAATGCCTTCAGAGGTAAGCACTAGAGGCTGACATTTTTTCGGGAGTCCCACGGGAATCCCGCGGGACGAGAGACAGCGTCAGTAAAGATCACGTGATTGGGACGGTACAGGATAAAAAATGAACGGGAGCAGACGGGAGCGGGAGCTAACCAATAGGAGGGAAAATAAACTAGGATCAATTGTCTTTGGAAATGTAAAACTGAGACTTTCTTATAAACGTTAAGAAAAAAAAACTTGAATCGACGCCGCCATTGTGTAGTTTTTTTCCAAGAAGCCTATACTATAATGCGAGTCAAACGAACTACACGACCCACAAGCCAACAGTGCTACTGATCGATGTTTTCCACCTGCGTTCAGGATGGAGGGAGCAAACGCGGGTGGAGAACTGGACGTGGTAAAATTGGATTTGTAACGTAAAGTCAGAAATATTTTTTTGCGTCCCCACGAAATACTTTTGCGTTCGGCATTTTGGAACAGCAGCACAGATGACAAACTGCTCATAAAACAAACAGCACTGATATGTCATTGATATGGTTTATTTGTCATATGCAGGTTAACACGCAGTAAACAATGCGATTAAATGCTTAGGATAAGAAGAATCGTTCAAATCACGATAAAAACAAGAACACTAATGGCGTACAAAAAAAAGTACACATCATGCAGCAGTAATAAGCAAACAAAGTGTCACAGATGTGGTTTCGTGCAGTATTATTGTTCAGTAGTTTGTTTGACAGCTTGTGGATAAAAACTGTCTTTTAGTCTGATTTGAAGATAATTTTATTTAAGGCTGATTTCAAAACTCAATAAATCTCAAAACGGGTGTAGTGTTTGTTTCATTTTTGCAGTTATCTGGTTTGGAAACTAATCCCACAAAGTATTGCGAAATAACGCAAAGACTATTGTGTGAGAACGCAAAAAGAGAAATAAATCCCCCCTTGTCCCCTCGCGGACTCCGTAGAAAGGCTTCATCAAGGGAAGATATTAAATAAATATGTTGTGAAATAGAAAAAAATTTAATGTACCATTAAATGTACAATTTATTTAATACATCATTAAATATTAAGTGTACCACTAATTACGTCATGTCGTCTTTAAAATTATACTTAATTATTCAGTGACACATTTAATTGCATAATAGTCCATTTAATGATATAATGGTACATTTATTGTTTCTAATGATGTATTAAATAAATAAATGGTACCTTTAATTTAATGGCACATTTAATGTTACATTTCTTTCATGTTACATTTACTTCACTTATGGGACATTCACAACATTAATTTATTTAATGATGATTTTATTGTATTAAATTTGTCCAGTTTGACCCTCCATTCTTGATGCCTGTATAGGAGATCATGTCAGAATTTGAATCAGGTGTCCTGGAGCAGACACACATCTAAAACTTGCAGGGAAGGGGTCCGTGAGGACCAGGGCTGTGAACCATTGAGGTACAGTTTCTAAATTATGAAGGTAATGCCTTTTTGGCCTTTTGTTCAACAAGTACAGTTCTCTTACTAGGTGCAATTTTCTTTCGTTCCAGCAACTTGAAACATAAAAGTGATGTCATTGTTCAAAGGAAACGATCACTTAATAAATAAGTAAAATACAACTAGGTACATTTTGTTTATTCAACTAAGATAGGCATGGTCTGTTTCCTTGTTTGATATTTTATTATTTCTTCATTATTATTCTTTTTACTTTAACTGGCCTTTACTACAGCTAAAAACCGGGACCTAACTGGTCCTTCAAAGAAAGAAATTGTCAAAAGACTAAATGAAGAAAACAAAAATGGGAGTGGCACAGGAGTGGGAGTCGTTCTGAATGGGAGCGGGATGGGAGTGGGAGTCAATTTACCAGGAGTGGGACGGGACAGGATTTTTTTTCGTTATGCTGGCCTGGGATTGGATGGGACAAGACATTTTTCTGTGGGAGCGGGATGGGACAGGAGAGAAAATCCACTCCCGTGTCACCCTCTAGCAAGCACCACATTATTTCTTAACCTATTTTTCAAATTCCCAGAACTGCTGAATAGATCAAAGTTGCTGCTTCTCGAACAGGGTATGGAGGGACCTTTATTACATTGTAACACCAACAAATTCCAATAAATGATGTCAAAAAGAAGACAAAAACTGACTGAACTGTTACTTAGATTGTTACTTTTACTGTTTTCTCCAATGTTGGTTCCATGAAAGCATCATGATTTCATGAAAGTCTCTCTTTCTCTTTCTCTCTCTCTCTTTCCTTCTCTCTCTCTTTCTCTCTTTCCTTCTCTCTCTCTTTCCTTCTCTCTCTCTCTTTCCTTCTCTCTTTCTCTCTCTTTCCTTCTCTCTCTCTCTCTTTCCTTCTCTCTCTCTCTCTTCTCTCGCTCTCTCTTCTATCTCTCTCTTTCTCATATATGAGAGGGGTAGTTGTGTTTGTAAGCGGTTATGACTTCACTGATATGCAGTCAGGGCCATACAGGCGCCTGAAAAAGACTGACAACATGTTACAAATACTTTTCTATGGTCGCTTTTTTTAATGTTAATTTTGTTGATTTTGTCAATGCGGTGAAATTCTTACAGGTGTTTTTACCAGGTTTAGATGAAGATTGTGTTTTATTTTTAGTTTATAAGCTCTAGACAATGTCAGAGGGAAATTGTAGACATTCTGTTCTATTCCTATAAGAATGAGGGATTAATCTGCTGATTAATAGCTAGATCATATTTAAATGCACCATTGAAATCTTTATGGGCTCAAAAATGAATCTTTTTTTTCCCCCAGACAATTGTCTGGTTATGAGAAAACACGTTTTGTTATAACAAGTAAATTATCCCAGATGTGTACCAAGGAACAGCTGGCCAGAGCGTCCGTACTGTCCCTGTTCAGAGTAGGTGTTAATAATAAAATCAACTATACATTCATGATGACACTAACATTTTATGTGAAAAATTTCAAACTGAAGATTGCTAAATGACTAAACGTTTTTTCAGGAACAGTTGCAGCCATCTGTAACTGATAAGTTGTAGGTTTTTGATCATTTCTTTTAAATATGTGATTAATAAGTATTATTCAGTTTTATAACCTCTGCATATCTTTATCATTTGGGTCATATGCCATACAAGCTCACTGAAGACTGATTGTTAGACAACGCTAAAACAATAACATTCAGTATTTACAGTCTCTTCCAGATTGTTCCATACTGGTCCTGAAAATACATATATTCATTTTTCCCTGTCAGCAGTGGTTTAGCTGGGGGAAGATAGGCTGAAAGGCTGTGACCATTCTAGTTATTAATAATCATGTTTTTACCTCTTCTTTCAGACCATCACAGAGATTGCTCTGGACTAACTTTAAGAATGACATTAAAACCGTAAGTCTTAAGCCAAAATGATCAATTTTCAGGTTTTCACTGTAGGAATGGAAGCAGCTTCATGCAGTAGCATCCAGTTCGATTTAATGACTCTTTGCTACATTCAAATATATAAAAACAGTACATTTGTTCCTTAAAAATGAATGAGAAATGCCTCATTCTCATTTACTGCAACAAGTCAGTTTAGCAGTAACCTGATAGTGAATGTGTACAGCCATTTTTGAAAGAATAAGAAAACAGAGTTTTGAAATCACTCTGTAGGATGTTCCTATGTTTGGTGATTGTAGAGATAAAACATTAACAGTCATTTAGTAGCCATAATAAAGAGTTTAGACCAACTGAGGACCAACAATGTGTGTGAAATCACTAAAGACATGCCATTTTTTAGATAAAACATAAAGAAATAAAAGCAGGCTGAAGACTTGTGCATGGTACTGCCTGTATGTCCTCATCAAAGTACGAGTTTCTCCTCTGTTATTTGTTCCTTCATTAAAGGCAGCCATTCATTGCGGGAATATACCTGCTAATGTCTGTGGACACGGTTATCCTTCCAGGAAAAAAAGGTATGTTTCTTAGGATTTAACTCTTTGAACTTCATCATTCTCTGACTATTGGGGCATAAACTCCCTCTCGTCTGAAAGACTTCTAAATGACTGGAAAGTTCAGGCTTTTAATTTAAAATGAAGTTGGAACATCTTGATGAGCCATTAAACAATGTCCAGTTTCCTTCTACTACAATACTTTAGTATTGTCAGAATGTATTAGTAATTAGTCAGCCTAACCAATGTTGCCTTGGACAGTCAGAGGGAAGTTTTAGGTCTTGTCCACCACACCAGTTCTAGTGATTTACTGGTGCTGGAGCTTCATGGTTCTTTGTGTTTCCACCAGACAAACTCTGGCCCCAACAAAGGGGTTCTAACCCAGCACCAGTTTGCTGCTGGAACAGAGGAAAAAAAACATGCACTCATATCTGATAATTTTTCCCATTATCCATAAATGCATAAGAACTCAATTTTCCATCACTGCTGGTTAACATCTCCAGGTGGCTTTAATAAATCTTTCTTTAAAAGCTGTGTCTAACTCATGTTTTCCTGCTGCTGGTGCAGATAAAGGATCAGCTGAGAAGGATTTTGAAGTGTTCACAAGCTTCAAAAATAGTGTTAATAAATAGCTAAAGTATTTGCAGGGATACTGGGATAAATCATATTTTCTGTTTTTGGGAAGAATTTTCTACAATCTTTCCCAAAAACACAGGAGAAAAAGGATGAGAATCAGGCCAGAAATGAATGACACGTTTATAATGACATGGTTCTGATGTGGCTCTGCGGTGGTGGGAAAGCAAAGCGGTTCTTTTCCAGAACCAGATAAGAAGTGGCTCTACCACCACCCAGGTTAACAGCTCCTGGTGGGAAAGCCCTGAATATAGCCCTGAGCAAGCTGCACCAGTGTTTACTGAGCTGAGATGATGAGTAGGTTTAAAGTCGAGGTTTCACTCTTTCATGCAGCATTTATATTTACTTGATTTTTTTTATTTTTTATGTATGAACAATCAAAAACACACTGAAGAGAGGATTGTGGTCTTTTTGGCCTTTTTTGTGGAACATTTGTGTGAAAATGCCGTTGGGTTGGCAACATTTTAAAATGTGCCTCGATGCCAACCAGGCTTTTTAGAATAAACAAAAATGTGAAATGTTTGTAGCTTGTTACTACTTCAGCCTAAAACAAGTCAGCCACTTGACTTTGCCACGCCCTGCAGCAAGATATGTTACCAAACATGTGGAGGAAATAATTGAATTAAACTTATAAAATTGACTCCAAGTAAAAGTCTTTAGTCAGGCAACTGTAACAGAAGAGTACAGATGTTAGCAGCTTTGTTAGGAATTCACCTGAGATATAATAAAACATGAGCAGAGAGCAAAAATGACACATGCAGCAAGAAGAAGAATAGTTTGATCATGCAGTAGATATGTTTTTACCACATAACATCTTGCAACATTTAACATGTTCTGTCTTAGTAGAAACTGACAGATGATGAGATAAGATATTTCAAATGAGGAACTATGATGCTGTTTTTTTTGTAAATAGTTTAGCACGCCTTTTTAGAAAGAGAACATGTTCACTTTTCCTTACTTTGTAGGTTACTAGATATAGTTCATTAACTAATTATGCAATCAGCATCTGGCTCCAAGTTTAAATTTTCATCATAAAATCATCCAGAGTTGGATCAGTAACACCAGACTATAAAACCGCAATCTGTGACTTTCTTTATATGCAACGTCTTTAATAGAATCCAGCATCAGATGCCACGAGCAGACCTGGAACAGATCTACCCCAACACAGTTCTGAAAAACTGACATAGTTATCTGCTATAACACCTCCAATACCAGTTCTGGAAAATATAGGAAAAATGCACTGATAGAAAACATAGTTAAACTTTTTTCTTTCAGTTACAAATGCAGATGTTGCCTGTGATTATGATTCCTATCCAATCTACCCGTTTGCCTTCAGGACCCACACACACCGGCTTGGTGAGTAATGCTGGATAACTTATTGTTCCACTGTTTCTTGGAATGATGTCATTAGTTGTTCATGGCTGTTTCTTCCACAGGTAAGGTGGTTAGTGGTTACAGAATTCGTAATGGGAAATGGAGTCTGATTGGGAGACAGTCCCCTCAGTTACCACAGGTAAGTAACCAATTTATAGAGGCTGGGACATAAATTCCGCAAAACTGCAGTTTTCCTGAGTTCTGCTCTGGCAACTGGGTGTTTTGTTTTGTTGCACATCAGAACACTAATTTACAATATTCTTCTTAAAAGTCACTGCAGTCTGCATAAAAGATATTTGCCTTATTAAAAAAAGCCACATAGAATGGTTGTTCCATGATAAGAGGTCAGGTTGTTTTTGTAAAATGTTGGTTAATTTTGTCTTAATACCCTGTAGTCATTAATAGTCAGTCAGTCTTGTGGTCTAGGGGGTTAAGCGTGCGAACCATATACAGAGGCCTTAGTCCTCGACGTGGCGGTCCCGGGTGAAAAATAAAGGCCTCTAGGGCCAAAAAAAGATATTTAAAAAAAAAAAATAAGATTGATCTTTTTCATTATTAGGACGTAGTTAAACCATTATCATCTAAATGTATGTATATTCTTATTTGTGAATAGCTTTCCATAGATACTCATATAGCTTACATTTCCACACCAACAGCAACATTATGTTGTTCTTTGCTTATTACTTACTGTTTTCATTCCAGGCTTTCTATCCTGCTAACAAGGAGGTCACTGTGAGGTATGGTGACACCATGGCTGCCAGATGTGTTTTTACTGGAGAGGGCCGAACCTCCAAAACATACATTGGGTGAGTTTGACTAATCATTGCTAAAGCTGGCTGAGTTTCTCATAGACCATAATCGGAACGCACATTTAAATTCCTTATAGGATTCTGCTTAGTTAATATGATTAATGGATGGAATTTTTGGACTAATTGATCTAATTTTATAGAATATAAGACTGGGAAATAAGTACATTATTTCAAAGTTTGATTCTACTTTTTCACAGGTTTGAAATTAGAACATGAACACATGTCCATTCAGTCTCTACGATTATGATTTGTGCCTTTCAGTCACATTAACGACAGTCTGTTTTTACTCCCAGGGTAATATTTTATTATTATTGTTGTTTAACATGTTTTGAGTTGGCAGATTGTTGACAGAGATGCATTAAAAGAAACACATACCAGACGCAATGAATATGCTCTGATATATTTCTTATTTTTCTGCCACACTTTATATTTTAGTGATTGTACCCACAAATAACTGTGTGAAGCAGTATTAACATTTCCATATCTGCCATCAGACTCAGGGGTGCTCACACCTGTATATGATGCAGGCCGAAGTGACTTTGAGGTACAACCACCAATCATTGTAATCCTTTTGTCTGCAGGGGTACTTCAAATGATGAAATGTGCAACTTCTATATGATGTATTACATGGAGAGCAAACATGCTATACCCTTCATGAGCTGCATGGAGCCGGGCTCCAAAGAACTCTTTCGACATATTCCAGACGAGGCAAATGTTCCCATTGCCGTTAGTCCAGGTCACATGCACTCCATGATGCCAGTGGAAAACACTGCAGGTATGTAGTCTACCTCATCTACCTCTGTCTCTGGCTTCAAATTTGAATTTGGCCTTTATCTTTTGCTTCAGATTTTATTGCTGCTGCAAATAAAAACGCTAGGGAAAAAAACTTGGGGAAAAAAGTGGCGCTCCATATGTAGAGTTTTCTAATATGTTAAGACAATAACTTAAAGTAACATTTTACGAAATATATGAACTGTTTTAAACATTTATACATCAGACACAAGTGTAAAAGAAGGCAAATTGAGTGGCTTTATTTTGAAGTTTCTTAACCAGTTCAAGTTTTTGCCCAGAAGACATTCTGTGCCGTGAGCCCATGATATTAAATTCAATCCAAAAATTCCTTATTAGTCCCCAAGGGAAATAAGATGTTGTAGCTCATATTATGCAGGTTTCATTAAAGAGTTGTTGTAGATGCTGATGGCTGAGCCAGAGGGAGGATGCTGAGCTTGTTCCTGAACTGAACCTAAAGAAATCTGCAGTCATTGGAGCGCTTGTTTGATGAGAACGTAGGAGGGACTAGTGGGGGGAGGGTGCTTGTCAACAACAATAAGTAAGGTCCAGACATTTTTATTGAAATTAATTATGATATCAGAGGGATATGACTGCATCACTTTAAACGTTTGGTAGCCTGCATCACTGATAATCTACACCCACATGTGTTCTACTTACATTGTGAAACGCTGCATCATATCGGACACATCCTCTGCAGTGTGTGGCGAGGTTGGTTAAAGGAGTCATTGTGACCACAGTGAACCGTTACTTTCTGGGGAAGGTGTTTCAGCTGAACCAAGCACAGAATGTGAAGTAACATCACTATACAGGCGTTAAGATCGATAAACTCTTCATACAATATCACATTTTAACTTGTTTACCTGTGGAGGTTTTTATGATGATATCTCAATAGTGATATGTATGTGTGTATATAGTGTGATTTAGTTCTTTTATTTATGGTTTTATAACATGCTATTGTAGCTTGTTGTAAGTCTTACTGTTTTCTATGTGTGTGCATGATTGTCCCATTAGAAATGATCAGTGACAACTGGGGACTGGTTTGCAGCTTATATGTCATTTTCAGCAGCTGGTTCTTATTTAACTTTGTTTAGGCCATCAGAATGAAGACTTTCATAACATATTAAATTTACGCTTCAGGAACGTTTCTAATCTTTCTTAGAATGGTATTGCTGTTGTTTTTTTTCTTTTCTCTCCCATCTCCTCTCACCCTCAACCCAAACTACATCTGTTGTTTTCTCTGTTCTTCCATCAAGATGACCAACACCTCTTGAAAACCACCAAAGCAGAGCCGGGTTTGGATCTTGGTAAGTTCAAAGGGAATTAAATATGAGCTATGTCCATAACATTACATGACCAGCTAATAATTATTGAAATAAATGTTTAAATGTGTAAACAATACTATATAAGTAGAGCAGCACAGTATATGGCATGATGATCAGAACTGCAGAAATATAATCAGCGTAATGAGAAAAATGTGGGTTAATTTTAATGGATATCATCATTATTATATTTAACAAAACTTTTTCAAGTTCATGTTTTCTAATATTAATGCATACAAACCTACATGGCTGCATACAAAAGATTACATCCATGAACATCATCCAAAACATACTTCAGTTCGTTCGTTCGTCGTCTTCCGCTTATCCAGGACCGGGTCGCGGGGGCAGCAGACTCAGCAGAGACGCCCAGACGTCCCTCTCTCCAGACACCTCCTCCAGTTCCTCCAGGGGGAGCCCAAGGCGTTCCCAGGCCAGCCGAGAGACATAGTCCCTCCAGCGTGTCCTGGGCCGTACCCTCGGCCTCCTCCCGGTGGGACGTGCCTGGAACACCTCCCGAGGAAGGCGTCCAGGAGGCATCCGGTATAGATGCCCGAGCCACCTCAACTGGCTCCTCTCGATGTGGAGGAGCAGCGGCTCTACTCCGAGCCCCTCCCGGATGGCCGAGCTCCTCACCCTATCTCTAAGGGAGTGCCCGGCCACCCTACGGAGGAAGCTCATTTCAGCCGCTTGTATCCGTGATCTCGTTCTTTCGGTCATGACCCAAAGTTCATGGCCATAGGTGAGGATAGGAACGTAGACCGACCAGTAAATTGAGAGCTTTGCTTTTCGGCTCAGCTCTCTCTTCACCACAATGGACCGGCACAGCGCCCCATTACTGTGGCAGCTGCACCAATCCGTCTGTCGATCTCCCGCTCCATTCTTCCCTCACTCGTGAACAAGACCCCGAGATACTTAAACTCCTCCACTTGAGGCAGGAACTCCCCTCCAACCTGAAGAGGGCAAACCACCCTTTTCCGGTCAAGTACCATGGCCTCGGACTTGGAGTAGCTAATCCTCATCCCAGCCGCTTCACACTCGGCTGCGAACCGCCACAGCGCATGCTGTAGGTCTTGGCTAGAGGGGGCCAGCAGAAGCAAAAGAAGAGACGAAATCCACTGGTCCCCAAACCAGACCCCCTCCGGCCCTTGGCTGCGTCTAGAAATCCTGTCCATAAAAGTTATGAACAGGACCGGCGACAAAGGGCAGCCCTGCCGGAGTCCAACATGCACTGGGAACAGGTCCGACTTAGTGCCGGCAATGCGGACCAAACTCCTGCTCCGCTCGTACAGGGACCGGATGGCCCCTAATAAAGGGCCCTCGATTCCATACTCCTGGAGCACCCCCCACAGGGCATCACGAGGGACACAGTCGAATGCCTTCTCCAGGTCCACAAAACACATGTGAACCGGTTGGGCAAACTCCCATGAACCCTCGAGCACCCTGTAGAGGGTATAGAGCTGGTCCAGTGTTCCACGGCTGGGACGAAAACCACACTGTTCCTCCTGAAGCCGAGGTTCGACTATCGGTCGGACTCTCCTCTCCAATACCCTGGCGTAGGCCTTACCAGGGAGGCTGAGGAGCGTGATCCCCCTGTAGTTGGAACACACCCTCCGGTCCCCCTTCTTATAAAGGGGGACCACCACCCCAGTCTGCCAGTCCAGAGGCACTGTCCCCGACCGCCACGCAATGTTGAAGAGGCGTGTCAACCATGACAGCCCTACAACATCCAGAGACTTGAGGTACTCAGGGCGGATCTCATCCACCCCCGAAGCCTTGCCACCGCGGAGCTTTTTAACCACCTCGGTGACTTCAGCCTGGGTGATGAAAGAGTCCAACCCCGAGTCCCCAGCCTCTGTTTCCACCACGGAATGCGTGATGGCAGGATTGAGGAGATCCTCGAAGTACTCCTTCCACCGCCCGATAATGTCCTCAGTCGAGGTCAGCAGTCTCCCGCCCCCACTATAAACAGTGTTGGCAAAGCACTGCTTCCCCCTCCTGAGGCGTCGGACGGTTTGCCAGAATCGCTTCGAGGCCAACCGGTAGTCCTTCTCCATGGCCTCACCGAACTCTTCCCAGGCCCGAGTTTTTACCTCTGCCACAGCCCGGGCCGCAGCACGCTTGGCCTCACGGTACCCGTCAGCCGCCTCAGGAGTCCCACAAGCCAACCACAGCCGATAGGACTCCTTCTTCAGCTTAACAGCATCCCTTACTGCCGGTGTCCACCACCGGGTTCTGGGATTGCCGCCACGACAGGCACCGCAGACCTTACAGCCGCAGCTATGGGCAGCAGCATCGACAATAGATGCAGAGAACATGGTCCACTCTGACTCTATGTCTCCAACATCCCCCGGGATCTGGTCGAAGCTCTCCCGGAGGTGGGAGTTGAATACATCCCTGGCCGAGGGCTCGGCCAGGCGTTCCCAGCAGACCCTCACTATGCGCTTTGGCCTGCCGAGTCTGTCCGGCTTTCTCCTCCTCCAGCGGATCCAACTCACCACCAGGTGATGATCAGTGGACAGCTCAGCCCCTCTCTTCACCCGAGTGTCCAAAACATGCGGCCGAAGGTCTGATGATACGACAACAAAGTCGATCATCGACCTCCTGCCTAGGGTGTCCTGGTGCCAAGTGCACTGATGGACACCCTTATGTTTGAACATGGTGTTCGTTATGGACAATCTGTGACTAGCACAGAAGTCCAATAACAAAACACCACTCGGATTCAGATCGGGGAGGCCATTCCTCCCGATCACGCCTCTCCAGGTGTCACTGTCGTTCCCCACGTGGGCGTTGAAGTCCCCCAGCAGAATAATGGAGTCCCCGGGAGGGGCACTATCCAGCACCCCCGACAGGGACGCCAAGAAGGCAGGGTACTCTGCACTACCACTCGGCCCGTAGGCTGAAATGATAGTCAGAGACCTCTCCCCAACCCGAAGGCGCAGGGATACAACCCTCTCATCCACTGGGGTAAACCCCAACACGAGACGGCTGAGCTGGGGGGCAACAAGCAAACCCACACCAGCCCGCCGCCTCTCCCCGTGGGCCACTCCAGAGTAGAAGAGAGTCCAACCCCTCTCAAGGAGATGGGTTCCAGAGCCCACGCTGTGCGTGGAGGCGAGCCCGACTATTTCTAGTCGATATCTCTCGACCTCCGGCACAAGCTCAGACTCCTTCCCCCCCAGCGAGGTGACATTCCACGTCCCTAGAGCCAGCCTAAGCATCCGGGGATCGGGCCGTTGAGGTCTCCACCTTTGTCCGCCACCCAATCCTCTTTGCACCGGTCCCTCACGGTTCCCCCTGCGGGTGGTGGGCCCACTGGAGGATGGCCTCGCGTCTCTCGTTCGGGCTTGGCCCTGCCGGGTCCCGCGAGGAGCAACCCGGCCACCAGGCGCTCTCCGACGAGTCCCGACCCCAGGCCTGGCTCCAGGGTGGGACCCCGGCTCCGCCGTACCGGGCGACGTCACGTGCCTCGATATTGTGTTCTTCATGAGGGGTTCTTGAACCATTCTTTGTCTGACCCATCACCTAGAACCTGTTTGCCATGGGAGACCCTACCAGGGGCATTTAGGCCCCAGACAACATAGCCTCTAGGATCATTTGAGCACTCAAACCCCTCCACCACGTTAAGGTGACGGTTCAAGGAGGGGACATACTTCAGTCTGCACCATAAAAACACCTACATCTGGTTTACATGGACACGTATGACAGATGGAGTTTGTTCCAAGATGCAACCCAACAACATTAACCAAGCGGCACTGTTATACGATCCGCTAAATAATCCCAGTAGAAGCAAACAAGAATCCTGAATGACTGCATATACTCATCTGAAGTGATCCATTGAACAGATCAGATAAAAGCAGACTGTACTGTAATACCTGTGTGCCAGGCCAGCTTGAAAGCTAAATTGAATTATAGTAAAAAGTAATTATTGTTTCCCAGCAGGCTTTGTTTCACCAAATAAGTACTAATGAACTTTAAAAATAACTGTGTGCATGTTTTCCTAACCCTGAAGAAGGCAAAGATACCCCTTTCAGAATGAAAATTAAACTCCTGTGGTCACATAATGTGGAGAGTTCTTCAACTCCTCTGTGTCTGGGTTTCTGATTCGGTTGCAGATTATCATTTGGAGCAGGTGTCAACATGGCCACAGAGTTCTCTTCAGCTGGGCCAGGTCTCAGGACTCGCCCTGGACTCTGATTCCAACCTGGTCATTTTTCACAGAGGTGACCACCGCTGGGGCACAGAGTAGGTTGCTTTTACTCTTCATGTAGCCATTTTCTTTTACAAATCCTAACAAAACACGATATTTATTGTTTTCCCCAAAACGCCTACTAATAAGAGATCTCACAAACGCCTTTTTCATTAGCAGTTTTTGCACAAATTACAGATTGATCTGATGTTTGCATTTGCTCATTTCAAGCTTCTTCTAAAAATACATCCATAGGTTTTTAACAGCGCTTTTTAACCCTCCCAGGTTTGAAAGATAATTGGACTTTCTTTAGGGTAATTGTTTTCTGGACACATACTCAACTTCAGGATCTTCAGATTTAAAGAGAAAAATGTTTCTCGATTGAGTACCGTGGACAACACACCACCAATATCTCAACTGCTTAGAAAGATTCTCATAGGGGAGTTTAGCTGACCATTCGACCAAGTCCGTTTGAGCAAATACAGAATCAAGTATTTCTAGATCCTGCCCCTTTTTCCTTCAGTAAATGTTTTTATTTTGTGTTACTGTTTTCTTAATTAAACCACATTTGTTCTGTTTATTGACTAAACTAAAGGAACAGCATGTCATCTGTAGAAGTTGGCTGCCTCAGATCCATTACCAGCACCTCTTCTATAGAAAACTGTATTCCACTATTTACTGCTGTTCCTTATCAAATTGTAATCCTTTTCCAGATATATTTCTGATTGACTGCTTTTCAAATTAAGTCATAACAAAAAAAATCAGCACTTCACATATTTCTGGTCAGACAAATGAGATTGTTGGTTATGATACTGAGCCATATCCTAGAGACACAATGATATTCTTATTGAAAACGTCTTTATTTTGGGGTTTACCAGGCGGTCTGATTACAGTATTATTGGCTGTAGCTATTGTTACATTAGCATTGGTGTTATGAGTTCAGGTTAGATGGCGACAGATGACCTGCTGTGACCCCTGACAAGTTAAAGCTGAAAGGAAAAGAAGCAGCATTGGTGTTTCTGGAAATGCTTTTAAATAAAGGTCCTCTATTGTGAAACAAGCCACCATGTCACTCCCCATAGAAGTACTGTAAATCTGTTTCCTTGCGTGTTTGCTTAGTTCTTTCAACAGCCAGGCTAGATACCAGCAGAGGTCACTGGGGCCCATTCAGCAGTCCACTATTTTGGTTGTGGACCCGGCCAATGGCAGAATCCTGAAGGCTTCTGGGCGAAACATGTAAGAGTGCGATTAAGCTGCTTTCTTATGAATGTTAGGGTTATTATGCTGGGATATATTTTTAAGCCCTGCAGACTTAAAGCTGTTTTTGATCATCTGCTTTTTGATATTGCAGGTTTTACTTGCCTCATGGAATAACTGCAGACAAGGATAATAATTACTGGGTGACTGATGTGGCTCTGCATCAGGTGAGCTGAAGCTTGCTCACATGCAACCAAAACTGAACTTTTTGGCACAAATGCAAAAAGACTTCCAGCTGCAATTATAACGAAAAGTAGTTCAACAAAGTATAGATTCAAGACACTAGACGCAGACAGCTAGGGTGACAGTGAGGTCTCACTCAACTGGTCTCTGCTTTGTTGTTCTTCAGGTGTTAAAGGTGAGCAGTGATGGCAGAGACAGAACCCTGCTGGCCCTGGGAGACGCTTTCACACCCGGTAGTGACATCAACCACTTCTGCCAACCAACCGATGTGGCTGTTGACCCTGAAAGTGGAAACATCTTTGTGTCTGATGGCTACTGTAATGCCAGGATACTGAAGTTTTCAGCTGATGGAACATACTTGTCTCAGTGGGGTGCAGGTAGCCAACCTAACTTACACACAAATACATGGACCATTAAAGCCATAAAAGCTAGAAAAAAAAAACATGATCAAAGATTGAAGAAAAACTGATTAAAATTCTGCATATTCCCCAGTTTAAACTTTACCAGGCATGGAGATCAGATCAGGCGTTTAGTCGTAAGTGGTTCCATGTCTTTAGCTGTGTTCAGGTAAAATCTTTTACCAAGCTTTAAAAATGAAAGAAAAAGAATTAATACCATTTCCTTGGATTATCCACACCACCACCACTCCCTTGTCTCCCCTGGCACTTAATTTAGGAAGTGGTTGAAATATTCCACTGAGAAGTTGTACACTCCTTCAGGATGCCTGTTCAACTCTCCTCTCACTCATGTCTGTTACATAAACAGATGTGACTTAATTTGAACATATGTCTTAACAGTTATCACTCCTGCAGGAAACATTAGTTAAGAACAAAAATGTAAAGCTATTGACAAAATCTATTTTAACGTATTTCAGTTGTTGATCATGTATTGCCAATGTGCTAACAATATATCCCTGATATACGCCAGACAGCACAGTTACAATTCTCAACATTCCTGGAACAAGGCCTATGATGAAGGTACGCCATTCCTACTATGAGACATGGAGGTGGATCGCTGATGGTTTGGGCATGTGTGAGCTACAAAGGCATGGGAAACTCAAAATTAATAGCATGATAAATGTAGCATTTTATCAGAAAATACTGGAGGACAATTTGCACTAATCATCCTGAAGGCTGGGAACTTGGATGTTCCAACATGACATCAATCCAAAACACAAAGTCAACCTGTCATTGGCTACAGCAGAGCAAAGTAAAGGTTCTGGAGTGACCATCTCAGTCTCCTGACCTCAGTGTCATTGAGCCACTGTGGGGAAATCTCAAACAAGCAGTTCAGAGATTAGCAGGAACTGGATGCTTTTTGGAAAGAAGGATTTTGCAGCTTTACCATCAGCGAAAATTAAGAGCCTCATCCACAACAACCACAAAAGACTCCAATCTGTTGTTGATGTTAAAAGGGGCAATACATGGTATTAAGAACTGGGGTATGTAAACTTTTGATCAGGGTCATTTAGGTAGTTTCTGTTGTCATTGTGAGTTAAGAGTAAACACAGTTGTTTCACATAAATGGCTTCACACAACCACTAACCATGAGGAAAGAAACAGTTTTTATTCACTGAAAAATGGCCTAAAAATGAGAAATTCCATGTATGTAAACTTATGAGCACAATTGTACTGACTAGTCTGAGTGCAAATATACTAAAGTATGTTTTTGCAACAATATATTGAACATAGAAATACTTCCATGATTTAATTTCATTTTTGGCTTGTTGAGAAAGCCTCAGTAGTCATTAAATAATTTACCACTTGGTAAAATATTTTAAGTTCAGGTGCATCTGATCTTTGCTATTTTTTACAATGACCAACAATGGTTAGAAGTTAGATTAAATAAAATGTATGAGACATTACAGTGGTTATTGTGCTATCAAACATACAGGTCCTTCTCAAAAAATTAGCATATTGTGATAAAGTTCATTATTTTCTATAATGTAATGATGAAAATTTAACATTCATATATTTTAGATTTATTGCACACTAACTGAAATATTTCAGGTCTTTTATTGTCTTAATACGGATGATTTTGGCATACAGCTCATGAAAACCCAAAATTCCTATCTCACAAAATTAGCATATTTCATCCGACCAATAAAAGAAAAGTGTTTTTAATACAAACAACGTCAACCTTCAAATAATCATGTACAGTTATGCACTCAATACTTGGTCGGGAATCCTTTTGCAGAAATGACTGCTTCAATGCGGCGTGGCATGGAGGCAATCAGCCTGTGGCACTGCTGAGGTCTTATGGAGGCCCAGGATGCTTCGATAGCGGCCTTTAGCTCATCCAGAGTGTTGGGTCTTGAATCTCTCAACGTTCTCTTCACAATATCCCACAGATTCTCTATGGGGTTCAGGTCAGGAGAGTTGGCAGGCCAATTGAGCACAGTTATACCATGGTCAGTAAACCATTTACCATTGGTTTTGGCACTGTGAGCAGGTGCCAGGTCGTGCTGAAAAATGAAATCTTCATCTCCATAAAGCTTTTCAGCAGATGGAAGCATGAAGTGCTCCAAAATCTCCTGATAGCTAGCTGCATTGACCCTGCCCTTGATAAAACACAGTGGACCAACACCAGCAGCTGACACGGCACCCCAGACCATTACTGACTGTGGGTACTTGACACTGGACGTCTGGCATTTTGGCATTTCCTTCTCCCCAGTCTTCCTCCAGACTCTGGCACCTTGATTTCCGAATGACATGCAGAATTTGCTTTCATCCGAAAAAAGTACTTTGGACCACTGAGCAACAGTCCAGTGCTGCTTCTCTGTAGCCCAGGTCTGGGGAATGCGGCACCTGTAGCCCATTTTCTGCACACGCCTGTGCACGGTGGCTCTGGATGTTTCTACTCCAGACTCAGTCCACTGCTTCCGCAGGTCCCCCAAGGTCTGGAATCGGCCCTTCTCCACAATCTTCCTCAGGGTCTGGTCACCTCTTCTCGTTGTGCAGCGTTTTCTGCCACACTTTTTCCTTCCCACAGACTTCCCACTGAGGTGCCTTGATACAGCACTCTGGGAACAGCCTATTTGTTCAGAAATGTCTTTCTGTGTCTTACCCTCTTGCTTGAGGGTGTCAATAGTGGCCTTCTGGACAGCAGTCAGGTCGGCAGTCTTACCCATGATTGAGGTTTTGAGTGATGAACCAGGCTGGGAGTTTTAAAGGCCTCAGGAATCTTTTGCAGGTGTTTAGAGTTAACTCGTTGATTCAGATGATTAGGTTCATAGCTCGTTTAGAGACATTTTTAATGATATGCTAATTTTGTGAGATAGGAATTTGGGGTTTTCATGAGCTGCATGCCAAAATCATCCGTATTAAGACAATAAAAGACCTGAAATATTTCAGTTAGTGTGCAATGAATCTAAAATATATGAATGTTAAATTTTCATCATGACATTATGGAAAATAATGAACTTCATCACAATATGCTACTTTTTTGAGAAGGACCTGTATATACACCCCAGTGTTTCCAGCTGAGTCACAGAAGAACCTATCTTTTGAAGGGCACAGGGTCTTACGCCATTAAAATATCTGTGACCTCCTAACCCTGACAAACGGCGCATGTAGTAGATGTGCTGCACCGAAAATATTTCATATCAAGAAAGATTCAGACTAATGTTTAATAACCTTGCTGTTCACTTGTTTCTGAAGCTACTGTTATAAAAACTAACTCTGAAAACCTGGGGTGCTGTTTAAAAGTGCAAAACATAGATGGAAATGCTTTGTAAACAGTTTAGGCTGTATTTAAAGAAAACACAATGCCTTTGGTTTGAGAACAATGCATAGACTGAATAATAACAGAGGAGGCTGGTTAGTTCATTCAGAAACAAACATGCCAAGCTAGGCCGCTTTTTATTTATCATAGTTTCATAATGTGCACTCAGGAGCAGATGTTGGTTTGCCATGCTGGACTTGGCAATAGGGCTAAAACAATTAATCGGATTAATCAATTATTGAAATAATCGTCAACTAATTTAGCACTCAAATAATCATTAACTGGAGAATACAGACTCTAAAATATGCCAGTTGTTGAAAGAAGAACCCACTCAGAGCAGTAATTAGGCCAAAACTGTACAAAAAATCGATCATTTTGCATTTAAGATGAAAAACCTTCTTTGAGTGACCTGGAAATAGTTGCAGCCTAAAATTTAAAAAAAAGATAGCATATACTGTTAGTATAGTTCACCAAGATTACACTTAACTAGCACTGATGCACTGCAGATTTTAATTAATGTCTTGTGCTGTTTGTTCTGGGTCAAGGTTCATCGGACAGAAGGAGGCGCACACCGTTTCGGACCCCCCACAGCTTGGTGCTCCTTCCTGACCGAAAGGAGGTTTGTGTTGCTGACAGGGAAAATGGACGTATCCAGTGCTTCATAGCTGAAACTGGGGAGTTTGTCAAAGAAATAAAGAATGAAGAGTTTGGAGGAGAAGTGTTTGCTATCACTTACAGTCCTGCTGGAGGTGAGTAGAATCCATGCTCTCCAGTGACAGACATGAAATCCTGGTCGCTTGTTGGTCATCCTTTTAGATTCCAGTCTCACTAATTTCTTAATTTAGAAGAATTGAGTAACTGACTTCATTTGGTACAAGTTAATTTAGATTAGATTCTACCTTATCATTGGACATGTTGCAAGTACAGGGCAATGAAATGCAGATTGCATCCAACCAAAAGTGCTTAACAGCAATAAAACAGTATATGCAGATATTTACCAATGTGCCTCTAGATATTTACAGACTATGACTAACAGTTTGGAATAGTTATTGTATGCACAGTAGTGCAAAATGGTGGGGGGGGGCTCTTCCTGAACCTGGTTGTTCTGGTCCGGAGGTTTCTGTAGTGCCTCCTAGAGGGCTGGACAAACAGTCGATGTA
The DNA here is from genome assembly GCF_021462225.1 of Girardinichthys multiradiatus. NCBI lineage: Eukaryota > Metazoa > Chordata > Actinopteri > Cyprinodontiformes > Goodeidae > Girardinichthys > Girardinichthys multiradiatus. Next base: position 5,366,592 of record NC_061801.1, read on the forward strand.
CTCAGTGGCAGGATTCCTGGTGTTAACTGCCCTCCTAACACATCACTTCCTGTAAATGTCCCCAATTGCAGGAAGTGGAGCCCCAATAATGTAATTGGGGTGAAGGCAGATTTCACCTTCTGGTCTGCAACAGAGCAATTCCCGTACCGCACTGTAATACAGAAGATTAACATGCTCTCAATGGTGCAGCATTAGAAGTTAACCAGGATCCCTAAAGGGAGGTGATTTCTCCATAGAGTCCTTAGGAACAATAAGCACTGGTGAGCCTTCTTTGAGGGGCTGGAGCAGTGGGATGTCCAGGTGAGGTCATGTGTGATGTGGGTCCCAAGGAATTTGAAGCTGGACTCGTGCTCTACCGCCACTCTGTGGATATTGATAGGTGAATAAATGACAGCGCACCGTTTGAAATCCACAATGAGCTCTTTGGGTTTTCTGGGTGTTGAGCAGCATGTTGTTGTCGCACCACACAAGCAATCCACCTTCTCCATCCATCCATCCTCCTCCCTGTAGGCTGACTCATCGTTGTTCTTGATGAGGCCAAACACCATGGTGTCATCAGCAAACTTAATCATGATGTTTGAGCCATGTATGGGTCTGAAACCCTGAGTGAAAAAGGAGTCTATGAATGGACTCATAGGCAAACTGGTGATGGTCCAGGGTAGGAGGGAGACAGGATCTGAGATGTGCTAGAACCAGCTGCTCTAAGCACTTTGCAATGATGGGAGTGAGTGGGACTGGACGCTAGTCAGTGAGACAGGCTGGGGGGGATTGTTTGGTTACTGGCACAAAGCAGGTAATAATTTGAAGCAGGTCAGTACCACAGCATGGGCTAAGGACAGATTAAATAAGTCCATCAGAACCCTCGTCTGCTCCCCAGCACATGCTCTGAGCACACGTCCAGGGATGCCATCAGGACGTGCAGCTTTGCTGGTGTTGATCCTGCTCAGTACAGCTCTGACCTCAGTGGATTAAAGGTTGATGGTCAGGAGTCAGCATTGCCTGGTTGTCCTTCTCAAATCGAGCGTAGAAATTGTTCAGGTTGTAGAGAAAGGATATATCAGAGAAGGGGAGTGGGCTTGTAGTCACTGATTACCTGAATGCCTTGCCACATATGTTGTGGAGAGGATATCTCCTCAACCTTCAGCTTATAATGAAACTTGGCCTACTTAATGCTTCATTTGAGGTCAACTCTGGCTGTACTGTAGGCCTGAGCCGGCCCTCAGCAGGGGACGGACATCTTTATTCAGGGCTTTTGATTTTAGAACATGGCGACTTGTTTCTGGGTGGTGACCCTGTCTGTGGTGGTGAAGATGTAAACCAGTATAGACGATGCATAGCTCTGAATGTCTGTGGGGGGATGACAGGTTGTCAGAGTAACAAACGTATTCCAGTTTGTGTGGCTGAACCGGTCCTGCAGCACAGAATCTGTTCCTTCAGGCCAAACTTTTACTGTCCTCGCTGCGGTTTTCACCCATTGGATCAGTGGCAAATACTTGGGGGAGAGAAAAAGAGAGAGAGTGTCTGATGGTCCTATGTAGGGGAGGGGTGTAGAAGTGTAATCCCCCATAACAATAAAAGCAGCCTCTGGGTCTGTTGACTGCTGTTTGTTAATGAGGGGTGTGCATAAATGGCAGTGATCAAGACTATAGCAAGTTCTCCTAGGAAATAAAATGGTCTACATTTAGCCATAATAACTCCAGATTAGATGAACAGCGGCTCTCGGGGAGCACCTCCAGAGCCACCTGCAGGGAGGATGTGGCATCTGGCTAACTCAATAGCACTGTCCAGAATACTACTGTTTAACCACGTTTCTGTGAAAATCCTGACATTCGAATCTGTAATCTGGTCATTGTTGGCAATCCAGAGTCATATTTCGTCCATTTTATTTGCCGTAGACTGTACATTGCCAAGGAAAGCGCTACGTAGAGGGAGCCAATGCTGTGTTAGCTTTAGCTTGGCTCGTAGCCTTCCGGATTTACCCTGGGAAGCACAGCGATGTTAGTTTGAATATCTTCATTTTATTTATTTTTTTTCTTTTTTAAGCATTTCACAGTTGTCTGTCCTTTCTCTCTGTTCTAATTCCGCTCCAATGAAGATGGGCTGATCTTTGCAGTAAATGGGAACTTACCCTACCACTCTGCTCCACTCAGAGGGTTTGTTCTAGATTATTCAACCAAACAAATCTTGGATTCTTTCAGCCCCACCCAGAAGGTAAACACACACTGACTTCACATAAAAACTACTAGACATTCTACTTGCTAGAGAGCCTGAACCTCTCCCAACAAATACACTTCATGATTAGATATTTGTGGTTTATTTCATCCATTTGTGGATTCTTCTGAGTTGCGATTCTTATTAACACCGAAGAATCTCTCAGAGGCCATAGTCCAACAACTATTCTCAGATTAAGATTAAAAATCAAATTCAATCCCTGATTGTTTAACCAATTAAATGCAGTCAAGATGACTTTTTAAAGTAGATTTACTGGTCTACTACTAATAATGTAACATATACAATTCAATTCAAAGATTCTTTATTGATCCCCGAGGGGAAATTAGAATTCCAGTACAACCCATCCAAACATACATCATGACACAAGACAAGACAATGGGGGGACGGGTCACAGAGGCTTTGCTGCGCGCTCACAGGCGCTGCCCTTGCTAGATGAGAAAAGAGGCCACATTAGGTAAGTAGAGGGGAAAAAAATCATATTTCACACTTTATCCTTAGCAGGATACAGTTTGAGATTGCAAAAAACCTCAGCACAAAGAAGCAACAAATTTACAAAACAACATCATGCTGGGAACGGTGAAGGTGGTGTGAGGGGTGCATATGTTTATCTTGAGCATGTGTGTGTGTGTGCAAGTGAGTGTGTGCAAGTAAGTCCATGAAGCACTGTCACAGAGGCCATTGTCCTTGATGGTTCGTTGGAATGTAGATCAACCGGCCAAGTTCTGAGCAGGTCCACAGGTGTCCTCAGGGAAGGGAGGGGGCAGAGGGAGCAGAGCGTCATGTTTACATAACTTCCAGGAGAAGTTGAAGATAGCCAGCCATCAAGGCCGCGCAGGAGAGCCAGATTCAGAAAAACAATAATTATTTGGGTTAGGCTGACTCTTAATTTTCCGTCAGCCTTGAGAGTCTCACTGGTGCTTCTCAAAGGCGAATCCAAATAGACAAATTCCTGGTCTTTCTGCCAGATCCAAGCGAACAACTTTCTCCAAGATTTATACCATTTCACCCCTGAGTCCAGGAACCGCAACCCGCTTGCGATCCTGTATAAGGATCACATCCAGTCTGCGATTCAGCTCACGTAACATCTCAGTCTGAGTGTTGATCGCTCTGAAGATCCCATCACACATGCCAGGCAGCCTTACAATGGCCAGAACAGCTGCTGACATTCTCCGAATTTCCCGATATGCCAGGTAACCGCTGACTCCAAAAAGCAGAAATCCCGATATTAAACATCCAATTATATACACATCTTCCACATCCTCGACTGACATTATCGACAGACACACAATCCTCCACTTCTGCCAGGAGTCCATCGTGTGTCCAGAGAAAAATGTCCCGTCCGGGCAAGTGGGCTCTCCCGACCCCTGTCTTCTCGTCGAGAAAATTTGATCAATTGCATTGAGAGACCAGCTGACCAAATCCATAATTTGGAAGAATTTGGAAGATGTGCAAAAAGAGGCTCCAAAACAAAGACAAGACACAGAGCTGAAGCAGGGCAGAGAAAAAGGGTCCACCTCCACCGAGAGCAGGAAAAAAAGCAGGAAAAATGTCCTTTTGGATTTTACTGTTGTGCAACTTCCTGGAACCGTTAGTCTCACAAGGTTTTTTGTGTGCATTTTCATTGTGGGGTCTGAAACTCGTCCTGCCTATGTAGATTACATCCCGATTCTAAACGGCTGCTCCTCCAGCCGGAGTGGTGCAAATCTCCACCCACCGCCACTGCAGTGTTTATAATATGATAAAACTGTGAACTCAAACTATTACAGCATTAATCTGATATTGTTCCATATTTGATTATAGTTTAAGTATAATATTAAGTTACATTTTTTTAACTCTGCTTTTAAACACTTAGACAAATGGCTGTGAAGAAAATGTTTTTCTCTATATTCAAGGAGACGCTGAAGTGGAACTCTGCACTTCCTTTAATTAAATATCTCCACAGAGGTTGTAGGATTTTATCAATGTATTTATTTATTTAAGCTCTGTAAAACTTTGTAAAATTCATCATGGGTGTCTAGGTTTAAATGTTGTGTTGCAAATAAAAGTACAGGACCCCTCTTTTATAATTTAAAATTAACAGAAAGATGTCCGAAAGGGGAGCAGAAATGCGGATATTCAGCCAATAAGAAATGTTTAGCATTCTCCACCTGCAAACCTTCACCTTCAGTTCTTCAGGGTTGATCCAAACACATATGGTGGTGGCAGCCATGTGTGTTAAAATGGTCCAGTCAAAGTCAAAACCCTAATACTAGTCAGAATCTGTGGCAAGACTTGAACATTACTGTTCACAGATGTTTTACTGAGCCTGAGCTGGAGTCATACCCCACAAGACCTAAAGCTGTAACTAAAGCTAAAGGTGATTCTATAAAACATTGGTTGACTCAGGAGGACATGCCACGCTTTTCAGATTTTTAGTTTGTGTGGGTCTATGACATAAAATCCCAGTAAAATACATTGAAGTTAACAGACAAATGTGAAAAAGCTTGGGGTATGAATACTTTTGAAAGGCACTGAATATTAATCACATGGTGATTATTGATCTACATGATGTTTCCTAAACTTGTGATGTTTGAATTGATCCATGTTTTTCCTTTGAACAGGAGTTTAAAATGCCTCACGACATTATTGTCAGTAAGGATGGAAGTGTTTTTGTTGGGGACGTAGGCAGCAAGGCAGTCTATAAGTTTACTGCTGAAAGTAAGTTCATCTTCATGAATACTAGGCTGACGCCATTTGCTTACTGTTCTAACAGAGTTTCTTCCATGTGATTCACAGTCATTCAAATTCACGAGATTTTATTGTGTCCTTGTAACTTTTCCAAATATTATTTGTGAACTAAAAAAGGTGTTAAATCAGCGTTGTGTTTCCGGTAAACTGCACACATCCATTTTTATCTGATCCTTTGTTGTCTTAATTTTCCAGAGTTGCACCGTTCTGTCAAGAAAGCTGGAATTGAGGTCCAGGAGCTTGAAGGTAAGCTCTGCAGATTTAGATTTAGACGGATTCAGACAAGGTACCTAGCCTTTATTTGTTTCTACATGTACATAAACTTTTATGACATCCTATTCTTAATCTATAAGGTCCAGTTTGATGATGGGCCCACTGTTACCTGCAATAGCGACTTTAAGTATTTGGCCAACATCTTCCTCAAGGTTTAGGAGTCTGTTCATGGTTGGATGAGGAAACCAGAACTGCAGCCTCTGCTCTAATGCACCCCAAATGGTTTTAAGAGGGTTGAGGTCAGGTTGTGTGCAGGCCAGTCAAGTTTCTCCACACCTGCAGTCATGGAAGTGATTGGTGCACCAGAATTTATACTTTTGGTCATATAGTGTAAAATTGTACTATATGACCATTCTTAGTATATCATATCTTATCAAAAAACAAATTAGTTTCATAAACTGATGTCTTAATAAGGTCACACTCTATGGAGATAAAATATTTAACCTGTCAAATTAATGTGCCAATATCATTTCCTAGTTAAAGCATAAAGATGTACAGGGGTTGGACAATGAAACTGAAACACCTGTCATTTTAGTGTGGGAGGTTTCATGGCTAAATTGGACCAGCCTGGTAGCCAGTCTTCATTGATTGCACATTGCACCAGTAAGAGCAGAGTGTGAAGGTTTAATTAGCAGGGTAAGAGCACAGTTTTGCTCAAAATATTGAAATGCACATAACATTATGGGTGACATACCAGAGTTCAAAAGAGGACAAATTGTTGGTGCACGTCTTGCTGGTACATCTGTGACCAAGACAGCAAGTCTTTGTGATGTATCAAGAGCCACGGTATCCAGGGTAATGTCAGCATACCACCAAGAAGGATGAACCACATCCAACAGGATTAACTGTGGACGCAAGAGGAAGCTGTCTGAAAGGGATGTTCGGGTGCTAACCCGGATTGTATCCAAAAAACATAAAACCACGGCTGCCCAAATCACGGCAGAATTAAATGTGCACCTCAACTCTCCTGTTTCCACCAGAACTGTCCGTCGGGAGCTCCACAGGGTCAATATACACGGCCAGGATGCTATAGCCAAACCTTTGGTCACTCATGCCAATGCCAAACGTTGGTTTCAATGGTGCAAGGAGCACAAATCTTGGGCTGTGGACAATGTGAAACATGTATTGTTCTCTGATGAGCCCACCTTTACTGTTTAACCCACATCCGGAGAGTTACAGTGTGGAGAAGCCCCAAAGAAGCGTACCACCCAGACTGTTGCATGCCCAGAGTGAAGCATGGGGGTGGATCAGTGATGGTTTGGGCTGCCATATCATGGCATTCCCTTGGCCCAATACTTGTGCTAGATGGGCGCGTCACTGCCAAGGACCACCGAACCATTCTTGAGGACCATGTGCATCCAATGGTTCAAACATTGTATCCTGAAGGCGGTGCCGTGTATCAGGATGACAATGCACCAATACACACAGCAAGACTGGTGAAAGATTGGTTTGATGAACATGAAAGTGAAGTTGAACATCTCCCATGGCCTGCACAGTCACCAGATCTAAATATTATTGAGCCACTTTGGGATGTTTTGGAGGAGCGAGTCATGAAACGTTTTCCTCCACCAGTATCACGTAGTGACCTGGCCACTATCCTGCAAGAGGAATGGCTTAAAATCCCTCTGACCACTGTGCAGGACTTGTATATGTCATTCCCAAGACGAATTTACACTGTATTGGCCGCAAAAGGAGGCCCTACACCATACTAATAAATTATTGTGGTCTAAACCAGGTGTTTCAGTTTCATTGTCCAACCCCTGTATTTCAGGATTATAATCTGCAGACTACAGGTCCTTCTCAAAATATTAGCATATTGTGATAAAGTTCATTATTTTCCTTAATGTCATGATGAAAATTTAACATTCATATATTTTAGATTTATTGCACACTAACTGAAATATTTCAGGTCTTTTATTATCTCAATACGGATGATTTTGGCATACAGCTCATGAAAACCCAAAATTCCTATCTCACAAAATTAGCATATCATTAAAAGGGTCTCTAAACGAGCTATGAACCTAATCATATGAATCAACGAGTTAACTCTAAACACCTGCAAAAGATTCCTGAGGCCTTTAAAACTCCCAGCCTGGTTCATTACTCAAAACCCCAATCATGGGTAAGACTGCCGACCTGACTGCTGTCCAGAAGGCCACTATTGACACCCTCAAGCAAGAGGGTAAGACACAGAAAGACATTTCTGAACGAATAGGCTGTTCCCAGAGTGCTGTATCAAGGCACCTCAGTGGGAAGTCTGTGGGAAGGAAAAAGTGTGGCAGAAAACGCTGCACAACGAGAAGAGGTGACCGGACCCTGAGGGAGATTGTGGAGAAGGGCCGATTCCAGACCTTGGGGGACCTGCGGAAGCAGTGGACTGAGTCTGGAGTAGAAACATCCAGAGCCACCGTGCACAGGCGTGTGCAGGAAATGGGCTACAGGTGCCGCATTCCCCAGGTCAAGCCACTTTTGAACCAGAAACAGCGGCAGAAGCGCCTGACCTGGGCTACAGAGAAGCAGCACTGGACTGTTGCTCAGTGGTCCAAAGTACTTTTTTCAGATGAAAGCAAATTCTGCATGTCATTCGGAAATCAAGGTGCCAGAGTCTGGAGGAAGACTGGGGAGAAGGAAATGCCAAAATGCCAGAAGTCCAGTGTCAAGTACCCACAGTCAGTGATGGTCTGGGGTGCCGTGTCAGCTGCTGGTGTTGGTCCACTGTGTTTTATCAAGGGCAGGGTCAATGCAGCTAGCTATCAGGAGATTTTGGAGCACTTCATGCTTCCATCTGCTGAAAAGCTTTATGGAGATGAAGATTTCATTTTTCAGCACGACCTGGCACCTGCTCACAGTGCCAAAACCACTGGTAAATGGTTTACTGACCATGGTATCACTGTGCTCAATTGGCCTGCCAACTCTCCTGACCTGAACCCCATAGAGAATCTGTGGGATATTGTGAAGAGAACGTTGAGAGACTCAAGACCCAACACTCTGGATGAGCTAAAGGCCGCTATCGAAGCATCCTGGGCCTCCATAAGACCTCAGCAGTGCCACAGGCTGATTGCCTCCATGCCACGCCACATTGAAGCAGTCATTTCTGCAAAAGGATTCCCGACCAAGTATTTAGTGCATAACTGTACATGATTATTTGAAGGTTGACGTTTTTTGTATTAAAAACACTTTTCTTTTATTGGTCGGATGAAATATGCTAATTTTGTGAGATAGGAATTTTGGGTTTTCATGAGCTGTTTGCCAAAATCATCCGTATTAAGACAATAAAAGACCTGAAATATTTCAGTTAGTGTGCAATGAATCTAAAATATATGAATGTTAAATTTTCATCATAACATTATGGAAAATAATGAACTTTATCACAATATGCTAATATTTTGAGAAGGACCTGTATTTACCCTTTAATGTATGACTGCTCCATGAAAATTAATTCTCTTCTGTCAATATTCTCCCTCCTAAATTTACTGTTAACCTAGCTGATACTGATATAAAGAACGTCACTTCCTTATATCGTTTTTGTGGAAACTTTTGTGTGTAGAAATGATTTGTGCCGTTTTTGCAGATGTTTATGATGATTGTAGCCCTCGGCTGCACAACCTCCCACATCAAATCCCAGTTTGATCCCTTTTTCTCTCCGTGTAGAAGTGGAGGCATTTGTCCAAGCCAAGCTGAAGCCACCTCCCAACATTTTAAAGACAGCAGCTATCAAAGAGAAGCAAACTGTGGCTGACAAAACCCCTCCAGCGGTGGAAGCGGAACCGAGGACCAGCACCCCAAAGTCAAACAAAGTGGAGAGTGTCCTTCCTGCCATCGTTGTTTCACTGCTTCTCATCCTTCTGCTGGTCATCGTCTTCATCGGAGTCTTCATGTGCTGGAGAAAAAACAGTATGTATGAGGAGAAAATGCCACAATTACAGTCTGATATATATATATATCTATATATATATATATCTATATATATTATATATATATATATATCTATATAGATATATATATATATATATATATATATATATATATATATATATATAATAGATAGATAGATAGATAGATAGATACACAGAAATACATTAATACTGCATTTATGTTTCACAATGTGGTGGATGCAGTGATTATGTACTGTTCAGTAGGACAGTTGTACTGGTACCAGAAGTACTAACATAAAACTGCTCCTCTATTGGACGAGGTGTTAAACAAGTGAGGTCTATATGAAGCTACCAGCCCAGCTTGTGTGGTCCTTCTGGTCCTGTGTGCATCTGACCAGCTCTCACTTTACTTGATTGTTCTGGGTTTTAGTGGTACCGTCTGGCCTGCACTCATCCTAACATTACTGATTGTTTCAGAGAGAAATGAGATGAAAATAGAGCCGCGCTCTGTTGGAGGAGTCTTGGGGAAAATACGAGGTAAGTTATTCATGACAATAAAATCATAAACTAGAATTACATCAAACGTTTGGACTATGGCTCTATTATATGCTTTATAGAGAACTGGAAATAGATGTTTAGGCATTGTTCATTGTGCCTACATGTAGTGAAAAAAGGCATTTAGAAAAATTTATTGGCTTGATATCACGGCTGTAACCAGATAATCTAATCATTTAAAAGTAAGACAAGGTTACCAGATAGACACTGTTGTTGTGTAGGCATGTCAGTCAGCATCACCATCATATGGTTGTCTGACATGTTGGGCCATACTCTTTACAACATAGCGCAGGAGGGGAAACCATCAGGTTGCAACAGCACAGCTTCCATATCTGTCCACCAGAGCTTGAATCTCTATTTTCTTTGGGCCTAACTGGTCCATATGTGTGGTGGACTGCAGAGAACCAGACCATCTGTGAGTAATTCTAAGGCAGATCTTGCACACAGCTTGTCAAAAACTGTAAAATAACCTTTGGAGATTTGTAACGTGATGAGTGTTTATCTACTCAGGTGGTTTACAGGCCGTGGGAGTGTTTATTGCGCTTTTGCAACTCCGTTTATCATTCCTCCTCCTTTACTTTGCAATCACAATGAAAGTTTATTTGTGTAGTACATTTAAGACGATTCCAAGTGCTTTGCATGATGACAAAAAAACGTTTTTAAAAAACTACATTGTAGTGGCATGAGAAAGAAAAGTTGGACTACGGATTAAAATTAATGACCTCAACGTTTTTGTAAAGTCATAAGACTAAACTAACCTCCTGCAGGAAATTTAACATCTTTGACCCATTCGTTGATGCACTCTGTGCTTTTTGGTCCATATTATAAACCCATATATAAAACACAGCGAGGTCTGCCTCACTCAGTTCTAAGGTGGAAATTCCCAAATCACCTGGCATTATCCCCAGTAGAAAACTTTGTGATAATTTTAAACATTTAATTTAATGAGCAGGACCTTTTAAACTTTTATAATTTTAAACATTTTATGATTTTTGATTTTTAGGCCTTTGGTTATACTCGTACTCATTCTCGTCGTCTTCCGCTCTATCCGGGACCGGGTCGCGGGGGCAGCAGACTCAGCAGAGACGCCCAGACCTCCCTCTACCCAGACACCACCTCCAGCTCCTCCAGGGGGGAGCCCAAGGCGTTCCCAGGCCAGGCGAGACATAGTCCCTCCAGCATGTCCTGGGCTGTCCCCTGGGCCTCCTCCCGGTGGGACGTGCCTGGAATACCTTCCGAGGAAGGCGTCCAGGAGGCATCTGATATAGATGCCCGAGCCAACTTCAACTGGCTCTTCTCCATGTGGAGGAGCAGCGGCTCTATTCCAAGCCCCTCCTGGATGGCCAAGCTCCTCATCCTATCTCTAAGGGAGTGCCCGGCCACCCTACGGAGGAAGCTCATTTCAGCCGCTTGTATCCGGGATCTCATTCTTTCGGTCATGACCCAAAGTTCATGGCCATAGGTGAGGGTGGGAACGTAGACCGACCGGTAAATTGAGAGCTTCGCTTTTTGGCTCAGCTCTCTCTTCACCACAACGGACCAGCACAGTGCCCCCATTACTGTGGCAGCCGCACCGATCCGTCTGTCGATCTCCCGCTCCATTCTTCCCTCACTCGTGTTCAAGACCCCAAGATACTTAAACTCCTCCACTTGAGGCAGGAACTCCCCTCCAACCTGAAGAGGACAAGCTACCCTCCCCAGTCGAGAACCATGGCCTCGGACTTGGAGGAGCTGATCTTCATCCCAGCCGCTTCACACTCGGCTGCGAACCGCCCCAGTACATGCTGTAGGTCTTGGCTAGAGGGGGCCAGCAGGACCACGTCATCTGCAAAAATAAGAGACAAAATCCACTGGTCCCCAAACCAGACCCCCTCCGGCTGTTGGCTGTGCCTAGAAATCTTGTCCATAAAAGTTATGAACATGCACTGGGAACAGGTCCGACTTAGTGCCGGCAATGCGGACCAAACTCCCGCTCCACTTGTACAGAGACCAGATGGCCCCTAATAAAGGGCTCCCGATTCCATACTCCTGGAGCACACCCCACAAGGCACCATGAGGGACACAGTTAGATGCCTTCTCCAGGTCCACAAAACACATGTGGACCGGTTGGGCATACTCCCATAAACCCTCGAGTACCCTGTAGAGGGTATAGAGCTGGTCCAGTGTTCCGCGGCCGGGACGAAAACCACGCTGCTCCTCCTGAAGCTGAGGTGCTATCGGCCGGACTCTCCTCTCCAATATCCTGGCGTAGGTATTACCAGGGAGGATGAGGAGTGTGATCACATCCGGTCCCCATTATGAAGGGGGACAACCACACCAGTCTGCCAGTCCAGAGGCACTGTCCCTGACCGCCCGACGCAATGCTGAAGAGGCCTGTCAACCATGACAGCCCCACAACATCCAGAGACTTGAGGTACTCAGGGCTGATCTCATCCTCCCCCGAAGCCCTGCCACCACGGAGCTTTTTAACCACCTCGGTGACTTCAACATGTGTGAGTAAAGAGTCTAACCCCAAGTCCCCTGCCTCTGCTTCCACCAGGGAATGCTTGATCCTCAAAGTACTCCTTCCACCGCCCGATAATGTCCACAGTCGAGATCAGCAGCCTCCCACCCCCACTATAAACAGTGTTGGCGAAGCACTGCTTCCCCCTCCTGAGGCGCTGGACGGTTTGCCAGAATCGGTTCGAGGCCAACCGGTAGTCCTTCGCCATGACCCGAGTTTTTGCCTCTGCCACCACCCGGGCCGCAGCACACTTGGCCTCACGGTGCCCGTCAGCCGCCCCAGGAGTCCCACAAGCCAACCACAGGCGATAGGACTCCTTCTTCAGCTTGACCCTTATTGCCGGTGTCCACCACAGAGTTTGGGGATTGCCGCTGCGACAGGCACTGCAGATCTTATGGCCGCAGCTACGGGCAGCAGCATTGACAATAGATGCGGAGAACATGGTCCACTCAGACTCTATGTCTCCAACATCCCCCGGAATCTGGTCAAAGCTCTCCCGGAGGTGGGAGTTGAGTAAATCCCTGGTCGAGGGCTCTGCCAGACATTCCCAGCAGACCCTCAATATATGCTTGGGCCTGCAAAGTCTGTTCGGCCTTTTCCTCTTCCAGCGGATCCAACTCACCACCAGGTGGTGATCAGTGGACAGCTCAGCCCCTCTCTTCACCCGAGTGTCCAAAACATGCGGCCGAAGGTCTGACAACACGACAACAGTCGATCATTGACCTCCTGCCTAGGGTGTCCTGGTGCCAATTGCACTGATGGACACCCTTATGCTTGAACATGGTGTTCATTATGGACAATCCGTGACTAGCACAGAAGTCCAATAACGAAACACCACTCTGATTCAGATCAGGGAGGCCATTCCTCCCGATCACGCCTCTCCAGGTGTCACTGTCATTTCCCACGTGGGCGTTGAAGTCCCCCAGCAGTATAATGGAGTCCCCGGGAGGGGCACTGTCCAGCACCCTGACAGGGATGCCAAGAAGGCCGCATACTCCGCACTACCGCTCTGCCCGTAGGCCGAAACGACAGTCAGAGACCTGTCCCCAACCCAAAGGCGCAAGGATGCGACCCTCTCATCCATTGGGGTAAACCTCAACACGAGACGGCTGAGCTGGGGGGCAACAAGCAAAGCCACCCCAGGCTGCCGCCTCTCCCAGTGGGTCAATCCAGAGTAGAAGAGAGTCCAGCCCCTGTCGAGGAGATGGGTTCCAGAGCCCACGCTGTGTGTGGAGGTGAGCCTGACTATTTCTAGTCAATATCTTTTGACCTCCCACACAAGCTCAGGCTCCTTCCCCCCCAGCGAGGTGACATTCCATGTTCCTAGAGCCAGCCTAAGCATCTGGGGATTGGGCAGCGGTCTTGAACCGCTCTTTGTCTGTTTGCCATGGGAGTCCCTACCAGGGGCATTTAAGCCCAAGACAACATAGCCTCTAGGATCATTCAAGCACTCAAACCCCTCCACCACGTTAAGGTGGCGGTTCAAGGTTATATTTTGTGTTAATTTTATGAACTTGATGAACTTTATATTGACCATAATCAGAAGAGCAGCAGGTCAGCAGCAGTGTTGCCTCACAACAATAAAGTCTGAGTATGATATTATCTCTGTTTGACTATAAATATTTACCTGTGGATTTTAGATATAAACTGTTGTCAGAAATCCACCTAAAGCAGGAAACCTTTGCAGAAAACGATGGCTTTATGTCAGCATAAGTAACAAATTTTTTCTTGCGTTGTGTTTCTGGTAGGTAAAGCAGTGGGTACCCTGAACCTGGGGAAATTCTTTGCCTCTCACAAAGGCTACAGTCGTCAGGGTTTTGATCAGCTGAGCACCGAAGGTAGCGACCAGGAGAGGAATGTGGAGGACAGCAGCGACTCTGACACAGAGGAGTACTCTGCTCCTCCTCCTCGTCCTCCTCCTCCTAAGTCGTCCTCTTCCTAAGTCCTCCTCCTAGGCAGCCCAGAGCCAGCTGCCTCTCTCAGCTTACATTTCTTACATGTGCTAATCCACTGTTTTTGTAACTTGTGTCAGCTGCCAATAATGCTATTTAATGTAAATATTTAAATGTGTTCTTGTACATAGAATTAATTTTATTGTCATCTTGATAAAGTCTTGGTGACAAAATTATATTTATATTTTTCTTTTATAGAAATTGCCTTTATGGAAACTATTAGCACAGTCCCCCAAACAAACGTCCACTAATATCAGGTTTAGCCTTAAAAGTTAAAGGAAATCTGCGAATGCATTAATATATAGAAGATTTTTCATGGAGTTTTTATTATTTATTTATATTCTATTTGATTTAGTTGTCAATTTTAAGTGATTTCAATAAAAATCCATCTGTGACTGTAGGGCCAACACTAAAGCTAGGTGGGGCTACTGTCGGCCATATTGTCACTGTCTGGCTACCGTGCAGCTGCTGTCACAGATGTTGTAACGTTGCCGATGTTGTTGGCTTGAATTAAATCCTACATTCCTTTAGTGTGTGAGAAAGAAATGAAGCAGACCTTTGGAGGAGAATACTGTTTTTTATGTTTCTTATGACATTTGAGCATTATTATTGTATTTGGTTGATTATCATGTCACCTGTGCCTTTTTTCATCTGCATCTTTGTTTTCCTAAAGGAAAATAGCCCAGATCTTAGCATGGCTAACTATTTAACACGTGGGAAGTAGCCTACATGCTACTGTAGCTTTTTGGTTGTTGTCAAAGGCATGTCTGAACTCGTGGTCATGTTTTTTTTTCATTACACTGGCTTCATCAGTGGGTCAGTGAGTTTATATTACATTTGTCCACAACTGTATTCCGGACAGCATAGAAACATAGATAGTTTATTTTCTATTTAATCACTATTTAGGCATATTAAAGCAGAATTAAGGCAAATAATTTAGTAAACTGCATCTAAAAACAAAAAAAAAGGTTGACTTTATCTGTTCAGTAACTTTTGGTTTGTCGGGATTTATGCTATTAGATCAGTCTTTAAGTTGTCATTTTTTAAATTGTATCCAATATTTTCTGCTGCTGCTCATAGTTTGCTATGAAGTTTGAAAGGCTTTCTGAACCGCATGCCATAGATATTTAGCTATGCTGTCACATGTGGCCTACTTATATTTGTTGTAACATTGGTTAAAGTACAAGAGTACTATTTTCAGCAACTATTGTATTTGTGTAATAAAGTATCTGCAAAGCATCCCTGTTGTGGATTTTTGTGTCTAATTGACCTTTGACCTATTCATTATGTTTACTGAAGTCAGCTCTAATATGCAAACTCTCGGGTAACTGATAGGAATGCCAGACGATGAATAAGGACACAAAAATCTACAACATCAGCATTATTGTAGCTACTGGCATCTATGGGGAATCAAGCACAGAGCTGTGAGCCAGAACACTTAGCTTTCTTTTTATAGATACAGTGCTTGTGCTGCTTCTAAAATGTCAGAATTATTCAAAGGCTTAAATTGGTATTTCTTCCAGAGAAGTTCAATGTACAGTATTGGTGTTTAAAATGACCTTATTTACAGATTATTTCACAATATCATTTGTTCTTACAAAAGAACAAATACATAAAAAAAACACTGCAGTTCATTTACCATGGCAGTAGTGTAAAACCTAAAAGAGGTCTTAAATCAGATCCTGGTTTTCGTTTCTTCTCATAGAGTAGACTAGAGCAGCTATTTCAAACTCGCTAAAAACAATAAATCTGAAGGAGTAAGTAGTTTCAAAGGAAGGAGGCCAGAACAGACAAAAAGAAATACCTGTTATGGGGGTGAAAAAAAATGAAATCAATGCAAAAATAGTGGCCATTTTAACAAGATTAAATACTAATACAAGGTAGGGACAGGTTCATCTTAAACTTGCCGTAGAGGCTTCATGGTGGTGCAGTTGTTTGCTCTGTTGCATGACGGCAAGGGTCCAATCCATGTTCTCCCTCTAGGTGTGCACGTTATTTCTAGTTTCTCTGACTGCCTGTTCGGTCAATCGGTTGCTCTAAATAGCTCTTAGGCACACGTGAATCGGTATGTCCCGTGTTGCCCTGCAATAATGCAACGATCTGTCCAGGTTTCACCTCACCTGTCACAGATTAACTGCTGGAAATTTACTATCAGAATCCATTCTGACTCTGGATCCACAAGCTCCTACTTTAAGGAAACTCTTTGAAATGATCATAGATAAAAGTTGAGTGACTTAGATCTTGTGTTTAATTACATATCTACAATACAAAAGCAGCTAAAGGTTTGTATGTGGAAAATAAGTAAGAAATGATCCATTCTGTGCTGGCAGAACTGCACGTCTTCCAATGCTGAACTTGTTACATTTGAAAAATGCCAATTAACATCCTATTATTGTGTCTTGTAATACTTTTATCATTTCAAAGTGTTCAGTATAACCTTCTGTTGCTGTTAGCAAACTTAAGAGAAATGGAAAATATTTTGAGGCATCAAAGTGAAAATAAAATAAAGATGATGAAAACACATTGGAAACATACAAAATCTAAACATCAAAGAACCAAAACATCTGTTCACTAATTGCAAGAAAAAAACTTTGCTGCTTCAGCAGAAGAAAAATATGCCCTTACAAAAATGACATAATTTCACTGTATGCTGCCATGTTTCAAAAACAGAGGATGTGCTCTGATCATGTTGTTCTGCTATAACATTTTTCACTTGTGGGATTTGATGCTGAATATCCCACTGGAGCACACAAATGAGCTTTATGTACAGTAAATAACAGAATATCAACAAAAGTGGAAAAAAAATGCCAGTCAGTCCTCAAGGGACCTTTACAGATTTCTTCTGTTTTGGTTTTTTTATCACATGTTCCAGATTTTCAAACAACTTTTAACATCAGACAAAGGTAATCTAAGGAAATATAAAATGCAGTTTTTAAAATGATTTCCTTTAATTAGGAAAAAACAAACCTGACCCTATGTGAAAATATAATTGACCCTTTCTTAAATCGTTTACTCGAATTTCCCAACTCTTTGGGTTGAGGTTCACTTGCCACACGCAGGACTGAATACTGGCTGACATGGAATCAAGTAATAACTTAAGAATAACCTCTCTGACAACATCAAGTAGGTTGAAATTAAAACATTGTGCCCTGCCCTAAAGTAATTCAAGAGCAATTCAACAGGTGAGACAGTCATTGAGATCTATCAGGCTGGAAAGGATTATCAAGCCATTTCTAAGGCTCTTGAACTCCAGGGAACCACATGAAAGCCATTATCCACAAATGGAGAAAACATGGTACAGTGATGAACCTTTCCAACAGTGGCCAGTCTACCAAACGTACTCCTCAACAATTCCTTCAGGAGGGCATTAAAGACCCAAGAATAACTCCTAAAGCTCTGCAGACCTCACTTGCCTCAGTTGAGGTCACTGTCCAAGATTTAACAAAGACCCGTTTCACATTTGCCAAAAAAAACTGATGATCTCCAGGACCTTGGGGAATCATAACTTTTATCATCAGAGATAAAAGTGGAACTTTTTGGATGGTGTGCGTCATGTTACATCTGGTGAAAAACTAACACAGCATTTCAAAAACACATACCAGCAGTCGAACATGGTTGCGAGGCTGCTTTAAGACCTGAAGGACTGGAAAGACCCATGAATTCCACTCCCTACCAGAAAATCCTGAAGGAGAATGTCCAGCCATCAGTTTGTAATCTTAAGATCATAGTCATCTTGGTTATACAGGACAGTGATCCAAAGCGCACCAGCAAGTCCACCTCTGAATGATTAAAAAAACAAAATGAGGGTCTTGGTTTGGACACTGTTGTGTGACCCGAAACAAGCCGTTAATCCTCCAAAACCATCCAATGTGGCTGAATTAAAACAATTCTGCAAAGGAGAGTGGGTCAAAATTCCTCCACAGTGATATAATAGAGTCATTGCTCGTTATTGCACCTGATGACAGTTGTTGCTGCCAAGGGTGGTACAATCAGTTATGTTTAGGGAGTGATTACTTTTTTACACCAAACTGCATTCTGTATTCACTCAGTTATGTTTGTCTGATACTAAAATATGTTTGATGATCTAAAACATTTAGGTAAAAAAAAAAAGCTAAAGAAATCTATAATAGGGCAAATACTTCTTCACAGCAGTGTATGAACACACATGAACAGTTTTACGATACATTTAGCAGAATTGT
Organism: Girardinichthys multiradiatus; assembly: GCF_021462225.1. Taxonomy (NCBI): domain Eukaryota; kingdom Metazoa; phylum Chordata; class Actinopteri; order Cyprinodontiformes; family Goodeidae; genus Girardinichthys; species Girardinichthys multiradiatus. Next base: position 5,384,908 of record NC_061801.1, read on the forward strand.
GATTTATTCATGTATAGTTTAACTTGCAGGTATTTCCCTTCACTTACCGACAGTGATCGGGCAACATAAGGTTTCTGTGTAGATCTAAAACACTTTGTTCACATCCCTGGAACACTTGGTGGAAAACCTTTGAGTGATCCCGTAGTGGATAAAATGCTTAACCCAATTAGCTTGGAGAAAATGGAAGAAATTCCCAATGTTGGGGTGAGCCGATGGCTAGTCAAGACAGGGGGAAGACCACAGCGGATCACTAGGCTTCATGATGATTCATGCAAACACTATTTTGTTAAAGTCTGACATATTTGTATTACATAGGTGTTAATCTGTAGTTATTTACAACACGGACTGCGGAGGTCTGGTCTATAGTAATGACTTACCATGTGGAACACTCCAGTTTTTAGCAGAACAGCAAGAATATTTCAGGATTTTTTTCCACTTCATAACCCAGTTTCATTAGTTTCTTAGGCCTGAAAATTCTTAACGTTATATGTCATAGAACATGTTTTATTTGAAAGGGTCTTCATTTTGGACCACAACCTACCTCACCTTCTATTATACTGCTAGACTTCTCTTCCTGGTAAAAAGAAGTTGTTCCTTTCCACTGTCTCCACATGCTTGCTCAGGATGATGGTTTGCTGTACTTTGATTGTATTGTATTAGTATTAGGAACTAATTAGACTGTGTAATTGGATCTGAACTGGAATGTCCTGATTAGACCCAACCTATATGAGCTGAATCTGAACTGAACTGGAACATTGTATGACTGGATATGAATCGGACATCTTGGAGATGACGTGTTGTGAACCGATACTGTATAAATAACCTGAACGGGTTTGAATGATGGACCTTTGTTGCAAATAACCATCAGGAACAAACATGAAAGCAGGTAAAGGGTTTATAGAAAGTGCTGCTGTGTTTAACATATCTGCAGTCCTTTGTGTGGGGGTGAATGTGTGACAGATGTTTTAAACAGCATCAGATAACTGTGCATAACTGGAATTCTAATTTCCCCTCGGGGATCAATAAAGTATCTTTGAATTGAATTGAATTGAATTGAATTGAAAAGTCTTAAACCTCCCTAGTTTCACTACAATTGGCTCTTGATTGATTTTTGCTCATTACAGGAAAGTTGAATAAGTTTGGTAACAAAAAACTTGTGGTTTTGTAAGTCCAGACAGTTTACAACTCAGGTTACAGTGCAGTACAAAAGTATTCGGATCCCTCACACCTTTTTCACATTTTCCCACATTACAACCAGAAACCTCAATGTATTTTAGTGGGATTTCACGTCATAGAGCACTACATGGAAAATAATATTCAAGGGGAAGGAAAATTATACAATTTTCTTTATAAATAGTAATCTGGTAAAGGTAGCGTGCATTTGTATTCAGCTTCCCTAAGTCAGTAATTCATAGAACAGCTTCCTCTGCAGTTACAGCTGCAACTCTTCTGGGGTTTGTCTCTATCAGTTTTGTCCATCTAACGACTAAGATTTTTTCCCATTCTTCTTTGCAGAATAGCTCAAGCTCAGTAAGACTAGATGCAAAAAAAACATACATACATTGCCACTCTATCTCAAGTAGATTTAGGTCCTGGCTTTGATTTAGCCTCTCAAACTCATGAATATGATTTGATGTAAATCAGTCCATTGTAACTTCAGCTGTATGTTTTACGTGGCTGTCCAGCTGGAAGCTGAACCACCACCTCAGTTTCAAGTGTTGTTTGTAAAAAACAAGTTTTCTTCCTGGATTGTCATGTATCCATCCATCTCCCCATCATCTGACCAGCTTGTCTGTATCTGTTAAAGTATCCCAATAGCATAATAATGCATGTAGGTGAAACAGTTCATTTAGCTGTCTGCTTACCAGAGCACCTTCCTCCACGTGTTTACTGTGTCCTCCACGTGGTTTTTGGCAAAATGCAAACAAGACTTATGAATTTCAATATAACATAAAGCTTCCTTCCTACGATCCTTCCATAAAGGCTGATTGGAAGGAATACTTTTGCAAGGTACTGCACATAAAGTAACATTTGTATAAAAACTGCTGGGTCAGTTCAACTTCATTTAACAGAGAAAACAATTGACAACATCTTCATGAAATTTGAACAGAAACCTTTGTGAAAATCGCCCATAATTCCCATGATGCAGAAAACCTGGAAATTAAAGCAGTTGCTTGACATTCCTGTCCAGCAGATATCTGAATGTCCTCATGCCACAAGGAAAACAACTTTAGCTGGAGATTTTAATCAGAGATCCAGTCAACAGTACATGTTCTAATCCATTAACGCAGGAGCGGAGTCAGAGGACTGAGATGTGGCACACACACAGTCCACATAACTAGCGGTTGGTAGAAAACTAGTGTAAGGCTCTGTCATAAACAAACTTCACAGGATCACTAAGTGTTAGCCGCCACATGGAGGCTATACCTTACAAATGCCTTAAAATGGTCAGGTTCTCCTACAGTGCTTGGATCACATCTAAGTCCTTCTACCCAGCATCCTGGAGTCAGATGAGTCGTTCCTCTGGTGGAACCTTCAGCATGCTGTCCATCTCCATTCGGGCTCCAGCAAGCTCTTGAGCACTGGGGCTGTAAGCCCCCTCAGACTGGCGCTTTTTCCTTGCTGTGAGCAGCATGAAGGTCAAACCGATGATCAGGACCACCACGCAGAGGCAGAGCAGTGGGATAACTACCATCAGCCAGGGGATTCCCTGTTTATGGGCCTCTTTCTGCAAATGCACAGAAAAACAAACACTATGCCTTAATGCTGGGGCTTCGTTACGTGTACTTTATAGTTTCAGCTTTCAGCTCAATAAATCATATTCTAGACATCTAGATACCCATACAATATTAGAAAAAAAACATTGAAGAAATCAATGACATACATTGACATCACAGACCGGGCCGCTGTATCCAGGTGGGCATTCACATACAAACATGTTGAACCGATCTAAACAGGAACCGCCATTCCGACAGGGGTTAGAGCTACATTCATTAATCTCCGTTTCACACCTGGAAAAAATGAATGACATTAGGTCATATTAAAGGCAGATAGATCAGAAATCCCCAAGCCTGGTCCCCAGGACAACTCTGTCCTGCATGCTTTAAATGATTCCCTGTTGCCACACACCTAATTCAGGCATTACTTGAAGGCATGCTGAGGAGATGATGTGATCATTTGAACAATAGAGCAGGGACCTATATGAGTGTTGTAGACTCCCCATTGAACAGGTAGAGAAGCCATTATTGGGTCTTTTGTAAAACCATGATAGAGCCACCATCATAGGAACTTGCCTTCAAGGCCCGTTTTAGGAAGCAGGATTAAAAAACTCCAAGTAAAAGGTACATACCCTGGGTACACCTACTCCACACTATTATTCCCAGAGTTTTCAGTTTCAGAACATGGGGAAACACTTGGGTTACTTAACTCTTAGTCAATTCAACCCTGAGTTAAGCACGAGTATATAAGAAACCTTCATCAATGAAAGGGAGATAACACAATTTACCATGGCAATGGGAGAAAATAAGAAGCCTCGAAATGCACATTTTACACCAATGGATTTAGAAATATTAACGACGGGTCGGAGGCTGGGAGAGGGAGCAGACCTTCTGGTCGAGATCTGGGCTGGGGTTGGGGTTCGAGTCTTGGGGGTTGTCTGGTGCTGGGGGTGGCGTTTCGGCTCTCTCGGGATCGCTTGGATTTCCTTGGATCTCGGTCCCTGGCTTTGGTGCCTGGTCCATCGGTTAGGGGGGCGCCAGGCTCAGGCGAGGGGGTCTTGGCCGGGCAGTGTGCGTCGTTGATTATGGTGTGTCTTCGCTTTGGCGGAGGAGCTGGCCAGCCGGCCTGCTTGGTGAGGCAGAGTATGCCGTGCGGGAGTGTGGGTGGCCTGGCATCTCCGGGGTTTGGGGTTGGCCGGGTGCCCGGACCTTGGCGTGCCATGGTGGCCTTCCTTCAATGCTTCCTTCTGTGGCTCTGGCCCCTGGCTGGGCGCCAAGCTGTGGTTGGCGGTCGGGTGGATGGGGCGGTGGAGCATGTCTTGTGCCTGCACTGGGTCAACTGGCGAGTTGTGCTAGGCCTGGACCAGTTGGCTTTCCTGGCCCGGTTACCCAGCAGGTGCATGTTTCCCTCATGAACTGGCGGGCTGGGGCTGCTGGCGCTGCCTGGATGGTTGGGCCTGCTTAGCAATGTGCTGCTCTGCTGGCTGTCGTGTCCGGGGCGAGCAAGAGGGTGGCATGGAGGGGCTGCAGCATGTGGGGTGGGGGGATTGTGTCATTTTCTTGGATGTGGGGTCACCGGTATTTGAATCGGCTGAGCAGCGTTGGTAGAGCTGAGCTGGATAATGCTTCTTCCTGGGCTATCGTTGCAGTGGCGGTGATGTGGTGTGTTTGTTTGGTTGATGGGGGCGTGGCAGGGGATGCCGGCTCCGGGTGCGTGGCGTTGGCCGGGGACCTCTTACCACGTGAGTTTGTCCCATCTTGGTCTGCCCTCTCGCGCCTGTGGGCGGAGGCTGGGGTGGCGTTGCAAGGGGGCACTTGGCTTGCCGTCGCCATGTGCTGTGTGGTGGGGCACAGGATGCAGCGGGGTTGCTTGGAGCGAGGCTGTGTGTGGAGCTTGCACTATGTGGGTGTGGCTTTGTCGGCTTTTCGGGGCTGGAACTCACCTGTGGGGAAGTGCCCCTGTAGGGAGGGGATTCATGGCGTTTGGGTTCGGGGGCATGAGTTCGATATCTGTGTCCTGGTTGGGGATGGCCCTGTGGGGAAATTCATGTTGGGGTTCATTGGGGGGGGTTGGGATTATTTCATTATGTGGCAGCTTGGTCCCCTCTCCGGATGAAGATGGGGTTAATGGGGACTGGGTTCAGGTCGGAGTCCGGGAAAGCTAGCCCAGCCCAGGTTCAGGTGCTGGGCCGGTCTGCCTGTTTCCACCCTGTTGCCCCTTTGGGGCACCTGGACCTGGGAGTAGAGTATGTATGGGGAGTATAGAGTATGTATGGGGAGTGTGAGTGAGTGTACGACATCCATTGTTGTTTGTCTTTACATTGGGTGTGTGGGTGTGAGTGTTTTTATGTGTATGCATAAGGGTGGAAATGTGTGATCGTGACTGTGTGTGCCTGCTTTTTGTGTCAGGTTGGGTCTTGGACTGCTCCCTCTCCTGGATCAGTTTAGGACCCACATCAAATGTGGGGCCTATTTCCTCCTAGCCACACTACTTGCTGGTGGTTAGTGTCTCTGCCCGCTCGTGTACTTGTGGTTCTCAGTGTCTGGGCCTGGGTGCTTTGGTGTGTGCCGGGTCACTCCTGGTGGCTGCTTGCCGGGCTTTGACCCCTGGGCTCTGTCGGGCCTCTGCTTGGGGAGTGATATGTCCCAGGGTCTCGGGTCTCTGGGTCCATGGCTGGATCTGTTCTGGCGTAGACGGCTGCCGGTGGAGCCTGTGGGCTCTTCGCTGCAGCTCCCTGGGGCTTCTGCACTGTGGCTGCTGGGTGGTTCCCCTGGGACTCTCCCCTGCTCTTCTCTGCGGGGGTTGCGGTAGTTCCGGCAGTGGTTCTCCTGGGCTTCCTGTGCTCTGGGGGCCTTTGGATGTCTATGGTTCAGATCTCCTCTGTATTTGTCCCAGGTCCAGTGGGGCAGGTCTGAGGCTTCTCAAACTCGCTACTGCATATTTTTATGGAGAAACCTTGTATACACAAGCGCGCTCACACTCAGACCCACAGATGTTTATATTCAGGTGTTATTATGCTGTTATTATGTATGTTTCTGAAGGTGTAGAAGCAAGCAGGGTGTTATCTTGTAATCTCTTCATTCTTCTTTCTCTCCTCCATTCTTTTCTTCGTCTCTCAATTTTTCCTTTTTTTCCCCACCTCTCTCTCTCTCGCTCTTTCGTACTTCTTCTTTTTTCCTTTTAATTTCTGTCTCCGTGACCATAACAATTGAAAAAATCGAAAAGCAGTTTCTAATAAAGTTTCCTTTATAAATATCAAGCAGAGCTTTAAAGCGTTAGTCGTAATGCTCCACTTGTGAAAATAAATCTGTTGGGCTTCTTTTTGGCACTCGGACAGGACATGAAAAAAAAAAAGAAATATTAATGACTGCATATGGAGGACATCAGCACATATTGTTTTTTAAAAAGCAATATTGTTGCTGCTGCGTGTCAGAGACCAAGTCAGTCAAATGAGAGTGATTTGATTGACAATTAAAGTTGGATCCTCAACACTACACTTATTCTAAATCAAAAAAATAAAACATAAATAGTGTGTGTGTAAAAATTGTGTGTCTAGGTGCAACCCAGCAGGCACAAAGGATATGACAGCAAATTAATATGAAATATAAAAATTCAATTAAATCAGGTCCAGTCATTAGAGGTGCAGTATAGCTTGGTGACATGGGTGACAGCATCGATGTAAAAACTGTGCAATATAATATAAAACATAAAACAAATAAAACATAATCTTTATTTAGTGAAGGAGCAGTGAATGTAACTGTCATGTATGCAGCCAATTAAGCCTGGAAACACAGAAATACAGGGGTTGGACACTGTCATTTTAGTGTGGGAGGTTTCACGGCTAAATTGGGCCAGTCTGGTAGCCAGTCTTCATTGATTGCACATTGCACCAGTAAGAGCAGAGTGTGAAGGTTCAATTAGCAGGGTAACAGCACAGTATCCAGGGTAATGTCAGCATACCACCAAGAAGGACGAACCACATCCAACAGGATTAACTGTGGACGCAAGAGGAAGCTGTCTGAAAGGGATGTTCGGGTGCTAACCCGGATTGTATCCAAAAAACATAAAACCACGGCTTCCCAAATCACGGCAGAATTAAATGTGCACCTCAACTCTCCTGTTTCCACCAGAACTGTCCGTCGGGAGCTCCACAGGGTCAATATACACGGCCGGGCTGCTATAGCCAAACCTTTGGTCACTCATGCCAATGCCAAACGTCGGTTTCAATGGTGCAAGGAGCGCAAATCTTGGGCTGTGGACAATGTGAAACATGTATTGTTCTCTGATGAGCCCACCTTTATTGTTTTCCCCACATCCGGGAGAGTTATGGTGTGGAGAAGCCCCAAAGAAGCGTACCACCCAGACTGTTGCATGCTCAGAGTGAAGCATGGGGGTGGATCAGTGATGGTTTGGGCTGCCATATCATGGCATTCCCTTGGCCCAATACTTGTGCTAGATGGACGCGTCACTGCCAAGGACTACCAAACCATTCTTGAGGACCATGTGCATCCAATGGTTCAAACATTGTATCCTGAAGGCGGTGCCGTGTATCAGGATGACAATGCACCAATACACACAGCAAGACTGGTGAAAGATTGGTTTGATGAACATGAAAGTCAAGTTGAACATCTCCCTTGGCCTGCACAGTCACCAGATCTAAATATTATTGAGCCACTTTGGGGTGTTTTGGAGGAGCGAGTCAGGAAACGTTTTCCTCCACCAGTATCACGTAGTGACCTGGCCACTATCCTGCAAGAAGAATGGCTTAAAATCCCTCTGACCACTGTGCAGGACTTGTATATGCCATTCCCAAGACGAATTGACACTGCATTGGCCGCAAAAGGAGGCCCTACACCATACTAATAAATTATTGTGGTCTAAAACCAGGTGTTTCAGTTTCATTGTCCAACCCCTGTATATGAATAGTTAATGTTTGAAGTCTCAAAATGTGATACAGATTAAATTACTGCTTTCATTGATACCTGTGACATTCTTCTTTTATTACTTGCTATGTTTTTCAGATTGCAAAGCAACTTATAATTATTCAAGGGACTCCTTTTTAAAATAAAATATAACTAAACCTAAGCTATTTGTGTCTGATGAAAATAAACAAAACGCAACTTCAGCACAACTTCCGTCGGGGATCGAACCCTGACGTACTGAGTGAAAGGTAAGGACACTCCGCTAAGGAGGACAATCTGACGCCACTGGATGTTTGTGGTTGACATTATGGCCACCTCTGCTGTACAGTGACTAAATACAATGATGACATTCCTGACAGCACGATGTGCAGATGCCTTTGAAGGACCTGCATCACCTATGTTATACAAACAAAACAAGAATTGAGAATATTATTGAGATTAATTATTTACTGTGGCGAAAATCGGTAACGCTTGAAAATAGTCTAGGTAATTCACCTAGAAAATAATAATAATAAGACATCTATTTGCGGTCTGATCACACTCTCCTGACGGAGATTTCTGCAGAGTATTTGCGCTCCAATGCTTCCATGCTCCTCCAGAAAAGATTATGCTATTTCTGCAACGTTCCTTGTAACAGATCTCAGCAAAAACGTAGACCAAACCAAGTTAGTTCAATAAACCCTGCTACTGAGCAAGGTAGGTTCATGGAGTAAGTTGAAGGGGTAACTTGATTCGGGGTAACGGCTACCTGGCTTTCTGAAACCAAAAACTCAGGATATGCACATACCCAGAGGTATAACCAGAACCTACTCTGAGTTCTCACTCACCTGCTTTCTAGAACAGGGCCCAGGTGTTAGGTGGTGGTTATACACACCAGGCAGTGTTTTGACTGTTGAACCTCTACAATGATGGAAGATTTACTGGACATCATTTGATGTATGAACTGGTATAGAAGTCCTACAGGTTATTGTTAGGCTTGAACTCATGAAATGTACAAATAAACATGTCTGGGTTTATTGGACTCAGTTCAGGCAGAAAGCATTAATTGATAACGTGGCATGAGCCTCCACTTAAGCCTCCGCTTTAAGTGGAGGCTCATGGCCCCTAGAACTGCAATGTTCCCTTCTAGGTTCCAAGCCTGTTGGCTAATTGTAAAAGGCTTATTCTCAGTTTGTTCTTTATGTTGATTCAACAGTTGATGAGTTCTGACTCATCACTTTACAATGATAACAGATGCAGATGAGTTTGTGTGAAATAAATTTAAATAACTGAAACTTTCTGTAGTGGCCCAGTTAAAAAAGCACCTACGTGTCAGAGGCATCATTTGCCAATGATATCTCCTGACATGCTTATATTATAAACAGAAACAACACCATTTTTTGGTAACATTAGAGGACATTTGCAGTAAAGTGTATCCTCTCAAACAATGTCATTCCCATCAGCAAGTATTGTGATTACACAGAAGGACCCATGGGAACAAAAAAGACAAGAACTGCAAAGATAAATGAGCATTTCCTATTGCCTCAGTATCAGGGTTATTGCCACACAAGTGAATTTATATGTTTTAATGCACTACCTGTTAATCATTGTATGATTTCACACCACCAGATGTGGTCATGACCATATGCAGAGTTGTTGTTCTACGAATCATTGTTGAGCTTTAGGTTCTAAGCTACAAGGGCCACATCTTCCTTTGTAACTAACAGAGGGTTCCTGTGTTGCAAGATAACATACAACTGCCACCAGCCGTGCTATAAAATGCTGCAGCGGGGAAAGCTGTCTCACTCCCAGACTGCTGTGTGCACTCTGTGAGGACACTCCCTGTACTGTTCCATAAACTACAGCAGGACATGATTTGACTCATGTCACCAAGGTTCTTGGCAAATATTTTTCTCTCCACATTCTTCAGGAGTGACCTAAAAATGTAGAATGTGAACTGGTATTTGCATGAATTAGCAAACTAAACTATGTTTGGTTATATGAAGATAAAAAAGCTGACTGACATATCTATTCAGATCTCAATAGATAAAACCTAAATAATAATTTGCCCTAATTCATCTTGCTTACACTAGAGCTCTATTTAAAACAGGGGTGTCCAAAGTGCGGTCCGGGGGTCATTTGTGGCCCATGGACAGATTTTTTGCGCCCGATGATTGCACTTTGAGAATGATACACATTTGACCCACCATGAAGGGGTGTTTGGTTGATGTAAATTGAGAATTTTATTTTTAATTAGGGACAATCTTTTATTGACCAATTAAAATCTTATAGTGGAAAATGCTAGGTAAAACACAAAGCATTTATATTTTAACAGCCAAGATTTTTGCTTTCTTTTTAATTTCGTAGTAAATTGGACAACATTTATCCAGGGACTTTGGTGCATCCAAATCTGCTTTCAGTTAATTTATTAAACTCGGCTAAATACAGCAAACATTTTCAAAGGAAGAGCGACCCAAACAATGCTCTTATCACCAAGAAAAAACCAAATGTCTTTCTACTTTTTTCAATTAAGCTTAAAATAATTTGCAAACTGGATGCCAGCTTTTTAGTACAGTTAACTTTCAAAACCCTTTTTAAGTTTTGGTTCTACTGTGACTTAAAGATCTCTTTCCTGCAAAACATCTAACTACTTTAGACAGAACAAAAGAGCAAAGTGTACCGGAGGCAAATTCCTTGTTTGTATGTACGAACTTGGCAATAAAGCTGATTCTGATTTATTTGTTTAATCAACATATTATACACTCACTGGCCACTTTATTAGGTACACCTGTCCAACTGCACGTTAACGCAAATTTCTAATCAGCCAATCACATGGCAGCAACTCAATGCATTTAGACATGTAGACATGGTCAAGATGATCTGCTGCAGTTCAAACCGAGCATCAGAATGGGGAAGAAATGTGATTTAAGTAACTTTGAAGGTGACATGGTTTTTGGTGCCAGACGGATTGGTCTGAGTATTTCAGAAACTGCTGATCTACTGGGATTTTCACGCACTACCATCTCTAGGGTTTACAGAGAATGGTCCGAAAAAGAGAAAATATCCAGTGAGCGGTAGTTCTGTGGGCGCAAATTCCTTGTTGATGCCAGAGGTCAGAGGAAAATGGCCAGACTGGTTTGAGCTGATGGAACGGCAACAGTAACTCAAAAAACCACTCGTTAAAACCAAGGCATGCAGAAGAGCATCTCTGAACGCACAACACGTCGAACCTTGAGGCGGATGGGCTACAGCAGCAGAAGACCATACCGGGTGCCACTCCTGTCAGCTAAGAACAGGAAACTTAGGCTACAATTTGCACAGGCTCACCAAAATTGGACAATAGGAGATTGGAAAAACGTTGCGTGGTCTGAAGAATCTCGATTTCTGCTGCGACATTCAGATGGTAGGGTCAGAATTTGGCGTCAACAACATGAAAGCATGGATCCATCCTGCCTTTTATCAACGGTTCAGGCTGGTGGTGGTGGTGTAATGGTGTGGGAGATATTTTCTTGGCACACTTAGTACCTTAGTACCAATTGAGCATCGTGTCAAGGCCACAGCCTACCTGAGTATTGCTGCTGACCATGTCCATCCCTTTATGACCATAGTGTACCCATCTTCTGATGGTTACTTCCAGCAGGATAATGCGCCATGTCATAAAGCACGAATCATCTCAGACTTGTTTCTTGAACATAAAAATGAGTTCACTGTCCTCAAATGGCCTCCACAGTCACCAGATCTCAATCCAATAGAGCACCTTTGGGATGTGGTGGAACGGGAGATTTGCATCATGAATATGCAGCCGACAAATCTGCAGCATCTGTGAGATGCTATCATGTCAATATGGACGAAACTCTCTGAGGAATGTTTCCATTATCTTGTTGAATCTATGCCACAAAGGATTAAGGCAGTTCTGAAGGCAAAAGGGGGGTCCAACCTGGTACTAGCAAGGTGTACTTAATAAAGTGGCCGGTGACTGTATGTTTACTTCATTGTTGAGCAGATAAAAAATTCACAGTATATTTTTTGTGACTTTTAGTAAAAAAAACAACAAAAAAAACAAGTATTTTTGATCATTTTGACCCACGTGTCAAAAGGTTTGGACACCCCTTGTTTAAAAGTTAAAGGATATTTTCATGAGAGGTCATTATACCTGGTGCCTGTGAAACCTGGCATGCATGTACAGTTAGCTCCCCACAGCCCATCTCTGCACACACCATCATTTGCACACTGGACATCTGTGTTGCACTGTAACGGAGGATAGTCCCACCTAAAAAAGAAAATGGAAATGAGTTTGAAAAAAATTGCAAAACTGGATTCTTGATCGTTACTTTGCATTGCTTTTACAGTAAATCCATAAAAACACCACATGCAAAACTATATAGAAAACTATATGCTGAAGTAGACACAGCATCACAGCTACTTTCTGCTGTTTCAACCTGAAGCCAAAATAGATTGAAAACAGGAGACACCTCTTTGCAGGGTTGATTATTCAGGCAAAGTCTACAGTTTGGGTTATCTCTCACTCATATTTTGTCCGATTTTAAAGATGAAAAATGCCTGATAACTGTATAAACAGGTCAGATTATTAGGTTATCTATATTTATATGCACAGTTTATTCACAAAATTATAAAGCAGCATTTACTGGCAGTTTGGGCCACTGTAGTCTTTGGGGCACACACAGGTGTACATGTTAAGTCCATCCTGACAGGTCCCTCCATGTTCACAGGGATGAAGCTCACACTCGTCGATATCTTCATCACACAGTGTGCCAGCATAGCCAGGGTCACAACGACACTCAAAGCCGGCTAAGTAGTCCTTACAGCTGCCATAAACACAGGGCTGAGAAACACATTCATCAGTATCCGTCTCACATTGTTCTCCCTCCCAACCTGTGTCACACACACAGCCAAATTTATTAAATAAGTCTTCACACCTTCCTCCGTTCAGACAGGGACCAGAATCACAAACTGGTGCACTGTTGCAGCCCAAATGAATTTTTGGTTTTCCAACTAAGTGAAACTGTGAGGGCTGCGGAGCTTTGTGGTCATCTGCAAAGGGGAGATAGATCCCCCCGAGCCTCACTGCGCCCAAACAGCCGATGAAGCTGTCCCCAACAGCCAGCATGGCCCCCTTCTTATTGAGGAAGCTCAGACTTCCTGTGCGCTCCTGTTTGCTGGTAGCATCTGTGATTCCATCAACAGTGATGACCCAGGGGGAGGTTTTACGTTTCCAGTCAGCCATAGAGATGTTGACGCGATGCCAGCGTCCATCAGCCACGTGACGATTTCCTTTAAAGGTTAGCGACTTGATGCTGCTGTCACTTTGGATCTCCACCCAGATTGAGAAATCCAGGATGCCCACCACCAGCAGGTTGGATCCCCAGGAGGCCCTCAGGAGCACAGCATTCTCTGATCGGGTCCGCAGCTCCATGTAAATGACAGAGATGGGTTCAGCTAGGGAGCCTCCAGCACTGTACTGCACAGGGTTGTTTTCAAATGTGGTGTTGTGCAAACCTGCCAGTAAACATGGAGAAAATATTGTTGTTGAAGTGTTTATATGTAATTTATCAAATGAAGAGTGATGCAATGCAAATGTTCTTTCACTGTTACAAAGCATATAAAAATGCACCAGCTTTTTCACTCCCATTACTCTTAACTCAGGTCATATAGTGAAGTCAAGGTTCAAAAAAGACATATTTAATAAATGCAATTTTTAGACCCTGAGTCCACACTTCAAGATATTATTTAAATCTATCTAATTCCCACTGTTAAGAAAAAAAACTAGAGAACCAAAATGACAACAAATACACTGAATTAACCATGTCCTCCCAGTAGGTGGCAATAATGTGCATGTACCGTACCATACAGACTGTATAGCGTGCTTCAAAGCAAGCCCAGCTGAAACAAAGGGCAGCACATAACTGAAAACTATAAACATACATTAAAAGAACAATGAAACCAGTTATAACAAACAATGTCAAATTAAGTGTTGGTGAGGCTGAAAGCCAAAAAAACCAATAGGTTGTAAGATGACCTTTAAAAGTAGGCAGTAATGAGCCTCTCTAATGTGCAGCAGTAGATTATTTCACAGTTTAGCAGGAGAGATAGAGAAGGCAGGCTCTGCCCCCTTCGAGCTTCCTACTAGACATTGGTACCTGCAGGAGCCTCTGTTTGGCCAACCTGAGGGACCTAGAAGGTATAGGGGTGAAGAAGCTCATATATGTTTACCATCTCTGCGGTCCCATGGCAGCCTGGGCCCTAATTTTAATGTCCAACTTTGACACTCTCACTTATAACATTTTCATGGCATGCACACGTAGAACCTTGGGCGTGGGGGAGGGGTCTTGGCCAATTAGTGTGCAGTGGTGATTGGAGCATGGCTTCGCTTTTGTGGAGGGGCTGGCCGGCCCGCTGGGTGTGCGACGGGGTTGTGCTGCTGGCATGCTAAGGGCACCTCCAGGGTTGAGGTGTGGGGTTGGCAGGGAACTCAGTCTTTGGCGCTTTGCAGAGGCACTTCCTTCAATGCTTCCTCCTGCAGCTCCAGCTGCCAGCCTGGCGCCACTGCGGTCACAGTCGGGTGGGTGGGGCGGTGGAGTACAGTGTTGTACCCGTGCTGGGGCAGCTGGCATGTTGTGATCTGCTTGGGGCAGTTGGTCCCAAGCCAAGACTGGTACACCTGGGCTCGAGGGTGTGTTCGTTGGGTGTGAGTGTTTTATGTGTACGCATGAGGGTGTGAATGTGTGATCGGGCCTATTTCCTCCCTGTCCCACTCCCTGGGGTTCCTGTGCTCTGGGGGCCCTTTGCATGTCTGTGGCTAAGATCTCCTCTGTATCTGTCTCGGATACAAAGGGGCAGGTCTATGGCTCCTCACACTCGCTATTGCATATTTTTATGGAGAAACCTTCTATACATTAGCAAACTCAACTTACACCCACAGGTGTTTGGATTTAGGTGTTAACAGATACACAGATACTCTATACTGATCTGCAGTTACTATTAAATACATCTTGCATTTATTAGTACCGTGCACTTTTTGGTAACATTGCTGTTGATATATATGTTTCTGCAGGTGTAGCATCAAGCATAGCATTATAGCATTAGCTGTAATGATCCACTTGTGAAAGTAAATCCGTTGGCCTTTTTCCTGGCATTCAGACTACAGTGCTACAGAACAAATTAGAATTTTAAAATGAACTCTAAAATGCAGTAATATACAGCAGAGCAACCTGAGCATGATCTCCCAAATGTTTATCTGATGATTTACCTATTTCAGCACATTGCCAAACTGCCATTGTGACAGGATCAGCGTAAAATTAGCCAGTTGTTGAATAAATACAAATTTTAGAAACCGTATAAAACTTGTTTGGCTGTAGGCATGTGTTATCACTAACCTAAAGGCCCCTTTAAACATAGATCCCCAGACCTTTCTTTTTAACATACAAATATACTAAAACCTGAAGGGCAATTCCCAAAGCCATTTGGTCATACTGAACGTGTCAAATTCTCAAACCACGCCGTAGGAAAAACCTAAGCCTAAATTGAGCTATCAGGCATATTGTACTGATGCAGTCTTAAAACATTTAAATCAGGTTTTAAACTTGCATTTATGTAAAAGGTGTGCCCATATTTTTGTATATTTATGTACAATTCCAGCCAGAGCTAATGTACTTATATATTGAAAGAGTTGTTCTGCCTGTAACAAAGCCAGTGTGAAATACCGTCTACTGAAAGCAAGCGATTTTGAAGAAAAAACTACCTGCTGCACTGCTGGGTTAACAGACAAGGTAAAGATATAATTGTTGAACATTCCAGCAGATAGTGCTTTACAAGCAGAGGATAGTAAACAGAACAGAAAAAATTTACCCCAGCAAGAAGACCCTTCCTCACAGCACAATATGGGTGTGGCACACTGAGGAGGCGTGGGGTTGAGGAGGTGGTGAGCAACCACACAGCCAACACCCTGTGATGGAAACCCAATGCAACTTTTTATTTATTATACAAAAGTAACTAGATCTAATCACAGGCAAACCAATTCATTTGGAAAATTTAGTTTAGCAAAATATTCCCATTACAGGGTCTTTATGTTCATACACTGCTCAAAAAAATAAAGGGAACACTTAAACAACACAATGTAACTCCAAGTAAATCAAACTTCTGTGAAATCAAACTGTCCACTTAGGAAGCAACACTGATTGACAATCAATTTCACATGCTGTTGTGCAAATGGAATAGACAACAGGGGGAAATCACTCAGGACCGCTACCTCCGCCTTTGTGCAAGGAGGAACATGAGGAGCACTGCCAGAGCCCTCCAAAATGACCTCCAGCAGGCCACAAATGTGCATGTGTCTGCACAAACGGTTAGAAACCGACTCCATGAGGATGGTATGAGGGCCTGACGTCCACAAATGGGGGTTGTGCTCACACCTTGCAGGACGCTTGGCATTTGCCAGAGAACACCAGGATTGGCAAATTTGCCACTGGTGCCCTGTGCTCTTCACAGATGTGCACAGATGGTCCTCCATGTGCTCGCCAGAGGTAGCCTGACTGCCATTAGGTACCGAGATGAGATCCTCAGACCCCTTGTGAGACCATATGCTGGTGCGGTTGGCCCTGGGTTCCTCCTAATGCAGGACAATGCTAGACCTCATGTGGCTGGAGTGTGTCAGCAGTTCCTGCAACATAAAGACATTGAAGCTATGGACTGGCCCGCCCGTTCCCCAGACCTGAATACGATTGAGCACATCTGGGACATCATGTCTCGCTCCATCCACCAACGTCACGTTGCACCACAGACTGTCCAGGAGTTGGTGGATGCTTTAGTCCAGGTCTGGGAGGAGATCCTTCAGGAGACCATCCGCTGTCTCATCAGGAGCATGCCCAGGCGTTGTAGGGAGGTCATACAGGCACGTGGAGGCCACACACAATACTGAGCCTCATTTTGACTTGTTTTAAGGATATTACTTTAAAGTTGGATCAGCCTGTAGTGCGTTTTTCCACTTTAATTTTGTGTGTGACTCTAAATCCAGGCCTCCATTGGTTAATAAATTTGATTTCCATTGATGATGTTTGTGTGATTTTGTTGTCGGCACATTCAACTTTGTACAGAACAAAGTATTCAATGAGAATATTTCATTCATTCAGATCTAGGATGTGTTATTTGAGTGTTCCCTTTATTTTTTTGAGCAGCATATTGTCAGTGTATTGGGGAAAAAAAATATTGTTATGAAATAATCCTTAATTTCAACCTGGAGCATCTACAAATCAGTGTTTGTTCCTCCACTTTATTATTTAGATGAGTTTATTAAAATCCACAAAGGTTTTTGGTTTTTATATGCTGATGTCTGTTTCCTTTGACAAAATACTCCTGCTTCTTCATAATAAGGGAAGGTAAACACAACAGGTTGAATTTACTCAATATTATTTTAGCAGTAAGTGTTGTGGTTAAGGCTGAAAATGTACAGAGATGATATCATGCAGATTATGAAGATCTCCATGGCATTATCAGACTTCACAGAATGACTCATAAGCAGATTTATGTTGAACATCAACATATTTTTGGCTCCCAGAGCCAATCAGACCTCAGGGCTTATGCAGAGAGATTTTATGTTGTGCATGAGTTGGGAATGCCTCGGATGAACTGGGAAAAGATAGATAAAGAAGGAGGTCCAGGGATCTATACTTGACCTGTTTCCCCCATGACTCCCACCCAGAAAAGTCCCATAAAATGGATGAGGATCAGCCTCATTAGCTGCCTCAAGTCCAGTTTTGTTTCTGCCATTGTTTAAGCAACCTGAAACATGTCTATGTAATGTAGCCTGAGCTGATGGAATTATGCAGGTTTCTTACATTCATATCCATCAGGAAGGTCCACACACAAGCCGCCATGGACACAAGGATTGCTGACACACCAAACGCGTGTTTGGCAGGTCTTTCCCGTGTATTCCTCTGGACAGGAACAGGTAAAATCGTTGAAGGTGACAGAGCATTTTCCTCTGTTCTGACAGGGCTTGGTCTGTAAAGAGAAGCATGGTGATTGGCTTAGAGTGAACTAACACAGCAAATAAAACAGGCAGAACAAAGAAGAAGAAAACTGGCAAATGGAGATATGAGCTGGATTGGTCAAAAGCTTAAAATGCAGTTGATATGTTTACATTAATTTGATGGTTATTGCCAATGGAACATTATTTTGGTCAAAATTAACAATAGGCTAAAGTCTAAGTTTAAATCTAAAGGTGATTTATGTAAAACTAACTATCAGTCTTGTTTATTGTAAAAATGCTGGAGGTTCATTTTTCAAAGCTAGAAGTTTTGATTAAAACCAAACGTTTTATGTGCAGCAGGAGTATTTTTCTAGAACTTTTAAAGAGATCTTGTCAGTATTACTGGACTGTTATGCAGGCAATTGCATCTATAGTGCCGAGAAAAATATTTTACAGATGAATTCTGTTTTGCCTGTTTTTTTGCACTTCAATGCTTTAGTTAAATAATTTTAAATGATGGATTACATGTGTTAGGTATTAATTAGTCAACTCAGAGGCAAGAATGATACAGAGTCAGATTTACTTGCAGCAAGGGTAGCTTTGCAGTGCAAGTCTACAAAGTATTAGCACCCCTCTCTCTTTATTTATACATGCTGGTTCACACACACAGTTCAACAAACATTCAGGGTGTGTGTGTGTGTGTGTGTTGGATCAGAAAGGTCGGGAATTGAACCCAGGACCTTCTTGCTGCAAGGCAACAGTGCTACCAACTGCGCGCCACCGTGCAGCCACAATCAATTCAATTTAATTCAAAAATTCTTTATTAATCCCAAAGTGAAATTAATTGTTGTTGTAGTTCATATTATGCAGGTTTCTTCAAGGAGCCGTTGTAGATGCTGATGCTTGTGGGCAGGAAGGATCTCCTGTAGAGGTCTGTCTTACAGCAGATCTGAAGAAGCCTCTGACTGAAGACACTCTGTTGTTGTAGGATAGTCTCATGAAGAGGATGCTCAGGGTTCTCCATAATGTTCTTCATTTTATGAAGAATCTTTCTTTGCACAATGATCTCCAGTGGCTCCAGAGGAGTCCCCAGAACAGGACCAGAACCTTCTTAATTAGCTTGTTGAGCTTTTTTAAGTCCCTGGCTCTGATGCTGCTTCCCCAGCTGATGATGGCAGAAGAGATGACATTCTCCACAACATACTTGTAGAAGATATGCAAACACTACATAATAATACACATCTAAAGCTCGGCAGATCTCACTGCCTCAGCTAAGGTCAAAGTTCATGATTCACGTGCTTCTACAGGTCCTTCTCAAAATATTAGCATATTGTGATAAAGTTCATTATTTTCCATAATGTCATGATGAAAATTTAACATTCATATATTTTAGATTCATTGCACACTAACTGAAATTTTTCAGGTCTTTTACTGTCTTAATACGGATGATTTTGGCATACAGCTCATGAAAACCCAAAATTCCTATCTCACAAAATTAGCATATCATTAAAAGGGTCTTTAAACGAGCTATGAACCTAATCATCTGAATCAACGAGTTAACTCTAAACACCTGCAAAAGATTCTTGAGGCCTTTAAAACTCCCAGCCTGGTTCATCACTCAAAACCCCAATCATGGGTAAGACTGCCGACCTGACTGCTGTCCAGAAGGATACTATTGACACCCTCAAGTAAGAGGGTAAGACACAGAAAGAAATTTCTGAACGAATAGGATGTTCCCAGAGTGCTGTATCAAGGCACCTCAGTGGGAAGTCTGTGGGAAGGAAAAAGTGTGGCAGAAAACGCTGCACAACGAGAAGAGGTGACCGGACCCTGAGGAAGATTGTGGAGAAGGGCCGATTCAAGACCTTGGGGGACCTGCGGAAGCAGTGGACTGAGTCTGGAGTAGAAACATCCAGAGCCACCGTGCACAGGCGTGTGCAGGAAATGGGCTACAGGTGCCGCATTCCCCAGGTCAAGCCACTTTTGAATCAGAAACAGCGGCAGAAGCGCCTGACCTGGGCTACAGAGAAGCAGCACTGGACTGTTGCTCAGTGGTCCAAAGTACTTTCTTCGGATGAAAGCAAATTCTGCATGTCATTCGGAAATCAAGGTGCCAGAGTCTGGAGGAAGACTGAGGAGAAGGAAATGCCAAAATGCCAGAAGTCCAGTGTCAAGTACCCACAGTCAGTGATGGTTTGGGGTGCCGTGTCAGAGAGAATTTAAGTGCACCCTTTCATCAAACATTTTGACAGGTGGGCGGGACTTCCGGTGAGGGCGGGACTTCCGGTGGGGGCCATATGGGCGCCATGTGGTTGCCATGTGGGCAGGGGTGTGTGTCCAAGGGGCGTAACAGTGGATGTTGATTGGTTGTCGTCATTAGGGGCGATACCTTAAATGAGTCAATTAAAACACAGGGGTGTGTTTAAGGGTGTTACGGGGAAGGCCTTAAATGAGCCAATTAAAACACACAGGGGTGTGTTTAAGGGTGTTATTAATAATCTGTATGTTTTTTCAGGCGTTAATACATCTAAAAAACAAAACAAACAAAAAAAAAGACATGCATCCTTTTATATTTTTAAAGGTATAATCAACTTAATGTTGACCTATCACATGAAATCCTAATAAAGGAACTGTGTAACCTGACAGAATTGTAAGTTAATTTTGCTTTACAGCAGGACCTATTTGTTGAATATATGAGCCAGTCTAAATCCGTTCAAAATAGAAAAGACCTAAAAAAAGTAAATAAATAAAAAAAATTGTGCTTCACTACATCGATGGAACGAGAAAAACCTTCAGCTTCTGCGTCAACATACTGGAAAAGCAGCTGAAATAGGTAAGACGAATATCAGATTAACAGAAAAAAAAAAAGAACATCAGTATACTGTTTCCAAGTTACAAATTGACTAGCAATGATGTGTTTGTTTTTTAATCATGAGAGACTCCATTTTAGGAAAAAAAAAAAAAAGGAATGATAATTTTAGTTACCTGTAGCTTTTCTAAAAAACATTTTACTTTTTCATCTTAGAGTTACAGGGGGTTACAACTGTTAGGGGCGATGTTAGGAAGGGGCAGTTACGTCTGTTTCTTAGATAACATATCACCTTTGAACTCAAGAAGGGTTTTGGTCTTAAAAACATAGTCTTTGCAGTTGAGATAACACTGTCATGTTCTGGTATAAATACTGTGTGTAAATGTTGGGGCTCTGTTTCATTGGTTAACCTCAGTGTCAGGGTCTTCAAATGCTGAATGTCTTTGAACCATAACACTTGTTACATTGAAAAATACCAGTACTGACAAGAAAAAATGTCGGTAAATATTTCAGGAAACCCGGAAATTGTGGCTTCTTCTTCTGATAATTCACAAAAGCACAATGACATCTTAAAACGTAAGTAAGTAAGTAAGTATCATTAAATGCATGTGAATGTTCTCAAATTTTGTTTATATATATTGTTTATATATATATATATATATATAAACAATATATATATATATATTTGTTTCTTTGTCATAGAACCCACCGCTGATGACCTTGATGATTTCATCTTGACACAATCAGATTATGGTAAGTAAATGTTAAATGCAATAAAATATATATATATATATATTATAGTTAACCCTTGACAATGTTTCAATTTATAGATTTGATGAGAGAGGTAAACCCGAATGATCAAGTTGGAGGGTTCAGCGGCTGGAATCCACACTCCAAATTAAGAAGGCGAATTATTTCCAAACAAGAAAAACTCGCAACAACTGAACTTTCTTTTAACACAGAAATTACGACAGATTCTTTGAATACCCCCCCGTCAATTATCATCATTTCCCCTGAAGACACACCGGATAAGTTACCGGCACCACCAGAAAGTAAGTAAGTCCTAAGAACTATCTATTTTTTCTTTGAGAGTGAATGTATTTTATTTATGTGTTATTAGAGACTTTTGTTTTAAACCTCAGATAAAACTGTTTACAGATTCGACTGAGAGCTCTGTGGAAGACATAGTTGTCGAGCAGGAGCAAGGTAAGGAAATAAAAATTAAATAAAAACAATATATATATATATGTATTTTAAGCATAGTTCAATAAAAATGTCATATAAACCTGTTTACAGATACATCCAAAGATGCCACATTGAATCCGCCCACCAGAAGGTCGCTTTTCAAAGATCAAGACAGCTTTCAGCAGAACGGCACAGTTTCAGTCCAACAAGAAGTGAAATCTGGAGGTTTTACCGCAAAGAATCGGAGTAAGATTTTTAAAAAAACTTGTGTATTTTAAAAACTATTTTCGTTTTATTTATGAACGCTGTGCTGCGCAGCGTAAGATAACTTTTATTGTCTTCTGTTTTTACAGAATATTTAACCCCGGCCAAAAGACAGCGACTCTTTGCGCTACAAACCAGAGCAACGCTAGTGAGTGGTTTAATGAACGGTACGTTTTAATTCATACATACATACTGAATTAATTTTAATTCCCCTTTTTTTTTTTTTTTTTTTTTTCAGCTTTAATGTGATTATTTCAATATATATATATATATATTTATTATCTATTTATTTATTTTTTGTTCATTCTCCTTACAGAGGTAACGTTGATGGTAGGACAGATTGGTCACAGAAACGGACAGCGCAGGAAGACAGTCTCTACAGCCTCACGGAATCTTCGTAATAAGGCCTCATCGTTAACGCTTCTGGCAGCATGTCAGATTCTGTTAAAGAAGCATTTTGGTGACATCAAGGTGATTTTAAACTGAACTGATCACTGTGTTTTTGTTTTTTGTTTTTTGTTTTTTCTGTAGGTTAGTTTTATTTTTATTTTTGTTTCTTATGTTCATAGAAAATGGATAACCGTTAATGCAGAAGAAAATAGCACACCGTCTCCACACAGCAAAATTATCATAATCCCTCTACGACACACTCCGCAGATCATCACGGGGGTCATTTCAATACAGGAGTAGCGGTTAGTTCTGATCAAGTAATCAGACTTGCCCTGGATGAAATAAGAAATTTAGTTAATGAACTTAACGAAATCCCCGTTAATGCATCTCCTGCTAACAGTGAAAATTTAATAAATGAACATCAGCACGGTGACGTTTTAAACGTAATCAATCAGGCTCTTTCCGATTTGAACAGCGAACCGTCTCCACACAGCAGCATTGAGGAAAATGATTCACCTGACACTCATCAGAATCTTTCTACGTCACACGCCGCAGATCGGCACGGTGACGTTTTAAACGTAATCAATCAGGCTCTTTCCGATTTGAACAGCGAACCGTCTCCACACAGCAGCATTGAGGAAAATGATCCACCTGACACTCATCAGAATCCTTCTACGTCACACTCCGCAGATCATCACGGGGGTAATTTCAATACGGGAGTAGCGGTTAGTTCTGATCAAATAGAGCGAGATCCTCCAGCTGTGGTTGAACGTGAACATTTTAATAACCATGAAATAAGGAGACCTTTTACCATACCGCCGCCCTGTCCAAGTAACGTTCCAGATTTAGCAGCATTCTATACAGACATCATGCGTATTATAATTGAATTAGCCGACGCTGCGAGATCGTTAACCAGACGTAACGACGTTGTGCAGCTGGAATTAGTGGGTGAAAATCTCAATCGTCACATCACATTTACTGTTACAGATGATGGAAATATGATCCTGCCTGCTTTCGAAAACTTCCTCGACGATTTAGTACAATCGAATGCAAATATACCTGTAGATAATAACATGGAATTTGTTCTTCAGGTTGTTAATGACCCAGCAGGAGGTTCTAAGCGTAAAGCTGCAGGAACGTTAGACTGTGAACTGTTTAATAAGAAAATGCGTCATTTGTATATTATAAACAATACCGGTAATCAGTTATGTTTTGCAATCAGCCTCGCACACGTCTCTGATCCTGAGCTCACGGATCACCGTGCTGTAGAACTGGGGAGGAGATGGCAGCATCAGGCAGGCCTTGACGAGCAAACAGCAGTTACTTTTAGTGATATTGGTAAATTTGAAACCATTCTGAAGAGAAAAATTGTAGTGTTTCACAGAACCACGGGCTCTACTGCTCTGTGTAAATTTGAGACCAGTTTCCCCGATCGTTCAAACCCTCTGTTTTTGCTGTTATTTCAAGGTCATTACTATGGGATAAAAAATCTCAAAGGTTTTATGGGGTGCAGATATATTTGTAATTACTGTTACGCCAGCTATCAGAATGCCAATACACACCATTGTGAAGGTTATTGTCCAGTGTGTCGAACATATAAATGTATGCAAGAGATTAGCAATCCTGTAAGCTGTGCAGGCTGTCAAAGAATCTGTCGTAATTCTTCATGTTTCAGCAGACACAGGGAACCGCGCATCAGAAATAGTGCTGAAAGGCCTATGAGTGACTGTGAGTTGGTAAAACTGTGTAAAGTATGCAAACGGATATACGTTATTCCAATCAGTAAACCGAATAAACCACACGTGTGTAATGTAAAATGCAGTATTTGCGGTGAAAATGTACCCCCCAGCCTAGACATTACATGCGATGATCATAAGTGTTACATTCTGCCTTGCAGTGCAATTAATCAGCTTGATGATAAACTGATTTTTTATGATTTCGAATGCCTCGTCAATGAGAGCGGCGTGCATACCCCCTTTCTGGTCTGTGCTAAAACGTTGAAAGGTGATGAATGGTACGCTTATGGACTGAATTGCACCCAAAAATTTCTCCTGCATTTCAGGAGGCCAATGTACAAAGGTTACACCTTAATAGCGCACAATGCGCGGGGGTACGATGGTTACCTGATTCTCACAGCAATGCTGTAGTTAGGCATTAAACCACATATCGTCATGGTAGGGAGTAAAGTTCTCTGTTTAACCGACCCTGATTACAGGTTAAAATACATTGATAGCCTGTCCTTCATGTGCATGAAGCTTAGTGCCATGCCGAAAGCGTTAGGCTTTACCGATCAAAGCAAGGGTTTTTTTCCCCACCTATTTTCCTCTGAACAACATCTCCAGTATGTAGGGGCTTTTCCTCCTCCATCCTGCTACGCTGTAGAACGCATGAGTCTTCAAGAACAACAGGTGTTTAGCAGCTGGTACAGAGAAGCGAGCAAAGAGGTCTTTGACTTTAAGAAAGAAGCAATTCGTTATTGTAAAAATGACGTTGAAATTCTTTTTCAAGGATGCTTAAAATTCAGAGACGAGTTCTTTAAGGAGACAAGTGTGGATCCGTTTAAAAGTATCACAATAGCATCAGCCTGCATGAAGGTTTTTGTAACCAATTTCCTTCCTCCTCAAACCTTAGCCATTCCATCACCTCTGGACTACAGACGTAGCAGTAAAACGTTCTCCAGCGCGTCCATTCAATGGCTCGGCTGGATTGCAGACAGCAGAGCCATATTTATCGAGCATGCATTAAATAGGGGTGAAAAGAAAATCGGGCCATATTCAGTGGATGGGTATGCAGAGATTAACGGTGTCAAAGTTGCGTTTGAATTTTATGGCTGTTTTTTCCACGGCTGTAAAAAGTGTTACATGCCTCATGACAAGTGTCCGTTGAGAGGGGTCGCATTTGAACAGTTTTACGCAGCCACTGTTGAGAGAAGTAAGGTGTTACAAACTGTGTACGGCCTTCGTCTCGAAGTCATATGGGAGCATGAGTGGATTGAAATGAAAAAATCAGACCCAGGGGTGATCAGCTTTCTTGAGAAAGTTAATGCACCCGAACCGCTATCCCCCCGGGATGCGCTGTATGGTGGACGCACCTGTCCTATGAAGTTGAGGTACACAGCGGAACCGGATGAAACTGTACACTATGTGGATTACACATCTCTGTACCCTTATGTAAACGCCAACTGCGTTTTTCCCCTCGGACACCCCACCATCATTTACAAAGATTTTGATGACCCCAGCAGCTACTTCGGTATAATCAAAGCTGTGGTCTACCCACCACGTAACCTGTTGTTCCCTGTTTTACCTTACAGAACATCCCAAGGTAAACTTGTGTTCACTCTCTGCCGCTCATGCGCTGAATTAAATAACCAGTCAGGTCCCTGCATGCATAATGATCAAGAAAGAGCTCTGACGGGAGTTTGGGTGACTGTAGAATTCTGTAAAGCTTTGGAGTGTAGTTATCGTCTTGCTAAAATCACAGAGGTGTGGCATTTTGAAAAGAGAAGTGATACAATCTTTAAAGGTTACATTCATTGCTTTTTAAAGGGTAAGCAGGAGGCTTCAGGCTATCCGTCTGAAGCAGTGGATCAGGAGAGTAAGTCAAAGTATATAAGCGACTACAAACTGCATCAGGGCATCCAATTAGACCCTGAGAAAATCGAGATGAATCCTGCCAAAAGGCAGGTTGCAAAATTGTGTTTAAACAGTTTTTGGGGGAAATTTGCGCAAAGAAGTGATCTGTCTCAGACCACAGTCATCACTAATCCTGAAGACTTTTTCAGCTTCATGTTCTCGAGTAAATACAGGGTTAACTATTTTCATTTTTTCAACCCTGAAATGTGTGTAGTGCAGTGGAACTACAGCAAACGTGTCATATATCCACCAAGTAAGACAAATAATGTGTTTATAGCAGCATTCACCACCGCTTATGCACGTTTAAAACTTCTCAGCAGCATGGAGAAGTTACAGGACAGATTGATTTATATTGACACGGACAGTTTGATTTATGTGACAAAAAGTGGTGAAACTCCTCTGGAATTGGGGAATTATCTGGGTGATCTTACTGACGAGTTAGATGGTGACAGCATTTCGGAGTTTGCATCGACAGGACCCAAGAGTTATGCATACCAAACTAAAAACCGTAAAAAAGTAGTGATACGTGCTAAAGGCATCACTCAGACGCATGAATGCAGCGAGAGGGTCAATTTTGACAGCATCAAAGGGCTGGTCGAGGGCTACTTATAGGGGTCAAGTGAGGGTGTCATTGAAATCCCCCAGCACACGATCAGGAGGGATAAAAAGAGATTCCGTTTGACAAACGCGACATTTCTTAAAAAGTTTCGACTGGTGTATGATAAGAGACGTCTTTTTTCTGACGGGACAACTCTGCCTTTCGGTTATTAGAGTTGAAGAAGAAATAAAATAAAAAGTCACATGGATTTACAGGAGATTGATTTTGATCCTAGATTTAGAGCCCCTTTCTCATGTATGATAGTTGGACCCAGCGGCTGCGGGAAAACTTTCTTTGTAAAAAGTATTTTACAAAACTGTAATCATGTCATGGATATTGTTCCAGAAAATATTGTATGGATTTACACATCTTTTCAACCCATGTATGCTGAATTGCAGAAGATGAATAAAAATATTACCTTTGTGGAAGGATTGCCTCATTCTTTTGAAGATGAAAACCTGTTTCCTCCTGATCAGAATCATCTGATTATTCTAGACGATGTTATTGCTCAAGCCTCAGATGATGAAAACGTGATGAAGGTCTTTACCCAGTTTCGTCACCATCGTAATATGAGTGTTATGATGTTGACTCAGAATGTATTTCATCAGGGAAAGTTCAGTCGCACTATTAGTTTGAACTGTAATTATATGGTGTTGTTTAAGAACCCGAGAGATAAGCTGCAGCTGAATATATTGGCCCGCCAAATGTTTCCATCTCAAAAGGGTCTCTTCTTGGAGAGTTTTGAAGACGCAACGAGAGAAGCTCATGGATATTTAATCATCGATTTTACGCCTACCTGCCCAGAACATTTCAGACTGAGAACGGGGATACTTCCTCAGCAGTGGCCTGCTGTGTACGTACCCAGAACAAAGTAAGTCATCATGTCAGCGCGTATAAAAAGGAATTTACCATTATTCAGAGCTTTGTACCAGGCCTGTCCACAGAAACGTAAAGATATTCTCGCACACTGCTCTCCCGACTTTATTCAGGCTCTGTGCGAGATTGCACTGAATATCCTAAAAGGTAACATTAAACTATCACCCTCTCAACACCGACAATTGAAGAAACAAAGAAATATCATCAGATTGTTGGGTGATAAAAGAACCGGGATAAAAACTAAACAGTTGGCTCTCAAAAAGCAACGAGGTGGTTTTATTCTGCCCATCTTAACGGCTCTTGCACCCTTGATCGGTGATCTAGTGGGTGGAATCATCAGGAGATAATGTCTCTCAGAACATCGCAGAAGATGTTTCTCATTTCCCCTCATCAATTCAAGCGTCTGACCCAGTCAGACACGTCCATCAGACAGACGGCGGAGGAGAATTTGGATGCTGAAATGAGAGCGATATTAAACGAGCCGGGTTTGACTTCTTATGAAAAAATCAAGAGATACGATGCTCTTCTCCAGAGGTATCTGACTTTACTTAAGCAAGGTGTCAAAGAAGAAAAACAGCGGGTCAGTTTAACGCTGCAGCGTGACACAGAGGTTCCTGAACATGAGCGGTCCCAAGAAAAACAAGGCCCAGGGCAGGACGAGGCCCCTAAGGATCAGGTTCTTACGGAAGTACTGAAAAGCCTTCCTAAACACAATCGTAAAAATGCCGAGTACATTTTGAAGAAATTATCCGAAAGAAGTGAGAGTTGGACTTCGCGAGGTGAATTTGTATTTAACGGAAATATTATAAAGGGGTCCCACATGATTGATTTGTTGAAAAATCTCATGCTTCCGTTTAAAAAATCTGGAGCATCACAAACCCGAGGATGGTCTGATTTTCTACACTCCATGTCAGAAGTAAACATACCTATATCTTCAGTCATTAACCCTTATGCTCGTGAAGAATATAGACGTTTCAAAACAGAGGGTACATCGATTGAAAATGGGGGTACACCCCCCAGCGTTAAGCAGAGAAGAAAAAGAAGAAGAAGGCAGATAACTCATTCTCCCTACTGGTCGAGATCTGAGCTGGAAGATCCAAAAAATGCTGATGGGAGATCAAAAAGGTCTCTTCGTAAGACGACACTACCACCCCGATGGATTACATTTTCACCATAAACCGTTATAAGAAAAATGAAACATGTAGTCTATTTCTTTTATTCAATAAAATATTTATTGATTATATTTTTCAAGTCTAACTTCGTTCTCTACTTCACACACTAACATATGATATCATTACACAAATATTAAATCATAAGAAGAAAAAAAAAACAATGAAAAAAAAATAAAAAAAAGACATTTTAAATTCCATAACAATCCAGAAACATCTCCAAAGAGCATGTTCCGTGAGTATAAAATGTACAACTTTGATTAATGACACACTTCTGATATTTTTTCACAAAGTTAGATACCATTAAATCATTCTTAATCACATCTCCGGTGTATTTCGACAACACTTGCTGCATTGATAATCCGCACGCTCTATGACATAGATAAAAAATGCAATGGTGACCGCACACAGTGGACAGAGTGTTTTGAAGCTGATTATTATGATACAATATTTTTGAGGATCTGTCTTCTAAAAATGTTACGATGCTTGACGGGTAGAACTCAAAATCCGGAGAGAATCCATAAGAGTCAAAAAAGCTGGATTGACCATTCTCATCCAATGTCAGAGCTAGCCAGTGTTCCCCCGGCATGTGTGAAGGATGTGTATTCACGATAAAGTAGGCCGGCCCTGGGAATTTGTCAGCTAGCAGCGGCAGCTGGTCGCACGGCCACACACCGCAAAACAAATCTTCCAGCAGATGACGCATCAGGCTCTCAATTTCATGATTATTCATGCCTGATTAGATTAATAATAATCCACCAGCACACGCCTCTTTGAATCAATCTCTAAAATAGAATCATAACAAGCGTAGATGATCAGCGTGGTGGTATATGGCAACGGGTTTCTGAAGCGCATTTCCAATCTTAAATTCCCACTGGAAACTGGAGATAGAGCATCTGTGTCCTCACCCGGGTTAAGATTAAATGTGAATAGAGAGTATCCTTGATTAAATTCCTGACGTGATATACTCAGTGGAAGATCTTTTAGATGTCGTCCTGTAGCCGTAAACAAGTTGCAATACTCTCTCACTGAATGACCTTGGTTAAAATTTGGCTGGAAGGCTTTAGCAGGAATTTGTCTGCCATCCTTACACAAAGCTAAATATTCCATATCAAAATGATTAAAGTCAAACGGATTGAGATTGCGTGTTCCTGTAAAAGCGTCATGATCCAGTAACGCAATCACCACATACTTGGGAAAGATGCCTAAGAAAAGATTCTCTTGGTTGCATACCCTTGAATTTTCAGGGATGGAATATGTTTTTACATTCACACGTGAAAGTGGATACAGAGCATTTGCTTTCATTAAAGCTGAAGCGTGCCCCAGTCGTACAGCTGGAGAGACAGTAACTTTTTTGATAAAAAGAGATGCTCCTAATATCCTGAGTTTGTAAGTGGAGTCTCTTGCGGCCATGAGACAAAAGGCATCGTTGGCTCTTGTAAGTTTAATTTTAAGGTCAACAGAGTTTAAAAGAAGTCTCTCGCAGAAAAATATGTCGGCATGCAGGGGGCCTAGGAGATGTACCTCCCTGGAATTTGCCGTAAAGCCTGCTCTGCTGTCAAGACCTTGGTTAGGGCCGTTAGTTGTAACAATAGAGTTCAGAGCACCTGCAGTGTCTTTATAAAAAAGACCAGAGCTAAACTGGGTTTTTAAAGAATCCTCAGAAAAGTTTAACAATGTCTCAATCATGGCTCTATATGGATGTGTAGCGCTGGATTGTGAAATCATTCGATCTCCGAGAGTGACGTCACACTGACTGAAGATGGTGTTTAACGGGTAGTTGATGAGCCCTACAGGTGCATCATCTGGCAGGTTTGTTCCATTCTCGTTAGTAATTTTCACTCTGAGATGCAACAGCGTATCGTTGAGATCCAGATACTTTTCTCCGTCTCCCGGAATGAAAAACTCGATCGGCCCTCCATCGGTGATTGCTGATAAAGGCTGGATCTCGGTGTAAATTTTATCTTCGATCGATAGCTGCGTCATCGGGGCAGAAAATAAGTCCAACTCTGCCAGCGTGCACTCTGATGATTTGTTATGTAAAAGAGCCATTATTTAAATATATCAAAACTTGCGGATGACTTCCTTCCTCTTCGTTTGTCAGCTGCGACTGATCTCCTTTTTCGCGTTTGTCGTTGTTTTTTAACCGTCCTTAAACGATCACCAGGGGGTCTTGTTCTGGGTCTTTTGGATAAAACCATAATTCCTGAACCTTCTTGACCGTCGATGTGTGCAGAACCACTCATTTTACTCACGGCTCTACCGATGACATCCGAAGCGATATTTGATGCAGCCGTTTTAAGATGGGGTTTTGCAATTGCAAATCCTTTTTTAACCAGAGGGGATACGAAGCGGAATAATTTTGAAAATAATGATCCAATTCCGCGTCCGTACATGACCGGGGCCCCATAAAACCCTGGCAGATTACCGCCTGATTGACTTACATAGTAATTTACAAAGCGATTTGGATCACGTCTCAGACTTAGATGTGCCATGTTCTCTCTTGCCTGCTTGATGCAGTGTTGAATGACCAGCGTAATATGAATGATAACCAATCAATCTTAGAGGTTATATACATATCTCTGGAATAGTTTATACAAATAAAATTTATCTCAGGCTACGTTGTGATATCACCGGTCTGAAGTGTAGTCTTATGACGGTCTTTCCATAGACGAAATTTACAGGAACGTTTTGGTCCGATTTAATTTCTATATTGATATTTTCAATATGTCTTCTGGAGACTGGAAGGTAGTGGGCGGGGTTAAACGTCTGAGTAATCATATCACTGAATGTGCCTTGTACTTTGACGGTCCGCAGTAAAGGTGCAAAAGTGTCGCCTACTATTTGTGGGCTGACCACGTCGCTGTAACAGTATAGGTGATAGAAACCAGCCTTTATATCCGCCGGAAAAGGAGCCAGTTTTGGTTCAGAAACATGAATCCATTCCCCTGGTTTCACGCCCATCATATAAGCTAGAGTGCTGAAGAAGCGTATTTCATACGGACTATTTGCTTGAAATGCAAATCTCTTTTGAACTTTGCTGAATTTAATGCGTAAACCCGATTTCAATTTTTTGAAAAACATTTCCATCTCTGTCTCGAGTTGAACAACGCTGTTATAGTAGCCACTTCTGATCCTTTGCGTATTGATCTCCACATCACCAACCTTCCTCCATTCAAAGTAGGCATCATAATCCGGTAAATTATGCCATGTATGAGGGTATGAAATCTCGGCTAATGCAACCATCCATTGGCCTTCTAAATCAATATGTTGAGCTAAATTTACACGGAAACTTGAACTGGTATTATTTTTAAACACTTCCATGCTAGCATTAGATGGAAGAGTAACGTAAAAGCCATCATCCTCTACCTGACGGTTCATGATGCTGTGTCAACTGTGAGGTTTAGTGCAAACCTTTTTTATACGTTTCGAAGTTCATCAAACTTGATCCAACTGTTGAATTTCTCAGGCCAGTTTTTCCAGCTTACAAAAACCTGTTTGACTCCCTTGACCGTACGTCGTTTTAATATTTTTTCCACTTGATACATCTTGTCGTTAAATATTTTTACTTTTTGAAGTTCCTCAGCGTAAAAGGAACCCTCGATAGGTTCTCCATCCAAATCTTTGAGTTTGTATACAGGAGGAGAACGGGGTATCCGGTCATAGACTGTAAACACTTCATCCGTAAAACTCTGTTCGTATTTTTTGTCAAACACTCCACGGACCTTGGATATTCTGACAAGATCCCCTTGTTTAAACGTTGTCACTGAGTCCTTGCAATATCTGTTGGACTTGACATCATACAGATTCTGAAACACTTGAAAGGCATTTTCTGGGGTCACTTCCATAGGGCTCATTTTAATGCTGGAGTGGTAGGAATGGTTGTAGCTTCTAGCTAGGTTTTGCAGTACATCGACGTACCGCCGGGTATTGTTAGCTGTAAAATATCTCCACATCCTTGTTTTTAATGTGCGGTTAAATCTCTCGACCACTGAAGCTTTTGCTTCACTCGCTGTGGCAAAATGTTCAATACCGTGTTTCTCCATTAAAACTTTAAATTTCTTGTTAAAAAATTCTTTACCGGCATCAGTCTGAAGTTTTTTGGGGATCTGACTTTCTGTAAAAACTGATTCAAATGCCTTTACCACCTCAGCGGCTGTTTTCCTCTTCAAAACTCGTACATACGCCCTTTTTGAAAAGATGTCAATGACTGTTAATAAATAATTATAACCATCATTTTCCATGGCCAGAGCTTGCATGTCACAGAGATCAGCCTGGAACTGCCTCAATGGTCTGGTGACAAAAACTCTGTTTCTCGGGAACTTTATTCTTGCAGGTTTATGTAGAGTATAGGTATCTTCTCCTGATAAAAAATCTTTAACTTTTTCAACCGCAACCTTCTTTCCCGTTTCATCTTGCATAACCCTCCTCAGCCTATCTACACCCCCAAAACTTCCCGGATTTGAAGGGCTATAATATACTTTCTTCATCAGCCGTCTTCCTGCCATCTCTGCCGATTACTTGTTAAATAATGAGAAAAAACACACAGGAGGGTAGCTTTATCCTTATTTTTTTTTTATTTTTTATTTTATTTATTTAATATAAACAAAAAACAACCAGAAAACAAAATCAGATAAAATGCAGATGAATTCAAACACTACTAGCTTTTTAAACAACACTTTTGGGAAAGGTTACTATGTTCCTACTTTAATTGTATTTAATAGTAAAAAAGAAAAAAGAAGAAAAATCATATAATGCAGATTAACTAAAGTACTGGAATACTAAAAAAAAAAAAAAAAAAAAAATTATACAACAACAAGTCATCAAACATGTGAGATCAGTTTGTCAGTCCATAGCACTCTGAAACAGAGTTAAGTTGTTTGAGATGTTTCTCATCGACCATGCGATCATAAACGTGCGCTATTGCACTGTGGATGCCTTGTACCGATTTCAGTTCATATAAAACCGTCTTGGCAATCGTCTTCACTCTGAAGTCATCCGCTTGTATGCTTCAAAGTACCAGAAGATTCTGAATAGCAGGAATGAGTTTGGGGGTTACGAGTCGTCGTACGATGCGTTGAAAGTTGACTTGGTAATAATCCTCCCCCAGTACCTCCAGGCAATGGTGTTGACGCTGGCTTGGGTGGTTCGTTATACATCCATAGCAGGTTTCTCTGACATAGTTCAAAGAGGTTATGTTGAATAAATGAAGTATCGCTGTTTTCACCGTATTGATGAGGGTGGTTGAGAACCAACCGTCAATTTCGTCCTCCTGGTTACTCTCATCCTCTGCTGAAGGCTGAGGGTCCTCCATCGGTTCCAGGGTTTGTGTAGGGGCTTCGGTAGAGGGTGAGTAGCCGGTGGCTACCTCCTCCTCCACGACCACCTTCATGTCTTCAGGCAGGACATTCGCGTCTACAGACTCAGCCATGAATAGCGGTGATGGTGAGCAGAGGTCTGGAGAAAGCGGTAGATATTTCATGTTGTATCCTGTAGGTGATGCAGGACTGTAGTGGTTTTCTGAGAATGAGGATGTTGAGGTGGATGGTGAGAAGAGGTCAGGGGAAGGCGGATGATATGGTCCAATGTTGAAGCTTTCATCGTGCTCAGGAGAGAAGTGGATCTCTGCTCGGTGGTTGTAGAGATCCCTGTATGGTGTCGGTCCACTCATTCTCATGATACGATTCTCAGTGTCTGTGAGCTTGCAGTTATCCCCCCGTATATATATCATAGGAAGGGGCGTGTCCTCAGAAGAGGGTTCGTTCTAAACGTAAAACAGGAAACGTCAGCGTTTTTTTCACTGACATGACATCGATCCAACTTCGTAACTTTTGGAAAAGGTCGGAAAGACGATGTCCAATTTCACTCATCTTCTCTGCCCAAGCTTCAAACGGCAGAGCCAGCATTGTCTTGAATACGCCGCAGTCCTGATTGAAAGCCTCCAACACAAACAGATCTGAGGGACTCGTCCGGTTGTTCCTGCGTCTGCTTGCCCGAAAAGACCAGCGGCCATTTGCTGTGATTTTTGACCCCCACACTGCGCTAAAGAGAGGTTCTCTCTCAGCTATTTCAACATCGGATGGTATATGAAACATTCTCGCCCGTTTTACAGGTCGAGGAGACAGTTCATTTTCTTCTTCTTCTTCTTTCTCCCTCTCCTGCCTTGAGACTGTTTCAGGGCTATCATTAAGGTGCGGGATTGCAAGCTTTAACACAGCCCAGTCGCTGTGGGTGAGTGTACACAGAGCCAGTGATCCATTAAATACCTCGTCTTGATCCAATTGATACAGGCAAAGCTCTCCTATTTCATACATGAAAATATAACCCCAGCTGCCAACCAGGCCATATGGCTCCAAAGACCATTCTTCCTGCAGAGTCTTGAACGGGGGTCTTTGTACCCTGCAGATGTAGTATGTTGATTTCTTAGGAGCATTCAATTCACGGGATGAATACTGGTAGACGGTCACTGGGGTTTCGCACAGAACTGACATACCTCTTGGCCGAACCGAGGTCTGATTTTCAACCATGGTTGTTGAAGTTGATTTTGGATCCTCATCATCGGTAGAGTATGTCACGACGGGAATTCCGATAGGTATCTCCGTTGAGGAAGTATATGATGCAGTTGCTTGTTCATCATCATCATCTTGGCACGCGTTGCGTTTCTCCTCCGCTTGACGATAAACTCTCTTAACTCTAGCCATTGTTGAACGGGTGTTCTTTTTTTTTTCCAACGAATGCTGCATGTAAAGTGCAGAGTTTTATCTCTGTATTTAAAGTAAACACTAAGGCACGCCCTATTGTTTTCATTGGGTTATTCAAGGTTTAACGATGCTTACAAACACACCCCCTCTATTTTTAATTGGTGCTGATGCCAAACAGTTTCCGATAATACCATATTTGTCTTGTTCTATTTATAACAAACACACCCCTGTGTTTTAATTGACTCATTTAAGGTATTGCCCCTAATGACGACAACCAATCAGCATCCACTGTTACGCCCCCCTTGGACACACCACCTGCTTGACCACGTGACCTCCTGCCCACGTGGCAACCACATGGCGCCCATATGGCCCCCACCGGAAATCCCGCCCTCACCGGAAGTCCCGCCCACCTGTCAAAATGTTTGATGAAAGGGTGCACTTAAATTCTCTCGTGTCAGTTGCTGGTGTTGGTCCACTGTGTTTTATCAAGGGCAGGGTCAATGCAGCTAGCTATCAGGAGATTTTGGAGCACTTCATGCTTCCATCTGCTGAAAAGCTTTATGGAGATGAAGATTTTATTTTTCAGCACGACCTGGCACCTGCTCACAGTGCCAAAACCACTGGTAAATGGTTTACTGACCATGGTATCACTGTGCTCAATTGGCCTGCCAACTCTCCTGACCTGAACCCCATAGAGAATCTGTGGGATATTGTGAAGTGAACGTTGAGAGACTCAAGACCCAACACTCTGGATGAGCTAATGGCCGCTATCGAAGCATCCTGGGCCTCCATAAGACCTCAGCAGTGCCACAGGCTGATTGCCTCCGTGCCACGCCGCATTGAAGCAGTCATTTCTGCAAAAGGATTCCCGACCAAGTATTGAGTGCATAACTGTACATGATTATTTGAAATATTGACGTTTATTGTATTGAAAACACTTTTCTTTTATTGGTCGGATGAAATATGCTAATTTTGTGAGATAGGAATTTTGGGTTTTTATGAGCTGTATGCCAAAATCATCCGTATTAAGACAATAAAAGACCTGAAATATTTCAGTTAGTGTGCAATGAATCTTAAATATATGAATGTTAAATTTTCATCATGACATTATGGAAAATAATTAACTTTATCACAATATGCTAATATTTTGAGAAGGACCTGTAGATCTGGATGACTTGCTGTCTTCTTCATTTTCTTTCAGCTTTTCCCTTTCAGGAGGCGTCACAGTGAGTCACCTCCATATTACCTTGTCTTCTGCATGTTCTTCTCTCACTACCATCATATCCTCTTTCTCTCCATCCATAAATCTCCTCTTTGGTATTCCTCTAGGCCTTCTGTCTGGCAGTTTTAGCCTCAGCATCCTTCTACAGATGTACTCAATATCCATCCTCTTTACATGTTCAAACCATTTGAGTCTGGCCTCTCTGGTTTTATCTGGAAAGGGGCAAATGCATTTTCTCTGCACTTCAGGAGAACAGCCAGATGTATGACGTGTCTCCTGCAAGTCTCAGGACTTGCAGGAGATACTTGCGTGGATACTTGCTTAATACTTTGGCAGGTACTACAAAGTATGCAAAGTCTGCAAAGTTCAAGATGTGTTTAATGCCACAGATACTATTCATCTCCCAAAAAGAGGCAGTATTTCATGTAAAAAGATGGCATTGGTTTGAATTTGAGTTATTTTTGAGGCCAAACATAACACAACTCATGCTTAAAACTGAATGGTGACCAACAGAGCTTCTGCTAGATGAAAACACTCCAAATCACACCCAACTCATTCCCCAAAGGATCTTTTTATGGATTATAAGTAATTGTGAATGTAAAGTAATTTATTGGATCTAATGTTATATATTTGGCATTTATTTTGGTCATTTTAGAAGTTCATATTATTTTGAACATGGAATTGAAACAAAAAATTATATTTTAATATTTTTAACAAGAAAGAGTAAAACAAATGAATACCTTATGAATTAATTTACATAAAATAGTTTTGTCCGTCAATTACATCAGCAGAGTAAAAAAGGCAGGTATTTCTTACCTTGCAGGTATCATCACTGATGCAGCCCTCCCTCCAATTTTCAGATTCACTTGATACATAAACTACTTCATCTGAGCTGTTCCAGCCACCCGGATCCAAATGTGCAGAGTCTAAACGAAAGTCCTGGAGGCAGCCTTTAAAATGCCCCCCCCACCTATCAAAATCCCAGCCTTGTGGAAGCCCTCCAACATAAGCCTTATCTCCGCTCCTAACATTCATCATAGGGATCTCTCCTATTCCATAGTTAAGGCCTGTGTGATTAAAAATCACATGTGTGTGTTTGACTTCCACAGAAAGAAATTGCTTCTCCCCAGTGGTGAGAAACACTGGAGCCGTCAGTGGGGGGCTGTCAGGCAGGGAGCTGACAAAAACCCTCCCCATCCTCAGATAGACTGAAAAGTAGATTTTGTCTTCATCTTCTGCAGGAGGTCTTCTCAGCTGGAGCAGCAGCCCATCTGGCTTCAAGGACTTCATGAAAAAAGAGACACTGAAGTTGCTTCCATGACTCTCTTTGATATCATAGGAGCTAAAACTCACGGTGTCCTCGTGGCTGTAGGTCCATGAAAAATATTCTGTCAGAGGACAAGCAGAAGATTAGTCAGATTTACGATTTACCTCACATTTCAGCAACTCAGTAACTCAGGAAAAGAGGCATCGATTATTCAGAACACAGATGACATCTATCTATCTATCTATCTATCTATCTATCTATCTATCTATCTATCTATCTATCTATCTATCTATCTAGGCAGATTATTGACACATTAACATGTTTTGTTGTGGTCTAACCACCACTGTTGTTAGCTTTTGTTTCAATAAATTGCTTGAAATGAAGAAATTACAATTGCAAGCTTCTACTTCTACTGCCCTACTTTCATACTATATCACTGTAGCTTGAACTTTTTATGTTTTCCATAAATTTCACCCAAAAGCCAAATATCCCTAACTTTCTAGAATTGCGCCGCTCAAGGTGGCAGCAGGTTGGAGTAGCTTGATTCTGCAGTCGTGGGGTGGATCAGAGATGGACAAGAAGCTGAGTACAGGGAGCTGGTGGAGCGCTTTGTGGCATGATGTAGAAACAATCATCTCATCTTGAACGTGACTAAAACTAAGGAGAGGATTGTAGATTTTTTTTTATTAGATATGTGTATATTGTACATTGTAAATTGTAAATTTGTATATTCTGTAATGCAAAAACAGAACAAAAGAGCAAAGTGTACCGGAGGCAAATTCCTTGTTTGTACAGGTCCTTCTCAAAATATTAGCATATTGTGATAAAGTTCATTATTTTCCATAATGTCATGATGAAAATTTAACATTCATATATTTTAGATTCATTGCACACTAACTGAAATATTTCAGGTCTTTTATTGTCTTAATACGGATGATTTTGGCATACAGCTCATGAAAACCCAAAATTCCTATCTCACAAAATTAGCATATTTCATCCGACCAATAAAAGAAAAGTGTTTTTAATACAAAAAACGTCAACCTTCAAATAATCATGTACACTTATGCACTCAATACTTGGTCGGGAATCCTTTTGCAGAAATGACTGCTTCAATGCGGCGTGGCATGGAGGCAATCAGCCTGTGGCACTGCTGAGGTCTTATGGAGGCCCAGGATGCTTCGATAGCGGCCTTTAGCTCATCCAGAGTGTTGGGTCTTGAGTCTCTCAACATTCTCTTCACAATATCCCACAGATTCTCTATGGGGTTCAGGTCAGGAGAGTTGGCAGGCCAATTGAGCACAGTGATACCATGGTCAGTAAACCATTTACCAGTGGTTTTGGCACTGTGAGCAGGTGCCAGGCCGTGCTGAAAAATGAAATCTTCATCTCCATAAAGTTTTTCAGCAGATGGAAGCATGAAGTGCTCCAAAATCTACTGATAGCTAGCTGCATTGACCTTGCCCTTGATAAAACACAGTGGACCAACACCAGCAGCTGACACGGCACCCCAAACCATCACTGACTGTGGGTACTTGACACTGGACTTCTGGCATTTTGGCATTTCCTTCTCCCCAGTCTTCCTCCAGACTCTGGCACCTTGATTTCCGAATGACATGAAGAATTAGCTTTCATCCGAAAAAAGTACTTTGGACCACTGAGCAACAGTCCAGTGCTGCTTCTCTGTAGACCAGGTCAGGCGCTTCTGCCGCTGTTTCTGGTTCAAAAGTGGCTTGACCTGGGGAATGCGGCACCTGTAGCCCATTTCCTG
This sequence comes from Girardinichthys multiradiatus, assembly GCF_021462225.1. NCBI lineage: Eukaryota > Metazoa > Chordata > Actinopteri > Cyprinodontiformes > Goodeidae > Girardinichthys > Girardinichthys multiradiatus. The sequence continues at coordinate 5,424,393 of NC_061801.1, forward strand.
CACACGCCTGTGCACGGTGGCTCTGGATGTTTCTACTCCAGATTCAGTCCACTGCTTCCGCAGGTCCCCCAAGGTCTGGAATCGGCCCTTCTCCACAATCTTCCTCAGGTTCCGGTCACCTCTTCTCGTTGTGCAGCGTTTTCTGCCACACCTTTTCCTTCCCACAGACTTCCCACTGAGGTGCCTTGATACAGCACTCTGGGAACAGCCTATTCGTTCAAAAATTTCTTTCTGTGTCTTACCCTCTTGCTTGAGGGTTTTCATGAGCTGTATGCCAAAATCATCCGTATTAAGACAATAAAAGACCTGAAATATTTCAGTTAGTGTGCAATGAATCTAAAATATATGAATGTTAAATTTTCATCATGACATTATGGAAAATAATGAACTTTATCACAATATGCTAATATTTTGAGAAGGACCTGTATGTACGAACTTGGCAATAAAGCTGATTCTGATTCTGATTCTGATTTTAAGAGAAGCAGGAATAGGTCAAAAACTATTTCCATCATGGGGATGGAAGAAGAAGTGGAGGTGGTGGAGGAGTATAAATACCTCAGTGTTCACCTGGACAACAGACTAGAGTGGAGATGCAACTGTGAAGCCATCTACAAGAAGGGACAGAGCAGACTGTACTTCTTGAGGAAGCTTAGGTCCTTTGGTGTTTGCAGCAAGATGCTGCATATCTTTTTTAAGTCTGTTGTGGAAAATGTGATCTCTTCTACCATCATCTGCTGAGGAAGCAGCATCAGAGCCAGGGACTTAAAAAAGCTCAACAAGCTGATAAAGAAGGCTAGCTCTGTTCTGGAAACTCCTCTGGAACTTCTGGAGATCATTGTGCAAAGAAGGATTCTTCATAAAATGAAGAACATTATGGAGAACCCTGAGCATCCTCTTCATGAGACTGTCCTACAACAACAGAGTGTCTTCAGTCAGAGGCTTCTTCAGATCTGCTGTAAGACAGATGCTACAGGAGATCCTTCCTGCCCACAGCCATCAGCATCTACAACGGCTCTTTGAAAAAACCTTCATAATATGAACTACAACAACAATTAATTTCCCTTTGGCATTAATAAAGTATTTTTTAATTGAATTGAATTTTTGTGAATAGTGTGTATATATATGGGCTGGGTGAACCTCATGGGCTGGGTTATGCGTGTTGTGATGTGTCTGCCCTTTTGCTCCAGCTCCGTGCAGGTGCTGTGGATCCGGAGCACAGTGTATATAAGCTGTCTGTTTTCTCCTTCCGGAAGAGAGAGGAAGGGGTCTGTCTCTCTACTGGTCTTCTCCACACTCCGTGACACGCGTGGGTGGGCTGCTCTGCTCTGCTTAGGAACAAGCCCCAATTTGTTATGACTGCCTAAACAAAATGGGAGACCATGTTATCAATAAAAGTGCACAACATTAACATTTATTTAAAATTAAGGACAAACTCAAATGTGCACAATAAGGACGAAACGCAGCCCAGCAGCAGAGCAGCCCACCAGCCCCTTACACGTGGAGCATGGAGAAGACCAGCAGAAAGAGGGTTAGGGTTAAGGAATGAGAGGAGCTTATACATGCTGTGCTCAGAATCCATAGCACTGGCACAGTGGAGTTTCTCCTCCACCATAAGTTTCAGCAGCAATGGGCAGGAGGAAACACCATCAGCATTTTTATCAGCTTATAAGCATAATGGGAAAGAGCAGCTAAGGGGTTTCCTGTCAGGTGCACAGAGCATTTTGCTAAATAATTTAACCCGGTACATTTCTCTGTGCACATTAATCAGTCCATGGAGTCAAAAGCAAACATGTTTTTCACTCATCACTGTCAGAGGATAACTAAGAGGTTCTGAAGCTTGAGGTTATTTTCATGAGTAATGTTCCAACTACTCTGAGCTGCTTCTCGTGCTTTTATTCTCCTCTTCTACCTCCTCCTACCTTCTAATCGCTAACCACAATGCAAGAACTTTTCTTGGAAAGCCTAATAAATACATTTCACTTTTAAACTGCAGCATAATAAACCTACAAGTTTCTTCAGTCTCCCAGTATTCAGCCTATGTGTGCAGTTTGGAGGTGTGTGTTTCTCCCCAACTGGGAGCAGTATTGTACTGAGAGCACATACTGATCTCTATCTGCAAGAAGTCTGAAAGGGGCTGGGCATTGCATTTTTTTCTTGACATGGAGAGACTGGGTTGTACTTTTAAGCTGCTTAGTAAGATCCTTTTGGCTGTAGCCAAAGCAGTGAAGCCTTTCACATTACAGCAGTGATGCCAAAAGTGCTACTATAAATTACTTTGAAAGCTGCTAACCCAGCTGACATGTGGCCACTGCATCCAGTCCTCCAACAAATTCTCTAAAGACCAATCCATTTAGGTGTGCATGTATCACGTCATGGAAAAAACTGCCGCTGCAGCTACTAGATTCCTTCACGCAGTACCCAGGACCCAAATTCCCTTTAACCAGTACAATGAGCCATCAAGATCTCAAGTGGAAGTATCATAGATTCTCCGAACAGCCCGAAGCTGTTCATGAGGAGCTCACTATGTTATTGATGAACCCCCAGAAGGCCTCTTTTAGACCCTGCAGAGACAATCCAAATTCTTATGAATCTTTAATGTTCAGGTACAGTCCAGTATAAACAGGTCCTAAGAGCTGGTCAAAGCATAAACATAAAGTTCTGCCCACACCTTGGATCTTACAACTGTTAAACTGCTGTCATGTTTGTGGTAGACAGTTATTGACATGGAAGACTGCAGTTATTCACATAGTAAGTCACTTTCTGGAGCAACGACCTTTCCTTGTGAAACATACACTGCCAAATGTAATGTGTTAAGCATATCTGGCTAGAATGACTAATAGACTATTTTGTTTTTATTTCTAAACAGAATCCAAGTTACAAAATCTAATGGAGTCAAAATATACTCCAAAAATACTAACTAGTATTTCACCCCTTTATCCCACTCTTTTTGAATATTATGTTACATATTATGTTTTATCACAACCTTTTCATTAGAAAATCATTTGCATAAACAAAGTCCAAGAACCATTCAAGTGAGATTATCCTACTCATAATGTGGCAGAGGTGAATGCACAACATTTGTACTTGGATGATGGGTGTGTTGATGTGGGTGTGTGTGGTTTTTGATGTAAGAGCCTGGGGGTGTCATATCGTGTCGTGTCATGCCATGTAACTCATCTATTGTTTAGACCTGGACTGTCTGTGTGTCAGTCACTGATTTATTATCATGCAAATTTGGATGGTCTTTGGATTTTGGAGTGCCTGTCCTAGGTTTGACTCCTGACCTCGGGTCATTGGCTGCATGTATTCCCCTTCTCTCTACATCCTCTTACCTGTAAAAGTACTATTTGATACAGGCCACTAGTGCCTAAAAAGTCATTAGAAAAAACCTGATCAACTCAGACATTTCAGTAAGGACTGTAAATAGCACTCACAAACACAAGCTGTTATTTAAAGCAGCATTTGCTCCTAAGCTGACAAAACTACAAGATGTTTGACCAGATTTTAACCAACGATTCCCAGTTGGGCAAAGAATGGATTAGCCTGCACCAGTTTGAGGCACTCCGTATTAGTAGATTGCATAAAAATCTGTTGGTCTGTAAGAGATAAAAGTGCAAATCAACAAGCATGTGAGGGAACCAGGCCTCTAACCAAGCTCAGTCAGAATCAGCCACATGTGTCTGTATTTTAATGAGCTGAATCTGGACACAGTTAGGCTGTGTGAACCGATCATCAACCTAACTGCAAAACATGTGTTGCCAACAGCCACTCATGTTGATTTTCTATTTGAGAACTTACATTTATAAAACAGTTGGGAATGATATTGAACAGTAAAAATAATAAGTGCAAATATAAAATTAACACAACAATTAGATTAGATCAAAGACATAAGAGGTTGTTTAATAGAACGAGGCAAAGTAACACCTTAAATTGTTTGATTTCAAAATGTATGTTAAAAATTTGAATGCTTATAAATCTCAAAGTGTGCAGGAAAGAAGTCAGTTATAATAAAGTTGGTTAAAGGCTGGGCAATATGTTTTGCATAATCCATAATGCATAATGTTACTGTTTTTGTCAAGTTTTTGAAGGTTTTAACTTAGCAAAGTTTAAAGATAACTGCAAATGTCTGTTTTTAATGGGATGAATGATGGTATTTTTTTCCATTTTATCCATTCATCTATGCCCACTGATTCTGTGCAGGGTCCCTGGGGGGCAAGTGCTTATCTCCTGCGCTCATGTTGCCAGAGGTGGGGCACATCCAGCCCAGTTGCCAGTACATCACAGGGAAACACAAGTCAAAGAACCATGCACACAGACCCAGACCCAAGGGCAACATCAGGAGAGAACATAAGCATGCATGGGGAGAACATGCAGACTCCATGCAGGAAGACCCCATGCCAGGATTTGAACCCAAGACCTTCTTGCTGCAAGGCAAAGGTGAAAATAACTGTACTCCTGTGAAAGCAATTCCATTATGAATATGAGTTCTCAGTATTACAAAATTTTGGGAAGCTGATGGTCAACTAGGTTTGATGAGATGTTGCTTTTAGTTAGTTTAACAAACCATGTAGTCTGATCCCTCATGAAGCAACTTTGAACCCTTAGTATTTCAGCCATGATACAAAAATCTGCAGATAACAGTTTGTTGGTGTGGACTAAAAACATTTTCAAAATCTGTCTGTGAAAATTCTGAAAATTGTTCAGTTGTATTGCTGTGGAAAACAGACTAGTTCATTGAATGGTTTTGAGAATGCGTTAAGAAACAGCTCCAGCACCAGCACTGTAACATCTTGGGTTGAAAAACTCTAATAAAGAACTCCTACAGCCACTGGTTGGTGTGTTCTTTCCATCAATAAGGTGAAATTAATAAGTAAATAACCTAATACTAAAATCAAGTTAGTATATGAGTGAATTCCTACTGGCAATCTACATCGAAGCAAAGATAGTACACAAGAGTTTGTGGTAGTTGCATGCTGATTCTTAAACTCTGCAAGAAACAAAATCTGACAAGTTTGGGAAGTCGGAATTTGGCAGGAGCATATACTCAGTGGGAAGGTTGCCTTACCGTCAGAGCAGCTCTCCCCGTGGAAGGGACGGGAACAATCACACTGGTAGCTGGTCCACACATCCACACAGTGGCCATGCCCATTACAAGGTTCAGATTTACACCATTCCGTCTTGGAACACCCCAACTCAAAATCGTGGTCCTCTGGAAGTGCTTGGGGTAGAATAGGTTTTGAGTCAATCATAAGGTCTTCAATACATCCAAGGAATCCTGCACTGCTTAAAGAGAGCTCCAAAAGCTCATCTGGTGCTCCCCCTATGTAAACATCAGTAAAGGATTCAGAGGCCTGGAAAGGAGGTTCCCCATCACCACTATCTGTAACTGTACATCCAGCTCTGTCACAGTCAGGACCTTTTATGATCAAGGACAGACCTCCATTATCCAAAAACACATGGACATCCCTCCAGTCTCCATCACTAACCAGGCCAGGAAATGTTACATCCAATTCAGACTCTTCAGAAAAAGCTCTTGCATGAAGACCACCCTTAAAAATCTCCAGGAGAAGATAGTTATCCATATCCCCTCTGTAGAAGATCAACATACTAGGTAAAGTTGTTCGGAAACGAAGCTGTAACCCCAAACCCTGGTGAACATGGTGCTCAACCTCTCTGCGGACCTTTTCTTTGAGGGCAACCTGGATATGAATAAACCCAGGGGTGGACAGTGAAAATGTTGTTCTCGTAGAGCACTGCTCATCATAGAAGCCATGCGGACACAAGCACATGTGGCTGTGTTTCCCCTCTTCCAACGTCGGAAGACAGCTGGCTCCATTCTGGCATTTGTGGCCAACACATCCATGAAGTTTAACCTCACAGTGATCACCTCCCCATGGAAGGTCATCAGGCTGAGCTTCAGGACAGTGGCAGGTGTACGATGCTCTGCCATCTTCACACCAGCCGCCATTCTGACAGGGCTGGCTCTCACATTCATTAATGTTTACTTCACATAGCTCACCTGGAGAGAGATAACACTGAATGTTAGAATAAACAGCAGCTTCCAACTTGGACTAGAAAGTAATGCATGACAACAACAAAAGAGGATGTAATAAAATGTTACCGTTCTATTAAAATACAATGTTATTCAGCTGTAGAGAAGGAATCATGACCCCAGTCATACATAGATCACATTCATCACAAGAAATATCAAAGTCCAGCATGCATTTAGTGATATGTTCTGTGTGTTATAAAGTTGTAGCCTAAACTTTTGGCACAGATGTTGCTTTAGTGAATAACATTTCTAGAAATACATGTTTTCATGGTGTTGCAAAGAAAAGCGAAAACATTTCATTTGTTTTAATGTCTTTTATTACATGAAGTCATTATGCAGTGTTGGCCCTTCATGACTTCTGAAGTGCTGCTTGGTAGGCAGCTTCTCAGCCAAAGTGCCTAACTGATGGTCAGCCATTCTTGTCTTCTCAGTGCTTGGGGTTGATCAAAGTTTGTTAGCTTCTGTTGAAACATCTGTTTTTTGAGAACTGACATCTAAGAGGTTGAGATATTGTTTTCTGACCACAGGTTCAAAACTTCAATGTTCTGATCAGTGAGCCACAATGTGCCATCAGACTGAAAATGCTACAGATTATCACCTAATTGTGCCTAGATTGGCGGACATTAGAGGACATTTTGATCCTGTTTTTTATTCCTAGAAGCCCTTTTGTGCAGAGCTGTGAGTAAACTTCATTTGTTCACACAGCACAGGGCTCGTTATTGCGCTCCCCCTTTCTTTTGAAGGACAAATAATTGTCCAGGTCTCCTAAGAATTTCACTTTCTCCGTAAAGTTTTTCTTGAACAAAAGTCAATTCTTTGCTGTTCTTCTTGTCACAGGGCACTTATCCAAAGATCTTCCCCTCCCTGTGTGTGCAGAAATGCTCACACCCACCTGCTGCCTATGTTGAGCTGGCTCTGTACTAGTAGCAACACAATTCAGCAGTGCACTCCTCAGTGAGATCCCATCCTGGTGTTTCCTGGACAATCATTGGTTTAGGTAAACTTCTAATGTTTTAGGTTCTTGAAAATCCAGATAAATGTTCTTTTAACTGCAGTATTACTTGTGGCACTGCTAGATAACCACTGCAAACAGACTATAACATTAGACAGATCTCCTTTATATCAATCAGTCAGCTAATTGGATTAATTTTAACTGGACTGCTTCTATTTTTATGTCATGGCAAAAATACTGTAAAAAATGTATGTTAATATAAAATATGCTTTTTTAACTGAAACAGGGTGTCTTATCACCCTGCATAATTTTTCAACAACAAAGTGAAAACTTTCCACAAAACGTTTGCAAAATACAACATTGTGTCACCGGCAAAACCTTTAACCATGAATATAGATTAGAGACTTTACCTAAGAATCCAACAGGGCACACACACGTGTAGCCGTTGATCTTATCCTCACAAGCTCCTCCATTCTGGCAGGGTTCAGATTCACATTCATCTATATTTATGGAACAGTTCTCTCCTGTAGAAAACAGAGCCAGTGTCATCAAGTTGGAAATGTGAGAGACCGTTTCATCACTGATTCATTCAGCTTAACCAACCTGCAAAACCTCCTTGGCACTGACATATATACCCAGCAGCATCTGCAAAGCTAAGCTTCCATTCCAGCTCCCAGTGGGAAGGATTTGAACGCTCCAAACACTCCCCACCATTTTGACAGGGCTGCTGAACACACTCATCAGTGTCAACTTCACAGTTAGATCCTTCATAACCTGGAGAGAGAAAGCAAATATGAACATATCTGCTAATAAATGCACTATGGACACTAATGGATATGCAGCAATCCATATTTATGGATTCATCGAAGTCTCTTGTCTTTTTCTGCATTAATTAAATTAGATTTTAACAATTGTAAAATTTGCAGAAACAAATTTGCCTAATAAGTCAGTGTGAGTAAAAATCATTTAGCCACGTGCGACACACGTGCCTCCCCCTCATGCATTCATCCATACCTCATCCCAGTTCATCTTCTGTCTCCAACCATCCTCTTCATGCCCCTATTCTTTTTTTATAGCTTCACTGTCATCAGACTCATCCTCCTCATCCCTGTTTACAAGCTATTTTCCCACTTCTGCTTGTCCCTGTTTATGATCCCTTGTAAGTTTGTTTTTACAAAACAGTATGTGACCCATCAAAAAGGTGAATAGCAGCTCCTTCTTTATAGCGTAATGGTCACAACCCTAAAAACTCACCTTACACTTCTTTTCATGCGACACATTCTTTTTACTCCATTCATCCTCAACCCTCTTTACATCCCGTCCTGATTATAACCCCTAATCTTTCTCATCCCTCCTAATTTCTCATTTCCATATAATCTATTCTTCTATTCATCTTTCAACCCCTTCTCTCCTTACTTCTCTTTATGATTCATTTTATGTCATTCATCATTGTTAACCATTTTGTGATTAATTTACATCCCATTTATCCATTACATCCATCTTTAACTCCTTCTTTTTATCCCCGTCATCCCCATCCATTTTCATTCCCTCAACACTACTCTTCCATCATTACAACCCCCTTTCATTGTAACCTATAACCTGGGATTATAGCCTCTATTTATCTCACTCATCTGCCACATCACTCCTAACATCCTCCTGTTCACCCCATTCATTAATCTCATCCCTTATTACAATCCCTTCTGCACACTTCTGACCCCCGTTCACCTTTATTACTCCTTTTCACACTCACCTTCCAAATTCCATTCAACTCTATTCATACCAATATCAGTTTTTATTTTATGGTGATTCCCAGCCAAATCACGGCTCCACATCAGCCAGTTGCATATTTTCAGGTTCACTCCATCTAATCTCAGATACCTTCCAGCTTGTTTTATCAACCAACTGTTAGGTACATTGTTCTCGCTCATCCCTAACAATGTCCATTTCAGTAAACTGTTGCTGCTCATCATTTTTGCTAAGGTACCATCCAGAGGTAGGGTGGGGTGTAACCTGGCCAGGTTGTCTGCTTACAGTGAAAGAACCGCTCAGTCCTCCTCCTACCCTTTTAACATGGGACTGCCCAGACCAAGCTGAACCTTAGTGATCTATAAGCCCTCATTCCCCCCTCTTTAACTAGTTGCCAAGTTAATACATTATTGTGGCATGGACCTTGAAAGTAAAGGTATTCTTGGACAAAACACCAGTCCCAGTCTAGGAGTGGATTCATACATTCATAACCTTTATTTCTACAGGTGAGTTCCATTGAGACACAAAGTCTCATTTTCAGGAGAGACCTGTTTAAGTCATCTGCAATATAAGATTACAATTAGTTGCAGAAAGGCATTCATATATTACAGAATACAATACTTCAGATCATAATTGCACTAAGCATTGTAAAATCCAAACCCTTTTTACAGCCATGGACGGTGACCCTTTTAGTTCACTATTCTGGATTTTGTCCTGAGACAGAAAGTTTTTCAGTACCTGGCCAACACAGACACAAATATCCTTTGACTTCTTCTAGACATGTGGCACCATGCTGGCAGGGATCTGAAGCACACTCAGCAATATCCACTTCACAGTGTTTGCCCTCAAATCCTGTGTTGCTGCAGTCACATTCATAGCTGGAATGACAAAAGCCAACTCCAGAGATTATTCAGAACATGACACAATCTCAGTTTAAACACACTTCATTTTCTTTAAAATAGGTGTCCTGCAGATACAATTAAGGAAGGTGTGGAATAGGATTAGTGAAAAGTACATAATTAGTACAGGCAGCTGCACAACTTACAAATGAGCTACTACAGGCAGACTATAAACCTACATTATTATAATTACAGCAAAGTTTTTAGTCTTGCATGGACTCACCTTGGGTAGGGTGGTTTTGACTACAAAACTGCTGCCAAGGATTTCTAAAGCTGTTGTCCCAGTGTTTCCCATCTAGCCAAAAATGCTGGCGTTTTGAAAAACATGTCATGTGGTTGTAAACGTGTTATGATTTGGGGTTGTTAGGTTTTTGCTTTTTTCTTATATGTTTCTCACAGTTTTTGAATCATGCTTCTGTTTATTATTTTCCTGGTCATGCTTTAGTTTTTGTCTTCTAGTTCATGTTTTGTCAAGTTTGGTTTTTGGATCTGGTTATGCTTTAGTTTCATGTTGTTCTAGTTTCTGTTAGTTTGTATTCAAGAGTCTGCTTTGCTCCAGCCACGTTTTGTTCTGTCTGTCAATTATCTTTATTCGGTTCACCTGCTCCAAGCTAATCTGTCTCCTTGCTTCACCTGGTTCATGCTCCATAAATACACACCTGTTCAGTTATTCATCGCGGAAACATTTTCAGATCATGTCACCTGTGTCCTGTTGTTGTCTTGCCAGCCTGCCGATGTCTGTTTTTGCCAGTCTTGCCTGCCCGTTTATTGTTTTGGTTCCTGCCTCTTCTTTTGAGTGAGTTTTTTGTTTATTAAATCATTTCTTCACTTACCGTCATGATGCCTGCTAGTCTGCATTCTGAGGTCCTCCATTGCTCAAATCTTAACAAAACGTGAGGATTTGAAGGACATTTTGTGGAAAATCAAATCCTGCCATGTCTTTAATCTTTAAGGTATGTGTTATACAATAAAATGCAAATTAATTACTTAAAAATCACACAATGTGATTTTCTGGATTTTTGCTTTAGATTCTGTCACTCACAGTTGAAGAGTACTCATGATACAAATTAAAGACTTTTACATGTTTTGCAAGTGGGAAAATCTGCAGAATCGGCAGTGTATTAAATACTTGTTCTCCAAAGTGTATACAGATATCAATGTTGGGAATTCACAATGTCCTGCTGCATCATAACCAAGTATGCAACCGTTCCATGACGTCACCATCTTGTTTTAGAAACGTTTTTTGAATATGAAAAGATCAACAGGCGCTTTGAGAATGAGATTTCAACGCTCCATGTGTGCCCCAAAAAGAGAAAGTAATTATTACCCAAATTATTCCAATAATAAATGATAGGTTCACCTTTAGTTTCCAGCTTCAAGCAACCCAAGGTGAGTAATGCACATGTGTGGTCTGCATTATTGGCGATGCTCATGGCGGAATTCTTCAGAAAAAGCTGTGGCAGGCTGGCTAATGTAGCATTTGCTAGAGTTAAATGTTTAGTCTTCTAATGCCATTGACATAAAGGTTGACATGTAATACGGTGATGGGGGTGCAATATCAATGAAGTGGATAATATATAATTTTTCTGCTTAAGGTAGACCTGGTTTTTGTGAGGATTTTTGTCAGATTAAAAGTGTCTAGCGATTTACTTACCTGTTTACCACATCATGGCAGAATGCTCCATTCTGACAGGGCTGGCTGGCACACTCATCTACATCAACCTCACAGTTCATGCCATCAAACCCTGGCAGGCACTCACAAGAGTAAATGCCAGTCAAATCATGGCAAGTGGCACCATTTTGGCAGGGATGAGAGTCGCACTCGTCTAGTTCAGTTTCACAGTTGACTCCTGTGGGATGTACAGGTATCAGGGTGTTGAAATAAATTAAAATGTTTTGTAAATTAACACAAACTCTATATACTATCCATTAAACTGTTTCTGAGCCCACCTGAAACCTGACAACAAGCTCAATGAGTGAGAGGGGACACACAATACAGAGACTACAGCTCAAATAACCCTCTCTGAAGGCTGCATCCCTAATTTCAGTCCTTGGATGGATGACATCAGAGGTCTTTTACCTTACTCTGAAGTCATCCACAGCTTTTGCCTCTTTAAGGTGAAGGCAAAGTTGTGAAGACTTTAACATTACCCATGCGTTTTGTAATACAGCCGATTACAGCCAGTTTACACTTCAATGAAAACGGGGAGATCATCTGGAGTTTAAGCCTTTCTGAACATGCTCTAGTCAGTACTTGGAAAATAGAGGTACAACAGGTACATCTTTAGGCCAAACTGTTCAGTATGATTAACAATAAAAAACAGTAATGGTAATATTATCTGCATCTCTACGCTAAGCACAATTGGGTGCTTTAAAATGTATCAGTATTTGTGTACAACAGATGCAATCTGTTAGTTCTTTTAATTGTAAAGTGGACAAGTTGGTGGTATCTGAGCAAAACCATGTTCCAGTCTGCATGACTAAATACTGACCATGGTAATCTGGATGTTAGAGATGGGAGTCAGCCTTCAACAGAACAGAGTTAATTCATGTGACTGAAGTTGTGAACAGAGATATATTACATACAGTATTAATACATAATCTCAGCCCGCTCAGCTTTCTTCTTTTATCTAAAATTTGATTAGGTTTTGAGGTAATTTGGAGCTTAATTTCTTTTGGTATGATAAGAAATGTGGATCTTTAAACTTTAAACTAAAGGTTGGCATGTTTATTGGCAGGACCCATTTTTGTTGTTTTAATAATGTCTATAATTTGGTCAAACCTGAACAGATTACCAAGGGTGTTTGTGAGTAGCAGTGTTGCTATGGCTGTGTACCTGCTGAGCATTTTTGGTTAACATACGACATGTCTACGGGGATCTTTCTTTGGCGAGATGTTACTTTCGTGTTACTGTGACTCCCAGACAGTTAAACAGTTATTTACTGTTTTAAAGGATGAGGGCAGGCATGCCCAGTTTAAGCCCTTCCTTATTTAAAAGAAAGGTTCACCCAGTGCAATTAAATTTTTAACCTAAAAAGTAGCTACATGTAAGCAAAAGTACTGACAAAACAGACGGTGAAGAAATATGGGAACTTGAAATAAAAATTAAATCATCGGCATTAGGTGAAATTTTATATTCAATGTGACCTCTGGACCTTAAAATAACTAAGACCCAAAGAAAGATGCTGGAAGACACAATCAGGCTAAAGTTGGTTTTAAAGTCAAATCTTGGTGGATTTCTAAATCGTGTTTAATAGACATTCAATGTCATTCCGTCATTATACTCCGTTGAACTAAGCATAGCTTATAAATGTCCTAATATCAGTCAGTCAGTCATTTTCTACCGCTTATTCCATAGTGGGTTGCGGGGAAGCTGGTGCCTATCTCCAGCAGTCTATGGGTGAGAGGCAGGGTACACCCTGGACAGGTCGCCAGTCCATCGCAGGGCAACACACAAACAACCAAGCACACACTCATTTATACACCTAAGGGCAATTTAGAGTTACCAATTAACCTAACAGGCATGTCTTTAGACTGTGGGAGGAAGCCAGAGTAACCGGTGGGAACCCACGCATGCACAGGGAGAACATGCAAACTCCATGCAGAAAGACCCCAGGCTGGGAATTGAACCCAGGACCTTCTTGCTGCAAGGCAACAATGCTATCAACTGCGCCACCGTGCAGCCCTGTCCTAATATTAATTCATTTTAAAAAAACAGAGAGCACAAATCAAAAATCAGACGCAGCTTAGTATAAATGACTTGAAACCTGGATATCTTAGAACTAGTGAATGTCCAGGACATTGCAGTTCTAATATTATCTGGAAAATATCTCCTCAGAGCTCTCAAGTTGAATGAAATGTTCAAAGTGATATTATGTCTGCTAAACTATTGGGCTGCAGTGGCCCCTCCACCTCACTCTGTTCTCCCAACAGTTTTTTTAGAAAAATGTCTAATTTTACATCCTCCTTGTTACAAATAACAACAAGTAGAAATAATGATAACTGGTTAATCTAATAAAGAACGTATTTAGCCAAATACATAAATTAAACTTATGCATGTGACCCAAAACACAGAACTTTTGAAATTAATGTGGTTTAATGTGGCTGCAGTATTTATGTTTATTTTGCTGACATCTAAAGTTCCCCTGAAATGTAAAGAATCACTGTGTCTCTGGCTGGCTTTGAAAGTCCTCTTCTGTTATAAATATTCCTATTCACCTGGGTTAGGAGCAAATATGATCTGAGGTAAATTAGGAGCTGTGAACTAGTGATTTTTAAATCTGATTATTGTCCAAGCAGAAATAATACACTAACAGGTCTGGGGATATTTAGCCAATCCTCTCTTCAATCTGCAGAGAGCCAACATCATTGTTCAATGCAGGAGTACTCAACCTGTGGTTTCTGGACTCCTGAAGCCCATGAGCCATAGATTTTGGGTCCATAAAATTATAATACTTAATTAAAGGTAGACTGATTACCTATTAAAATAGATCTAAGCCAATGATGAGTTCCAGTCATTTGGTGGCTTTGAAATGAAATAATACTCAAAATTTCTACTCTGGGTGATACAGATTGGGGTTGAAGAGTTTTGTTTTGGAACCAAGGTTAGGATTTTTATAACGAAATAAGGATAAAGAAAATCCTTCATTTTAGGAAAAGAAAAGAAATAAAGGTTCCTTGTTTGATTTCTTAGGGTTTAAAGATTAAAACAATACATAGGAGTAGAAAGGTACACAAGGTAATTTCAGATTACTAAGATAAAATATTGGAACATTTATCAGCATTTGGATTATTAAAGAGGGGTTCGAGTAATGATTTTCTCCCCAACTCTCAAAATTTAAATAGCCAAATTAAGGAAAATTATATGTGTCTTCCTTTTGAAACACTATGTGGAAAAAATCCAGTTTGGAGTCAAGTTTCCTATCTTAATTTCTGATTAAGTCAAACACTGCAGTTTTTGTTTTGTTTGGGTATACCATAAAAATGTCAACGCCGGCTTAAAATACTTCTTTGCATTTAACCCGAGCAGAGAAATTCTTGAATGCAGCTGCGATCAAAATTGAGCAAAACAAAAAGAGAATTATAACAATATCTCTCAGGATTGTAGTTATTATTACAGAGTTACAGTACAAAGAATTGGCAAAAGGTTTCAGCATCAGTGAATTTGGATTAATTTAAGAGAAAACTGTTGCTGTGCTTCTAAATAGTTTGTGCACTCATCTTAAAAAAGGATCCTGAAAATTGTCATAACAAAATTGATCAATCACAGCATTAAAAGATATGGCTGAGAAAACATATTCTGAAAAGAGATTGTTAAAAATTTCTTTGAATTCTTGAAGCTTCAAATTTGGCCATTTGTTTGTCTTTGATGTTTGTGTTTGCTTCGTTGGAATTAATGTTTGTTATATATGTTGCATGACAATAATCCATGTTTAGAATAATGTTTCTAAATCCCAGATTGATTAAAACTTTGAGTTTTCAGGAGAGTTAGGAGGCAGCTTGTTTCTGAGGTAGGTGCATGTTAACAGTTTTGCAGTTTAAGGTTCATTAAGATGGGTTGGAATGAAGAAACTGTGGTCCCGCCCATAGGCTGCCAATCAGAGGTTGGTTGTGCCTGACTCCGCCCACCAACCAGGTTGGTTCACGCCTTTGCTGTCATGGAAACGCTCAGCACCTCCCTTCCTGAGTTTTAACACTGTTTAAGAGACAATAGAATCAAAATGCTTGTAGTGATTGTTGCCTTAAAAACATATTTTTTGTATAATAATTAAGGATGTAGCATGTCATTTAGATTTATGTGTTTTACTATAAAAAGGTTAATGAAATAGTTTAAACTAGTTTGAAGAATTAGTTTTGCATACAGAATCATTGGTGATTTATTAGATTGAAAGTTTTCCCTGGTGCCATTAAGCTAACTGACAGTTCAAGATATGCCAAAAGTAAGGAATATATTTTTGATAAAGAATTAGAGTTATGATTTCATACTTGACAGGAATTATTTATTAGATTTAATTTATTTGTAGAGTGTATGCATCAGAATTACATTAGATTTACATTAATCTAAAACTTATCTTCATGCAAGACAAATCAGGAAGATGTGTGACTTATTTCTAAGTGAAATATTGATGAACTGTACAACGACTGAAGTTTGTGTTTTGTTGTTAATGGAACTGAGTTCCAGTTATAAACATCTGGATTTTATTTCTGTTGTTCTTATTAAATTCATAGAGACACATAGTTATGTCAGAATTCATTTCTTTGGTTCTATGTAATGTGATCTTGATTACTAGAACATTCTTGTTTAAACCTTTTGCTGGATTGTCGCATGGGTTGGACCCTGCGCCAAAAGGGGGGAAGTGTCAGAATAAAGTAACATGGAGTTATTGCCAAGATCATTTTCTTCCACATCTTTGTGGGAAGATAGGATCCTGTTGTACTGTCAAAACCCATCCACTGTTTTCTCAAGTTTCACAGACAGTGAAGGCTGCATTACCAGAAACAGCCACTTCCACCCTCCAGTCCTTTATCCCTGGCGACTGGATTCTGATCAGAGAATCTAGGAGAAAACACTGGAAGCCACAGGCGCTGGAAAGGCCCATATCAGATCCTACTAGACACCCAGGAAAGCTGCAGGTATGCTCTCCAGCTTCATCTGGCTTCCAGGACACAAGTAATCTTCCAACTGGATCATCCACGGCCTGAAAGGTGTGAGGACAGCGGACCACCACAAGACAAAGAACTGTAAGCTGATCACTGGCGAGTGATTGAAGAGGTGGTTAAAGAACACTGTTCTTACAAGGGCACAATAATCTCTTGGGCAGTGCAACATTATTTCAGAATCTTCTTAAGGCCATCGCATTGCCTGAAAGTTAGAAATCATAAGGTCATTTGCCTCACTGCACACACACCACAGTGAGAGACACATAGGAAACATACAGGGAAGACCTCTACACATTTGCACATAACCTTTCCCTGGATGATGGACTGGCGACGTCTGCAACAGAGAGACAGTCAAACATGCGCCATGATGCTTATTCTCCTTAATTTCTTAACATTTGGTGGCTATTAGGCTCCTTTGCCTGGACAGCAAGGGTCAGCCAAATTCTTTTCTCCCACTTTGACAGCAAAACTGACTGTGAGAAGGAAATCTCGGATGCTTTTATCTAACTTTCATGTTTATTGCTTGATATCTATCATTATGGTACTAATTTGAAATGTGTTCATTTCCGCCGTTGTGATAATTTGTTTTCAGTACCAGAAGAAAGGAGTTCTAATGTAAATTCTTGTATTAAGTGCTCTAAGGTGTTCCAAAGTGTATGACCTTTAGGTTACCTCTCTTTCTGCAGAACATCTGTGTTAGTGGAGGAAGCTGTCAAAACCAGGAGCAGCTGGGTCTGCTCAAAGATAACGTTGTTACACCTGACCCGAGGACGGTTCAGGGTCGTAAAGTATAAACTCTTTTAAGTGGAGATAACACCCACATACTCTTTAAATACTGTGTGTAAATGTTGACACCACACTGAACCCAAAGACAGAAGAAGAGGCGGAATGATTGAGTTTCTCTCACTGGGAGTGGTGTAGCTTCCCTCCCACCCACATTTTATATTTTATATTACATTTTGATGTTTCTGTATCTTTTTCAAGTTATGAGTTAACTTTGTGTGGATGAGGACTCAGCGTGTGAATTTATGGACGCATAATATGATGGATGCATGTTTTTTAATGATTTTCTCTTTTACGGGTAGTACAGTAATATTTTTACTTATTTATACTTATTTTTAGAAGGACATTTTAGATTGTGAACTCTTTTATTAGAGTTCAAAAGGGGGATTGTAGAATATAAACTATTTATGTGTGTAATATTAACCATCTCTGTGTGTAACTGGCATGTGTACATAGAGCATAGGGGGGGTCAAGCTTAGGGAGTGAAGTAGAGAGTCCAAAGTCATAAATTAGTGAAGGACAAGGAATCACTGATGGGGGAGAAGAAGACAGGGGAGAACAGCGCACAGAGAGGGCAAGGTCATAAATTGGGCCAGACACGATAAGTTTGTTATAAGAGAAGAACCAGAAGTACTCCAGATATGAGGTTATATGGTTGCTGGGGAGATATCCACAGATAGAATGATTGTGTATGTGTACTGCATAGCAGCGAGGGGTATATAAAGGTATTTGTGGCCCCACCAAAAGGGACAACACACAGACGTTTCTAGGTACCAGTGTGAGTGTGTGTCCGCTCTCTGAATTCAGATTGGTTTTTTATAAATTTTGTGGAAACGTACAACTGATCTCTGACTGAGGATTGTCCTTTGGGTGCCAAATAAAAGAGTCGGGGAGAGGTGAGGAGTAATGTAAGAGTTAACTGATGGCCAGTAAAGTTTTCCTACCTCAACAATTGCCTCACAGCAAGAAGGCTGAAGTTTAGCGGTTTCAAAATTCAGGCCTTAGAGGGACGCTGTGTCCTGTAACCTTTAGATGGAACCATGGTCCAATGCATCCATGTCAAATGGTTGAATTATCTCCACAGCATGCATTCAAGTTCTACAGAGTCCTGCTAAGGACCTTATTGTTTGATTCGGGTGTGTTGAAGCCGATACAGTGAGTCTCTTCTGATTACGATGCATAGCAGAACATTGATTTCTTTTATTTACAAATTTTGCAGCAAAATGCCAAGAAAAGCGATGCTATAAAAGCACAAAAACATCCTGTTTTTTTTCATTTTAATTTAATAAATATATTTCAACTGGTGCCCTTTTTTGGCATTCTTGGCCTCCAAAAATGTCTGTGCATGTTCTGATCAGCACCAGAACCAATTAAGATCTGGTGCTGGTCTGATTTTAGTTTTCTGGATAGTTTTTTAATTTTCCCCCTTCAGCATGAAGCTGTCTTTCAACATCAAGTCAAAGCTTGATAAAGTAAAGGCCACACTTCAGTGTATATTAGACGAACTCTTAAAAGCATTTTGGCCGTTTACAATTGACTAATATAATTTCACAGTGACAGTTGATTAACCAATGACCATCACTGATTGATGATGTCAAGTTCGACAGATTTTCTTTTTCAAAATAAATGAACTTTTGATGTGAGTAAAAAAAAACATTTTGGGATTCTGAGATGCGTAGGTTTTTTTTTTTTTTTGTGGTTTTCAACTCTTAACTATTTTGATAAAAACATTTCCCATGAATAGTTTTTAAAAACCCTCCAAATGTTGTGAAAGCAGCCTTAATTTTAACAACCTGCCCAAAGCTATTTTTTCCAGCCCAACGTGTTCAAAAGAAGTCCAACTGGGGGCAAACCAGCACAGCATTACACATTTTACCCCAATCCCATAAAGAAAACACTAATCAACAACAACAATAAACACAACAAGCATAATGTGTATGTATGATGATGCCCCCTTCACATTTCTGCTTGCCCCCTCATATATGCATGCCTGGAACCAGCCTTGACCTATATACAATTTCAGATTCTTAACAATAAAAAAGCTATTAAACCTGTTAATGCATACAATATAACTTTGTAACTTGCATTTCTCTTACCTTTTTTCTTTGTTGTTTTTCTGTTATGCTACACGTCTTCCTGCTGTTCATAAATAAGTTATTTATTTGTGCATGAAATGTTTGCACCTTAAACTTCATTCATTCTTAATAGAGAGCGGCGCGCGCAGTCAGCGCAAAGTTACAAAATTTTGGAGGTGCAAGACCAGGCTCTGTGGCAGCGCACAGGGCCATAGGGACGACGGATTGAATGGCAGTTTGTCTCATCACTTCTGTGTTGCAGTTTAATGGACTGGTGAACTTTCCAGGGTGTCTCCCAACTCTTACCCATAGACCACTGAAGATTCTTTCAACAGCAGCAGCACTGATCTAACCCATTTCATAATGAAAAGCTTCCTTAACACAACAAATTCCCAACCTACTGAAATACAAAGCTAACATAGTGAATTGGGGTGTGTGTGTGTGTGTGTGGGATGACTTTGGACCTTACCTGTGAAGCCCACTGTGCATTCGCATTCGTAATGGTCCTTCTCATTTATGCAGGTAGCATTGTTCTCACAGGGCTGAGAAGCACATTCATTAATGTCTATTTCACAGTTGTGGCCCTGAAAACCGGGCACACAGAAACAGTGGTATTCTGCCGTTCCATCAATACAGATGGCACCATTCTGACAGGGTTCTGATAAACACTCATTGACATCTTCCTCGCAGGTCCTCCCCTTGAACCCTGGTGCACAGTGGCATTCAAAGCCATTTGGTTGTAAAACACAAGTGCCGTTATTCATGCAGGGTTTATCAATGCAGTCAGTCACATGTGTCCTGCAGTCCTGACCTCCGTATCCAGACGGACATCTGCAGAAATATCCATACAGCTGATCTACACATAGAGAACGAGGCTCAGAGCAAGGGTTGCTCTGACACTCATCCACCTCCTCTGTGCAGTTGTCTCCTGTAAGTCCATCCGGGCATATGCAGTGGTATTCCGTTGTTCCCGGGGTACTAATGCAGTCTTGACACGGCACAAAGAAGCAGCCATCATAAAGTTCATCACAGTTTTTGCCCATGTACAGCACACGTTCTCTGGCACAGATACAGGCGTAATCATCCATGGTGTCCACACAGGTAGCCCCATTCTGGCAAGGTGCAGACAAACATTTTTCTGATGTGGCCGAGCAGAGAGTTCCTACAGCAAGAAAAAAAGTTACTGTGAGGTCAAATAATTGAAGTTAAAAACCTCTGCCATATGGTAGAGTGATTGCCAACAAATCTTCAACCAGTCAAAGTGTATTTTGTTATAATCAAATTATTTATCACTAAGCTATAAGCAAATAGTGAGACTTCCTCTTCCAAGAGATATAACCATTAAGGAAAAGGGAATATCTCAAAAATAAGTGTACCCTTAAGCCTGAACTGTTAAAACGTTAATGTGTCCTGCAAGATCTAAATGTGTTCCTGCTACTGCCTGAGAGACAGGATAGGAGGAGAGAGAAAATAGCCCTGAGAGACAGAGACAAGTGTGCAATGTGAAGACAAATTAGATGAAACCCAGTAATATCAATATTGTGAAAAAGGAAAAGAAAACCTCTTTTAATGTTAGGGACATATTTGGAACAACGACCCAAACATTGAGCAGAATAGAGGGTAGGGCCAGTGACTTACCTGTTCTAACTGCCCCTTTAGTGAACCTAATGGACCAATTAATGTGATTGCTCTGACTACAACTATAAGCCTGTTTTCTCCAATCATGTTCCGAACTGAAGTACCCTTTTGGGTACGAAGCAAAATGGCTTCAAGACAAAAAGAGAACGCATCGCTTTGGAACCATCAGAAAACAATCCCATGAGTTAACATTTTGAATTGGTGCAACAAAAAAAAGTAAATGAAACTTTTTAGATGCCTTACAGTAAAGTTTGTTATCCATACAATGAATATCCAAACTTATTGCCGTCTCCAAATAAACACAGGAAGAATAAATCACACAGAGATCTCATTGCGATTTCACGGGTGTGTTTGTTCTCTACTCATCAGCTGACATATAACAACAACACATCATCAATGCAGAGGCCTTACTGAGCCAGCGGCGGATGCTGGTCTTTCAAGGAGGGGAAGCTCAATTTCAAGATCGCTGATTCGCTCATTTTGCTGTCAATCAAAAAGGGGCTCAGCCTCAGACAGATCATCCAATCATCATGCAGAAGCTGAGCGTCCGGGCCAGCCAAGGCCAGCCCACTGCCCCATAGAGCCCCAGAGACGCTGAGCGTCCGATGGGCGGGACAAAGCCCAGCATTTGAACTCACTGTTTAAAGCTGTGAAGCTGCGGGAATGAGTGAGAGGAAAGCCGCGTCGTTACCAGAGATAAGAAGCTGATTCTGAACAAATGTTGAGCGCGTTGTAGCGCATATTTAGTCAATGACATGAACACACAACAGTATATATTTGATCAATTATTTTTTGACATTTTACGGGAAGCTGAGCTTCCCTTGTAGTCTTAGAGCAATCGCCAATGTACTAAGCCAACCATGAAAACACTCAGTCAGTTAATGACACCAGGATGACATCTTCACTAGGTTAGTGTGTTTAAGGCGGTATTAAAAATAAGTATGTACACTGGACTGCACTACTCTACTACTGTTTAGGAGCAATGAGTGGGGGTTGCGGTGTATTTAAAGTTAGCAAAACAGAAAGGAGAAGAACGCGTGCGTGTGTGTGTGTGTGTGTGTGTGCATTCAGTGACAGAGCTGATATATCACACAAGGTGATAACAACGTATGCACCTTGTTCCTGGCGGTGCTCCTATATGATTGATTGTGTTTGCAACTTCTGGTAAAATAGCAATAGTTACAGTAAAGTTGTTTGTTTTGGTACCTAGATGTACTCAGTGATATTTATTTTTTAAGTAACTGGATTGCAGTTTAGTGATTTTTTTTATCTGTTTTGATAATCAGTTGCTTACGGACATATCTGAGATTTGCAGGGACATAAAGACTTGCTGCGTTCGTCGTGACGAAGCTTAACGTGGCTTCAGCTAGTGCTTTAAACATGCATCAAAAGTGAAACGAGGTTGTTGTTGATATCAGTGGATTATTTCAATATGGAAAATAAACTTAAAAACTGTATGTGTAAAGTTATGTGTACCTGTCCAGATTTCGGAAGACAGCAGTTAGTGTGTAGAAGTTAGGATACAGGTCGCCACTCCATCACAGGACAACACACAGACCTACAGGGCAAACAACTTTTCATGCACACAGTCGCATTTAATGCAAATGTACAATCTCAATTATTACCCAGTTTGCACATTTGAGAGAAGAAATTATAGTACTTAACACATGGGCCAGGCCCTGGCACTGGCCATGTTTTAAAGTCAGTGTACAAAAACTAATTACAGAGTTTTACAGAATAATATATTTCAAATTTTAGATTTATATACAATAATTTATATAACATATATGTTTTTCAGATTTTTTATCCATATAAACATCTTTGTAGGGGTGGGTTGGCCAAGTGCATCTTCTTTCCCTAGAACAATAGTTCCTCCCTCCAGCAACAGAAGATATATATATATAGTCGTACTTGTCGTCTTCTGCTTTATCCGGGACCGGGTGGCAGGGGCAGCAGACTCAGCAGAGACACCCAGACGTCCCTCTCCCCAGACACCTCCTCCAGCTCCTCTGGGGGGAGTCCAAGGCGTTCCCAGGCCGGCTGAGAGACGTAGTCCCTTCAGCGTGTCCTGGGGCGTGTCCTGGCTCTCCTCTCAGAGGGACGTGCCTGAAACACCTCCCATGGAAGGCGTCCAGGAGGCATCCGGTATAGATGCCCGAGCCACCTCAAGTGGCTCCTCCGGATGTGGAGGAGCAGCGGCTCTACTCCGAGCCCCTCCCGGATGGCCGAGCTCCTCACCCTATATCTAAGGGAGTGCCCGGCCACCCTACGGAAGAAGCTCATTTTAGCCGCTTGTATCTGAGATCTCGTTCTTTAGGTCATGACCCAAAGTTTATGGCCATAGGTAAGGGTAGGAACGTAGACTGACCGGTAAATCGAGAGCTTCGCTTTTCGGCTCAGCTCTCTTTTCACCACAATGGACCGGCACAGTACCTCCATTACTGCGGCAGCCGCGCCAATCCGTCTGTCGATCTCCTGCTCCATTCTTCCCTCACTCGTGAACAAGACCCCGAGATTCTTGAACTCCTCCACTTGAGGCTGGAACTACCCTCCAACCTGAAGAGGACAAGCCACCCTTTTCCGGTCGAGAACCATGGCCTCGGACTTGGAGGAGCTGATCTTCATCCCAGCCGCTTCACACTCGGCTGTGAACTGCCCCAGCGCATGCTGTAGGTTTTGGCTAGAGGGGGCCAGCAGGACCAGAAATCCTGTCCATAAAACAGGACCGGTGAGAAGGAGCAGCCCTGCTGGAGTCCAACATGCACCGGGAACAGGTGCAGCTTAGTGCCGGCAATGCGGACCAAACTCCTGCTCCGCTTGTACAGAGACCGGATGGCCCCTAGTAAAGGGCCCCCGATTCCATAGTCCTGGAGCACCCCCCACAGGGCATCACGAGGGACACAGTCGAATGCTTTCTCCAGGTCCACAAAATGATGTGGACCGGTTGGTCAAAACTCCCATGAACACTCGAGTACCCTGTAGAGGGTATAGAGCTGGTGCAGAGTTCTACGGCCGGCACAAAAGCCACACTGCTCCTTCTGAAGCCGAGGTTTGACTATCGGGCGGCTCTCTTCTCCAATACCCTGGTGTAGGCCTTACCAGGGAGGCTGAGGAGTGTGATCCCCCTGTAGTTGGAACACACCCTCCGGTCACCCTTCTTATGAAAGGGGACCACCACCCAAGTTATAGATAATTTCTATATCTTTTTCTTTCTGTTTTAACTGGCTCGCCATCACAACCAGGCCAGTGCAGGTTGAGATAAGACGTTTTATTGCACCTGCATGGAAATTTGGCTTGTAAACTGCAAACATATATCACAGATATGAAGCAGCAGAAAACTGATCAACTGCCCCGGCAGTCTGTGAGAACACAGATAGGGACCTAAAAAAGGATTTACAGGTCCTTCTCAAAATATTAGCATATTGTGATAAAGTTCATTATTTTCCATAATGTCATGATGAAAATGTAACATTCATATATTTTAGATTCATTGCACACTAACTGAAATATTTCAGGTCTTTTATTGTCTTAATACGGATGATTTTGGCATACAGCTCATGAAAACCCAAAATTCCTATCTCACAAAATTAGCATATTTCATCCGACCAATAAAAGAAAAGTGTTTTTAATACAAAAAACGTCAACCTTCAAATAATCATGTACACTTATGCACTCAATACTTGGTCGGGAATCCTTTTGCAGAAATGACTGCTTCAATGCGGCGTGGCATGGAGGCAATCAGCCTGTGGCACTGCTGAGGTCTTATGGAGGCCCAGGATGCTTCAATAGCGGCCTTTAGCTCATCCAGAGTGTTGGGTCTTGAGTCTCTCAACGTTCTCTTCACAATATCCCACAGATTCTCTATGGGGTTCAGGTCAGGAGAGTTGGCAGGCCAATTGAGCACAGTGATACCATGGTCAGTAAACCATTTACCAGTGGTTTTGGCACTGTGAGCAGGTGCCAAGTCGTGCTGAAAAATGAAATCTTCATCTCCATAAAGCTTTTCAGCAGATGGAAGCATGAAGTGCTCCAAAATCTCCTGATAGCTAGCTGCATTGACCCTGCCCTTGATAAAACACAGTGGACCAACACCAGCAGCTGACACGGCACCCCAGACCATCACTGACTGTGAGTACTTGACACTGGACTTCTGGCATTTTGGCATTTCCTTCTCCCCAGTCTTCCTCCAGACTCTGGCACCTTGATTTCCGAATGACATGCAGAATTTGCTTTCATCTGAAAAAAGTACTTTGGACCACTGAGCAACAGTCCAGTGCTGCTTCTCTGTAGCCCAGGTCAGGCGCTTCTGCCGCTGTTTCTGGTTCAAAAGTGGCTTGACCTGGGGAATGCGGCACCTGTAGCCCATTTCCTGCACACGCCTGTGCACGGTGGCTCTGGATGTTTCTACTCCAGACTCAGTCCACTGCTTCCGCAGGTCCCCCAAGGTCTGGAATCAGCCCTTCTCCACAATCTTCCTCAGGGTCCGGTCACCTCTTCTCGTTGTGCAGCGTTTTCTGCCACACTTTTTCCTTCCCACAGACTTCCCACTGAGGTGCCTTGATACAGCACTCTGGGAACAGCCTATTCGTTCAGAAATTTCTTTCTGTGTCTTACCCTCTTGCTTGAGGGTGTCAATAGTGGCCTTCTGGACAGCAGTCAGGTTGGCAGTCTTACCCATGATTGGGGTTTTGAGTGATGAACCAGGCTGGGAGTTTTAAAGGCCCCAGGAATCTTTTGCAGGTGTTTAGAGTTAACTCGTTGATTCAGATGATTATGTTCATAGCTCGTTTAGAGACCCTTTTAATGATATGCTAATTTTGTGAGATAGGAATTTTGGGTTTTCATGAGCTGTATGCCAAAATCATCCATATTAAGACAATAAAAGACCTGAAATATTTCAGTTAGTGTGCAATGAATCTAAAATATATGAATGTTAAATTTTCATCATGACATTATGGAAAATAATGAACTTTATCACAATATGCTAATATTTTGAGAAGGACCTGTATTGTCTTTCTTTCTTTATCGATTGATCTGTCTGTCTGTCTATCTGATTGATTGAGCGATTGATTGATTACCACTCTCATAAATCCAGGTGACTATTTCACCTCCGACAGCCAAGCTTTAGCTGCATATCAGAGGCAGGGAATGAAACACTTGGGATATTTTGTGTACCTGTACCTTCACCATATGCACCAGGAGTAGGAGAGTTAGCCCTGCTGCTACTTGCAGGAGAGGAAGTTCTGCCATCAAAACGAAATTCAGCGCTTTTAAAAACCTGAGATATCCCTTGCCTGCTTTCCAGGTTTTAGTTGCATGTTTTTCTGTCCGGTTTCTTTCCGCTGTTGGGAGCGTGTGTTGACCTGCTTGCGAGCGTACCTAACTCAGCGTGTCAGTGTCGACACAGAGTATGAGGAGTGTTTAGACTCAACTTTGGACATAGAAAGTAGAGTAGCAACGATGTAGGGACAGAAATCGCTCACGACGTGATCTAATAAAATGAATGACATCAACTATGGAAACGTAGTATTACTACCTTGTTGGCGGGGAGGGGTGCCCCACTTGAATAAGGGCTCAATAAACAGACATTTAAAAAAATAATCAGCAACAGAACACTTAACAAAAATAATATTCAGGCTACCTATATGAGTTTTTTTTTCATCATTTAACTGAGCTCTAATACTACACCTGAGCCTGCTTGTCCTTGATAAACCTTTATAGATCAGCAGAGTGGAAACAGCTATTTATATGAAACATTTAATAATAACTTTCAGCAAATTCATGCAGTTAAGAGTTCATTTATGTGGTTAAAAACACATTAAAATGTAAGGGGGGAACTTATTTTGTGTTCCGCATGACACATTGTTGCCCACTGGGGGAAGTTTGGCTGGTGTACAAAAGGAAGCCACACAGAATATTCTACCTGATATACCTGCAAGAGACTGGTCACAAGAAGTTTCCTCAGTTGGCAAAATTATAGTTTTGTGTGTGGGAAGAAGCTGTATTAATCATTTTTTGATGCGGCCAATGAGGTACAATTTTATTGTTTTATTTGTATCTTTTATTTATGTAGATTCTATATTTTCCTTGAGCTAGTGTAGGGTTATGTTTCCTTTCTTAGTTCTGACGGCATTTTCGGGGCATCCTTAAGACATGTAAAGACATGTTGTCCGCAACAAATGTCTGTTGAAACCCAAGAACGATGTTGAGCCTTGATTGAGCTCGAGAGGAATAACAGCCCTGCTTTAGTCTTTCCCATCTGTAGTTGTTTTATTGTTCCTTTTTTTCTCTTTTGGTTGATAGAAGGTACCCCCTGCAATGTGCTTACCTACCAATAGGGGTACGACTTCTTTGGATGCCAACTTTTTCCAGTCAGAGAGCGTAATTTTACTCTATCATTGTTCCTGTATTGTATTTTATATTTTGTTGCTGTTATATTAGTTTTCTTGTTTTTTTACCCTAGCTGTGAAAACTTTGCTAAAAATACATGAGACAAATAAAAAGAAAAAAATATTTGGAAGACTTTTTCTTTTTATTATCTCATTAGTTTTACTTCATTACTAATAATGGACTTTTACTCCACCACCACACGACTTAACTAAAAGAAGATTTATTTTCTAATGGGATGCTAATTGTTCTGATCTCCTTTTGGTTTTATTCTTACATTCACATGAAGGAGCTAAGTAAATTGAAGGAATAAGACAAAGTAGCCACACCAGCTGTTAGTACTGACTTTGGACTCAATTAGTTCTCATGTCTGGCCCAACTTTTGCTGACTAATTTAGCAGCCATGCCTCTGTAATAAGATTTTACATGAAAGAATGCATATTATACACAACACCACACAGCAGCAGATAAAGAGTAAGGATGATTATTTTTGCACATTGTTAATCATACTATCTTCTAAGCCAGGCATCTGTGTCTGTACAGAAGATAAAGTTGTATTTCTCCCACTACAATGGCAGTGGTCAAACTGTCATTGTGAAGGATATCATGTAAACCAATGATCTTTTTTTGTGGACAGAAGTGTGTATAACTGCACATTTTTGCAATGGAAACAGTCTTTTTTATATATTCTATTTTTACAAATTTTATTCATTTCTTGGAAATCTGCTTTAAGACTGTGACCTGTTCTTCCCCATTCAGGACAGAAGGATAATGTCATTTCCAATTCTGGTTAAGATGCATCCTACCTCCAGTCTGATGTAGAGACACTAACTAAGTTTGAAATTTCACAGATTACTGTGGGCTTCAGCAGGGGGGTGAGCCACCTGCACAGTGAAAGAATTACACGCGGTTGCCTGGAGTTTTAAGATTAGATCCAAATCATGTAAGAAGGTGTAAGAAGGGTTTTAGGAATGTTTATAGTAAATGATTGGGATTCTCACTTGAAAGTAAACTTCAAGGCTCCTTAATGCAATATCGTGCAATGATCAACCATGTTGGCTCAGGAGCAGAGCAATCTACCAGCCTGGAGGTTAGTGTTTAACTTCAATTTACACCTCCACAAGTAAAAAGAACAGCCTGGATGAACTGTCCCTGTTGTACCAGGCGTTGAGTGGTTTCCAGTATGAATGTATGCCAAGGTTTTAATAAGTTCCAGTTTCAAAACCATAAACGTTTTCCATCATGCGACTCCTAGCTTAAAGTTCTTTTAATAAGATGCCAGAGAAAGATCCGGAGTGGATTAAGTTTTCTACAACTGCTCCTTCCCCCTCTTGTTGTCCCTCAATGCCAGTCACCTGACAAAAAGAAGGCTCCAACAGTTTTCTATCCCGTACAAAAAAGACAAATTTGGGGAATGGTGGTGGGGCAGGGGTAAACCATGCGACCCACGGAGGCTACCATCCTCAACGCACCCGTCACAGGTTCGAGTCCTGGCCGTTGACCTTTGCTGCATGTGTTCCCCTCTCACTTTTCAACCAATTTCCTGTCAGTCAACTTACAAAACCCCTCTTTGAACCGCCACCTTGACTAGATGGAAGGGTTTGAGTGCTCAAATGATCCTAGAGGCCCCTGGTAGGGTCTCCCATGGCAAACAGGCTCAAGGTGACGGGTCAGACAAAGCGCGGTTGAAGACACCTTCACGAGGACCACAAAATTGAGGCATGTTACGCCGCACGTTACGACAGAGCTGGAGTCCCATCCTGGAGCCAGGCCTCGGGTCAGGACTTGTCAGAGAGTGCCTGGTGGCTTGGTTGCTCCTCGCGGGACCCGGCCAGGCCAAGCCCGAACAAGAGACGGGAGGCCATCCCCCAGTGGGTCCACCACCTGTAGGGGGAACCAGGAGGGACCCGTGCAAAGAGGATTGGGCAGCGGTTGAAGGTGGAGACCTCGGCGGCTTTATCTCCGAATGCTTAGGCTGGCTCTAGGGATATGGAATCTCACCTCGTTGGGCGAGAAGGAGCCAGAGTTTGTGAGGGAGGTCAAGAGATATCGACTAGAAATAGTCGGGCTCGCCTCCAGTGGGCTCTGGAACCCATCTCCTTGAGAGGGGCTGGACTCTCTTCTACTCTGGAGTGGCCCACGGGGAGTGTCGACAGGCTGTGGTGGGTTTGCTCATTGCCCCCCAGCTCAGCCATCTTGTGTTGGGGTTTACCCCAGTGGATGAGAGGGTCGCATCCCTACGCCTTTGGGTTGGGGAAAGGTCTCTGACTGTTGTCGGCCTACGGGCCGACAGTAGTGCGGAGTACCCGGCCTTCTTGGCATCCCTGTCTGGGGTGCTAGGTAGTACCCCTCCCAGGAACTCCATTATTCTGCTGGGGGACTTCAACGCCCACGTGGGAAATGACAGTGACACCTGGAGAGGCGTGATCGGGAGGAATGGCCTCCCCGATCTGAATCCGGGTGGTGTTTCGTTATTGGACTTCTGTGCTATTCACGGATTGTCCATAATGAGCACCATGTTCAAGCATAAGGGTGTTCATTAGTGCACTTGAAACCAGGACACCCTAGGCAGGAGGTGGATGATCGTGTCTTCAGACCTTTGGCCGCATGTTTTGTACAGTCGGGTGAAGAGAGGGGCTGAGCTGTCCACTGATAACCACCTCATGTGATTTGGATCAGCTGGAAGAGAAGAAAGCCGGACAGACTTGGCAGGCCCAAGCGCATAGTGAGGGCCTGCTGGGAACGTCTGGCGGAGCCTTTGGCCAGAGATGTATTCAACTCCCACCTCCGGGAAGACTTTGACCAGATTCCAGGGGATGTTGGACACATAGAGTCCGAGTGGACTGTGTTCTCTGCATCTATTGTCGATGCCGCTGCCCGTAGCTGTGGCCGGAAAGTCTGCGGTGCCTGTCGCGGCGGCAATCCCCAAACCCGGTGGTAGACACAAACTGAAGAAGGAGTCCTATAGGCTGTGGTTGGCTTGTGGGACTCCTGAGGTGGCTGACAGGTTCTGTGAGGCCAAACGTGCTGTGGCCTGGGCTGTGGCAGAGGCAGAGGCAGAGGCAAAAACCCGGGCCTGGGAGGAGTTTGGTGAGGCCACGGAGAAGGATTACCGGTTGGCCTCGAAGCAATTCTGGCAAACCATCCAGCGCCTCAGAAGGGGGAAGCAGTACTTCGCCAACACTGTTTACAGTGTGGCATTCCCTGGTGGAAGCAGAGGCTGGAGACTCGGGTTGGACTCACCAAGGTGGTTAAAAAGCTCCACGGTGGCAGGGCTTTGGGGGTGGATGAGATCCGCCCTGAGTACCTCAAGTCTCTGGATGTTGTGGGGCTGTCATGGTTGACGCAACTCTTCAACATTGTGTGGTGGTCGGGGACAGTGCCCCGGGACTGGCAGACTGGGGGGTGGTCCCCCTTCATAAGAAGGGTGACCGGAGGGTGTGTTCCAACTATAGGGGGATCACATTCCTCAGCCTACCTGGTAAGGCCTACGCCAGGGTATTGAGAGAAGAGTCCGGCCCTCAGCTTCAGGAGGAGCAGTGTGGTTTTCATCCAGGCCGTAGAACACTGGACCAGCTCTACACCCTCAGCATGGGAGTTTTGCCCAACCGGTCCACATCATTTTGTGGACATAGAGAAAGCATTCGACTGTGTCCCTCATGGTGCCCTGTGGGGGGTGCTCCAGGAGTATGGTGTTGGGGGCCCTTTATTAGGGGCCATCCGGTCTCTGTACAAGCAGAGCAGGAGTTTGGTCCACATTGCTGGCACAAAGTCAGACCTGTTCCCGGTGCATGTTGGACTCCAGCAGGGCTGCCCTTTGTCACCAGTCCTGTTCATAACTTTTATGGACAGGATTTCGAGGCGCAGCCAAGGGCCGGCGATGGTCTGGTTGGGGGACCAGTGGATTCCGTCTCTTATTTTTGCAGGTGACGTGATCCGGATGGCCCCCTCTACAGCATGCGCTGGGGCAGTTCGCAGTCGAGTGTCAAGCGGCTGGGATGAAGATCAGCTCCTCCAAGTCCGGGGCCATGGTTCTCGACTGGGGAGGGTACCTTGTCCTCTTCAGGTTGGAGGGGAGTTCCTGCCTCAAGTCGAGGAGTTCAAGTATCTTGGGGTCTTGTTCACGAGCAAGGGGAGAACGGAGCGGGAGATAGACAGACGGATCGATGCAGCTGCCGCAGTAATGGGGACGCTGTGCCGGTCCATTGTGGTGAAGAGAGAGCTGAGCCGAAAAGCGACGCTCTCAATTTACTGCTTGGTCTACGTTCCTACCCTCACCTATGTCCATGAACTTTGGGTCATGACCGAAAGAACGAGATCCTGGATACAAGCGGCTGAAATGAGCTTCCTCCATAGGGCGACTGGGCACTCCCCTAGAGATAGGTTGAGAAGCTCAGCCATCTGGGAGGGGCTTGGAATAGAGCCGCTGCTCCTCCACATCGAGAGGAGCCACTTGAGGTGGCTTGGGCATCTATATCCTGGACGCATCTATATCCTGGACGCCTTCCTCGGGAGGTGTTCCAGGCACGTCCCACCGGGAGGAGGCCCAAGGGGGCGGCCCAGGACGCACTGGAGGGACTATGTCTCTCGGCTGGTCTGGGAGAGCCTTGGGCTCCGCCCGGAGGAGCTGAAGGAGGTGTCTGGGGAGAGGGACGCCTGGGTGTCTCTACTGAGTCTGCTGCCCTCGCGACATGGTCCTGGACGAAGAGGAAGACGACGAGTACGATTACTAGTATTCATTATTTTGTAATTTTGCTTTTTATAAGTATTTTAGTGTATTTTAATTTTCAATTTAGATATTTTTTCTACAGAGATTCTTGAACGGTACCAATTTTCATAATTTTATTTGTGTTCATTTTTCAACATCCTACATATGAATACATAGTTTGTTATTTGTTTGAAGGGAAGGAAAAGCAAGAAAGTACGTGGGAAAATTCAGTGTTCCTGGCAATGCCTTGTTCTCAAAGTGCAATTAATACACTGTTTTTCCAAATTCATTGAATAATCATTGACCAATATAATCATTGTTATTGTATACTTTATGTATGATTGCCGTAGAACCTTATTTAGCCATTGTTTAGTCTATATTAATATTTTTTACTGTTTTGTGTGCCATTTTTTTTGTTATGTTCTATCTAATCTTACTTTTCTTCCAATTCTTCACTCAAGCAGCTCTCACCGCCACAATGACCTCTCCAACCTGTCCATGTTGTAATCGCTTTGGCATCTTGAGGACAATCCCCCTGCTCCTCTAATCTCCTGGCACGATACCTGTACAGATTAAGTCTTTAAGATCCAATCTTCATTCCTTCATCTACCCTTCCTGTTCACCTCTGTCTTCAGTGAGGTGTGATTCTTCGGACCTCCGTAGGGCAGAAGATGAACAGTGTTTAGAGATAAATATATGGAGACATGATAATTGTAGTCTGTCTGTGACATCACTATCCACCACAAATATAAATGAGATATGTTCTTCCCTAAGCTGCTCCAAAGAGACATAGTAGTGTTAGATCAGTTTTTGTAGTGACTAAGGGTTAAAAGACATCAAAATACAATCTTTGCTGTTATTTCAACTTAGTAATTATAAACATAACAAAGATTCATTAGCATGTCATTCTCATTTCGCAATCATAAGGGAACAAAAGCTACTTTTAAAGTCCCATCTCTTTGATAGATAGTTGCTGGTTATTTTGCTCATTTGCCATTTCATACCCTTGTGGTTTTGATTTTTTTCTTACCCAGCTAAGGTGTAAAATGGAACTATCTGCTATGTGATACAGACCATTAAAACTATTTTATTTCATACCTGCCAGCAGGAAATTTTGTACACATTTGACAACTGGCGATTTCAAGTTATTTTCTATAATACAATAATTTTACTGTAAGGAAATGTAGGTATATGGCTGCAATAAATAATCTTACCAGAAGGAGGTCAATCATAGCTGTTTTGTTTTAACTGGGATCAAAGTTTATCATACTTTGTAAGAGTCAACAGGTCCAAACAGGGTTCAGACCCAAACTAAATTAAATAGGGGGGGAATATAAAGTCTTCAGACATTCATATACAATTAAATTATAGACTAGACGATTTATATTACTATTTAACTCCATAATTCATGAAAATACCTAACCACCAAGAAAAATAAACTAATCAGCAGTGGTTTAAGAGGTTTATGGGTAAGAAACGGAGAAGGGGCTGATTACCCCAAGCTAAAAAAAGACCTGCAAAAATTGTAGTTTTCATTTATTTTTCCATATTTGATTTGATCTGTTTTGAAAATAACTGATTAATGCTCTAAAAACTAAACTATCTAAAATGTTGAGTTAACTAACATGGATACTTAAAGAACATTAGAAATGGAACTTTTTCTGCTGTGCCTGCACCTCTTGACAACATGCAAATGTAGTTTTGTGGAGAACAGAGATTTTAGACAACACATTGAAGACTGGAGACATGTAGAAGCTCTGTCTCCTTGTGTACGTGGCATTCAGACATTTCTAGATATAATGATTAGAGGACATCAATCTTCCATAATAAAATCAAGCTGTTTCTATAACTCAATTTTGCCTTGGCTCTTTTCCATTAAACTTAAAATGTAAAAGTTTTGACTCAGAGACAAAGCAAATGTTACAGAAAGCACAAAATCCATGTTTTAGGAGAATATTTAGCTTAGTGTGTGACTCTTTTACCATGGTCATCCTCTAAATTTTGAAAAGTTAAATATTTGTTTTATAACAGGTAAACAATATTTCCACAATAGTGGTCAAGCAATGCAAGAAATTGGTTTCCTTTTTTTACTGGGGACAAAATCCACAGATCCCACTCATAATATGTATTTTCCTGTCTCTGCTCCCCCATTTTACAACATGATGAAGTGCCCATCATCTAGATTCAAAACATTCCTGGAGGCTGTAATTACTTCTGGGAACACATCCATTGTATTTACTCATTTTACCCAATTCTCTAAAATAATAGAATTAAATTATTAGACTTCATAAGTTTAAAAACTTTGATATGTATAGAGATCAGCAGCAGTTTTATAACTTTTTTCTATACGTTTTTTCATTTAATTAGGTTTTCTATATTTACACTCATCTGTAAATCTATTTATAGCTATACAATGATAGCATGAATATATCTTTATTCATCAATCTCTTTCAGTTAAAAAATGCTGCTTTTATTGTTTTTACTTGTTTGAACTTACAGATGTTATAAAACACATAAAATCCCCACAAACAATCTAAAACATTAATCCACAGTAAAAATGTTATGCTTAGTAATAAATAATAAGAAAAGGGAATGACAACAATTTTGTAAATAAACACACACATATATATATATATATATATATATATATATAGAGAGAGAGAGAGAGAGAGAGAGAGAGAGAGAGATACTGTGTCTTTATGAGGAGAACTACATGGTTGAATTAGTGCAAATGTGCATGGTATTTATGTAGAGGATGCATTTGTTAAAAAAGAGCCTTTCATAAGGCTTAAGTTTTTATGATGTCAATTGTTCTGCTATAAAGACCTTGATATGGTTCAGAGTTCACAATAAACTATAAACAATAAATTTAATTTTGGGTAGGGAACACAGTAATCAACCATTGTCTGATAAACCTGAACTCTGTAGAAAAAGAATAAACCTACATTTACTGGAGATTACATGACCTCATTCGGCAGCTTCATTCAAGCAAAGAAAGATATGAACCAACTTTTTCTACTCCTCTATTGTTTGCTCAGATTTGAGTATGCATGACTGAGTGGTCTCATTCTGGGTCAGTCATGTGTCAAATCAGACACAGATTAACTGGACTCCTACCAGTTCAGAACACTCTTCATGTTATTAGTCTATAAAAGCCTCTGTAGTATTAGCAGTTTTGGTGATTAAAATGATTATCCTCTTCATGGCTGTGGATTTACTGGAAATCTTTGAAGTTCTTAATAATTGTTAAAGGTAACATAAGATAATATTTCAACATTGCAACATCTTTTTGAGTCACGTTATACATAGTTCAGGCACGGAAGAGTTTTTACATGCCATAGAACTTTGTGAAAGTCACTTGTTGCAGCATCATTAAGAGCCATATTAACATTCCTGTACATGTAGTACTTCAGTTACATACTAGTTAGTTAGAAAACATAGGACTTATTTGAACTTTCATACAAGGATTAAGTCTACAGATGCTATATTTACCAGAAAGCAATGATTAAAGTAATTCCACGCTATTCATTATAGTTATTTCGGGCGTTTGTTTCCTTTAAAGAACTCTCCCATTGGGACTTTTACGTAAAACAGAAGGATTAAGTGTCTCTACTCACCCCACTTGAACATCATCATTGTCAGCAGAAGTGTCTTTAGGTTCAAATGAACTTTTCCCAGCTCCATGGCAAAGCTACAGACTTAGGTCCATGCAAGAAAAACAAAATCAGAATAAAAAACCAAAAGGCAAGTGTTAAACCCTCGACAAGTTGCTCCGTGTTGGTGTTGGCCTCAGTCTAGAGGCTGGCGTTCTCCACAGCAACCATCCATGCTTGGCCACAGACAGCCTTGCCTGGTCATAAGAAGAGTGATCAGCCATTAGTGGGAGAGATGTCAGGAAAACATGAGATGGACTAACACCTGCTACTGTGGAAAAG
The DNA here is from genome assembly GCF_021462225.1 of Girardinichthys multiradiatus. Classification (NCBI taxonomy): domain Eukaryota; kingdom Metazoa; phylum Chordata; class Actinopteri; order Cyprinodontiformes; family Goodeidae; genus Girardinichthys; species Girardinichthys multiradiatus. Next base: position 5,460,228 of record NC_061801.1, read on the forward strand.
CTGCTATTAACTACAGGGGTTGGACAATGAAACCGAAACACCTGGTTTTAGACCACAATAATTTATTAGTGTGGTGTAGGGCCTCCTTTTGCGGCCAATACAGTGTAAATTCGTCTTGGGAATGACATATACAAGTCCTGCACAGTGGTCAGAGGGATTTTAAGCCATTCTTCTTGCAGGATAGTGGCCAGGTCACTACGTGATACTGGTGGAGGAAAACGTTTCCTGACTCGCTCCTCCAAAACACCCCAAAGTGGCTCAATAATATTTAGATCTGGTGCCTGTGGAGGCCATGGGAGATGTTCAACTTCACTTTCATGTTCATCAAATCAATCTTTCAAAAGTCTTGCTGTGTGTGTATTGGTGCATTGTCATCCTGATACACGGCACCGCCTTCAGGATACAATGTTTGAACCATTGGATGCACATGGTCCTCAAGAATGGTTCGGTAGTCCTTGGCAGTGACGCGCCCATCTAGCACAAGTATTGGGCCAAGGGAATGCCATGATATGGCAGCCCAAACCATCACTGATCCAACCCCATGCTTTATTCTGGGCATGCAACAGTCTGGGTGGTATGCTTCTTTGGGGCTTCTCCACACCATAACTCTCCGGATGTGGGGAAAACAGTAAAGGTGGATTCATCAGAGAACAATACATGTTTCACATTGTCCACAGCCCAAGATATGCGCTCCTTGCACCATTGAAACCGATGTTTGGCATTGGCATGAGTGACCAAAGGTTTGGTTATAGCAGCCCGGCCGTGTATATTGACCCTGTGGAGCTCCCGACGGACAGTTCTGGTGGAAACAGGAGAGTTGAGGTGCACATTTAATTCTGCCGTGATTTGGGCAGCCGTGGTTTTATGTTTTTTGGATACAATCCGGGTTAGCACCCGAACATCCCTTTCAGACAGCTTCCTCTTGCGTCCACAGTTAATCCTGTTGGATGTGGTTTGTCCTTCTTGGTGGTATGCTGACATTACCCTGGATACCGTGGCTCTTGATACATCACAAAGACTTGCTGTCTTGGTCACAGATGCGCCAGCAAGACGTGCACCAACAATTTGTCCTCTTTTGAACTCTAGTATGTCACCCATAATGTTGTGTGCATTTCAATATTTTGAGCAAAACTGTGCTCTTACCCTGCTAATTGAACCTTCACACTCTGCTCTTACTGGTGCAATGTGCAATCAATAAAGACTGGCTACCAGGCTGGTCCAATTTAGCCATGAAACCTCCCACACTAAAATGACAGGTGTTTCAGTTTCATTGTCCAACACCTGTATTTCACTGCACTTATGGGATTCAATGAGCTGTCTCTGGTAAAAATGAATGATCTGAAATTCACACCAGATGCCATAATAAAGTAATCCACAAATGCAAAGAAATCAAAATAAGGTAACCTTAAATTAAGTTTTGTAAAATAAAATGGCACAGGGAATAAGTGGTCAGCACTCTCACTAAAATGTATTCAGTACTTATTACAAAAGCCTTTTTTGCTACAACTTCAGGATTTTCTGAATCAAAAAAATAATCACACACATTGATCAGGTGTGAGTTTACCCATTATTCCACAATAACTCCAATTCTAGAAAGCTGAAGCAGCTTTATTTTCTTTATCCTAATTTAAGAATCATTAGTTCAGTGTTTAGGATCACCGTCTTGCTGAAAAACCAAGAATGTTTTAGTGCATTTTTCCATTAATGCCCCCCCCCCTGTAATGCTCAATGGAACATTTAGAAGTCTAGAAGTCCATCTGTAACCATGCAATCGGTTTGGTTTGTAAAATGATGGCTGCAGAGTTTTTGAGGGAGATTTTTGGGTTTTACCCATCAAAAGATGCTTCTTATGTTGTGCATGAAAAAACTTTTAATGTGTACAAATCTCTGACATTTTGGTATATGTAGTCCAACTGACATGCATATTTCTTTTTTTTTTTTACTGTCAGTATGGTCACTTACTGACGTCACATTGTTTATACATCTTGTAATTATTCTCAAAAACCTTTTTCCTTCTTTTGTTTTCGTGTATTTTCAATTGTCCCACGACAGATCTTTGTAGAGGTAAATATGGAGTTTCTGGATAATAAAAAACAACAATTTGCTCTTGTATGTCATAGTTTTTCCAGAGATCTGGATTGGATTTGAGGCATCTGAACCATTTGGTCATAACGAATCTGTACAATCCAGTGAATCCAGACCAGGATTTAGCTCCAAGCTCATTAGTGTCCACAGGAGCTTTAGTGTCTTCACTACAGCATGGTGATTAGCAGATATGCTTCTTCAGTCTTCCTTCCTCCACCACAAGCAGGTGCTCACAAAAACATTTATCTGCACAATCTCCACCTCATGGTCTACGTATTATATGTTGTAACCTTTGTGTGACCTACATTGTAATCCTGGATAAGTTGGGTTTACCATGAAAATCTAAATATTATTAATAGAAATGTTTGAAGAAAGAACTTTTTAAAAAGTATGTTAATTCAGTTAAAGTTCTTAAGACATTTATTATATCAAATTATAAGGTAGATCTTCTTGAAATATTGTGTAATAAGAGGTTATTTGAAAAACTATTACACTATTTGTAGATTCAAAACAATTTCTTGTTTGTGACTATTTTAAAGTGAATATTTCTTTGTTTGCTATCTTATAAAGATTTTGCATTTTTAAATTAAAAGCAAAAAAATAACTTTTTGTTGTTGTTTTTGTCAGTTTGGATGTTGACATCACTTAAAAACAGGGGCAGACTGGGACTAAGTCAGCTCTGTAATGTTTTCCACTTTTTAGATGTGTAATAACCAACAAGATTGTCCAAATATCTGCCTAGATCCATAAATCACTATATACATTGTGAGATTTATTAGACATTTTGCTGCAAACACCCTATGTTAAGACAAACGATGGAACAAACCAATTTATGATGTGATTAATTCTTATATTTTATTTGTATTTTTTAATGCTGCCCCAATAGAAAACTCATATATTTTGTATCAGTTCAACTACAGCTCACCACAGAAATATGAAAGAGAAGACAGAGAACAAACAAGACTCAGAGGCAAACAGCCTTAAGCTGATTTTCTTTAACCCTTTTGGTTAAAAAAATCTACATTCCTCAAATTGCATTCTTTGGCCCTATTACGGCGTTTTCCGGGTTTAATCTGAACACATGCCTTCTGTGTAGCTGTAGAAATTAATTACCTGTTGCAACAAGGATTGCAGGTAAGATTTAAAACTTTTTACATTACAGTCATGCAAATCCAGCTAGAAAGCTACACAAAGAGGTCCGAGAGGTTTCTATCGCTGCCTGGACACTTACCTGTAACTGTAGCCCAGCTGTAATGTCCTCTGTGGTCTAACCCTCAGGTTCAGCCTTGCTCATCAGGTTAAACCACTGGGAGAATCAGTGATTTGACTGATCTCTACATCACTGCTCCTGTTGACAGTTACATGTCAGTAAAAAGACTGTGTGCATTTTTTCCTCTAGGATTATTTAAATGTACTTTAATAAAAACAAAGAAACCTTCCTATAAGGCTTGTCCTTATTTTTAGATCATATTTTATTTACCTATTTAAATTGAATTAATTGTGTTAATTATTTGTATTGTTCCTGTGTTTGTAACTTTTTTGTTGCTGTATTTTCAAACAGGTCTCTTAAAAATATATAAATAAATATAAATTAAAATGTTCACATTTTTAAGCCAATATTTTAAGAACATTATGACTTTCCCTCCAACTTCCCTCTTATTTATTTACAACTGGTTCTCTCATTCTAATTGTTTTTATACTTTTAAGCTTTTATTGCTTCAGCCTTCAAATAACGGTAAACAGGAGCAGGGACACTTTGTTTATTGGTCAAAGTTTCTACTTGTTCTGACTGTGTTGTGATTACTGAGACTCCAATAAAGGGGCGGCAACTTGCAACGAAAATATACAGAAAATACATGGTCAGGCCTTTAGTCAACCACTGCCAACTACCTTAAAAGAGCAAATACTGTTGGTGTATCTAGATGCCACCCATGCAATGCCTTTTGTTCTACAATACAGAATAAGCTAATGTTTTTTATGCATTTCATTCATTATTATATATTTGTATGTGTGTTTGATTCTGGTGCTAAGCTATCAGCTTCTTTTGTTAGCTTTAACTGCTAACAGCTAAGGACACGTGCTTGCTGCCAAATAATATTTACCCAGAAAGGTTTAGTTTTCAATCCAGTAAATAATATTTCCCCAACATTATTTTACTAAATTTGATAACTAAGTAAACACCATTAAGCCCCATTTCTCCAGAAAGATTTGGCTCTTTTCCAAAATATTCCCTTAAATATTTTACCATTTCCTTAATAATATTTTTTTAAATATTATTTTAATAAGTAAAGGTAGCTAATGAGACACCATTAAGAATTAGTCATCCAGAAGGTTGGTTTTATTCAGCAGATCATTCTTTAAAACATTATTTTATAAAAATATTATTTTATCTGATCTTGCATTGTGAATGGTTGTTTGAAGGCATACCAATCATTGCCTAAGTTAGTTCCAAGACTAACTTAACTTCATTTCCAGATTCTTCAAGATAATCCTTGGTTCTCAAACATAAATAATATTGCATGGTAATATTGCATCACTCTTTTGGTCACGGTTTCAATCATCTTTAATCAACTTGTTTATATTGTACATAGTCTTCCTTATTCTTTAATTCTGCTTGGTAGTTTAGTTGGATTGTTTTAGCATAGTAAAGAGTTTGTTAATTGAAATATGTTTGACTTTGAGTTGACTTATTTTTGTTAATAAATTCTTGTATTTTAAGAAATTGTGTGAATTCATTCCATATATGTGCAGAGTTTATGCTGTTCAATAATGTCAGAGCTTGGCTCACCCTTTTGATTTTTTCCTAATACCATCGCCTTACTGGGCTGTTATTCACAGGACAACCCTTAACAGACTGAAATATTATTTGATAAAATATTAAATTATTAATATTAAATAATATATTCAGATTCATAGTCACAACAACAATCAAGGCCCCCGATGTTCTTCGAACAAACCCCAAACCTCATGGAGGAAGACATTTAAAATTTTATATTCATTACAAACTTACATTATGCCCCTAGAAACATTTTAGTTTAATATGTGTACATAGAAAAGCAAGTAGATTTTCACATTCTATCTGTATTTAATAAAATCCCAGTCTGCATCATAAATCTGGTACTATCAATGTACATATGTACATTATACACATGCAGGTGGTTAGTGATTGTTCTCTAATTAAATGAAACTGAGCAAACAATAGGTCTGAAATATGTGGCTGAACAAGCAAAAGTGAAACTGAATGAATGAATGACATAATTAGGAAAACAAACAACACAAACTCTGAGATCTTTACTTGAAATGATTACAACAAAGCTTGGCTCATTTGCAAAACTGTATCTAAGGAAACCCAGCGGATTGCATAGATTCATCCAGAAGGTCACAAAAAACCCAGAACATGTAAGGCTCTGCAGGTCTCACTGCCTCAGTTAAGGTCAGTGTTCACGATCCAACAAGAAAGAGAAACTGGGCAAAATTGGCGCCCATGGGAAAGTTCCAAGGTCAAACCCACTGCTGAGCAAAAAGAACACAAATGCTCATCTCACATTTCCCAAACAAATATCTCGATGTTCCCTAAGACTTTTGGGGAAAATATTCTGAAGTCTGATGAAAGTGGAACTTTTTAGAAGATTTGTGTAATGTTACATCTGGTGTAAAACTAACAAAGGAGTTTAGAAAAAGGATATGAAGATAGTGAAACATGGCACAGGGATCGTTTTAGACTACTTGGTTGCACCAGGATAATAAAAAACTGACTCGAATGAATGGAACTATAAGTTCTGCTCTCTACTAGAAAATCCAGAACACCAGACCTTCAGTTTGTGACCTTAAGCCATCAACTCCAGATCAAGTGAAACGACTGTTGTTTTCTGTTGCTTTTTAATCCACATTCATTCAAAATCCCAGTTTAGTCTGAGAACTGGAATAGTATGTATTATATTATTAGAATTTTGAATAACTTAAAAATGATGCAAGTGTCATATGGAGATTCAAATATTTCTGGGAGTCTCCAGTGCCTCAGGATCCCAATAAAGTCTCTTTCTGGACATTTTAATTCTCAAGCAACATTTTCCAAGATATAGTATCTGCGCAGCTGTTGTGAGAAATATCTGTTCTGTGTTCCTATACGGAAGCTTGTTATTATTCAAGCAACAACCGCCTTATAACAGAAAGAAACATGTGAGATCCTAACAAAAGGAAACCCACCCCGGTCATGTTTTATTGTACATATTTCACTCCGTTCCATTGTTCGTGTAACACCGGAAGTCAGATATCAACGAACTATGTTAAAATATGTCCGTATTTTTGTCGTACAGGCAAATGATTCGCAAGAAAGTCAAATGCTAATATCGTTGCTCACCAGGTTGTGAAGAATAAAATGAAACTGTTTAAAAAATGTTAAGCTGCAAAGTCATTTCCGTTTCCAGACTAGTTTTCTTATGACACATCCTTTAAGACAACAGGAAGGGTAAAATCACACTTCGAAGAGGATGATGCCTTTCTATTATCGGTTGGTTTTTATGATGTTCCCTGCATTTTTTCCTGCTTTCAAAATATGAACAAGACGTTTAGGTCAAAGACGTTGCATTTATGTATTAAATAATTAAATGCAATTTGCATGGTGGCTAGCTCTTAGAAGCTAGGAAGCAATGGGACGTGGACAATATAATTAGTTGGGCAGGTTAGCTTATTGGTAGCTAACTCAGCTATGCCGTGTACTGACTAAACCCGAAAAGTAGTGAAGAAAAGCTTGCTGCAACTTACAGGTTGGTGGAAATTTTAAGCTTACATCTATTGCAATTAAATTGATTGTAGTGACGATGAGTAATGGAGGACCCATGATGATTATTTTTGCTCATTGTTTGTCTCGATGTTAAACATCTCTAACTTGCTATTTGTTTAGTGTTGCTGAAAACGTTTATGTTCAACAAAGTTTTTCATACACAGAAGCATTATCACTATCAGGGTGATCCAATTTGTTGCAGTTTTATTCAGAACTGACGTTACGCTAAGCGACTATTACCTCCCAGGGGACGAGGCTGTCAGCTGCATCATGAAGGGATGGGATAGCTTGTATCCTGGAGGCTGCTTAAAGCCCAGTTTAGAATAGTCTAGTTTATTGTCTCTGATGACTCTACAGGTCCTTCTCAAAATATTAGCATATTGTGATAAAGTTCATTATTTTCCATAATGTCATGATGAAAATTTAACATTCATATATTTTAAATTCATTGCACACTAACTGAGATATTTCAGGTCTTTTATTGTCTTAATACGGATGATTGTGGCATACAGCTCATGAAAACCCAAAATTCATATCTCACAAAATTAGCATATAATTAAAAGGGTCTCTAAACGAGCTATGAACCTAATCATCTGAATCAACGGGTTAACTCTAAACACCTGCAAAAGATTCCTGAGGCCTTTAAAACTCCCAGCCTGGTTCATCACTCAAAACACCAATCATTCGTAAGACTGCCGACCTGACTGCTGTCCAGAAGGCCACTATTGACACCAGAAATTTCTGAACGAATAGGCTGTTCCCAGAGTGCTGTATCAAGGCACCTCAGTGGGAAGTCTGTGGGAAGGAAAAAGTGTGGCAGAAAACGCTGCACAACGAGAAGAGGTGACTGGACCCTGAGGAAGATTGTGGAGAAGGGCCGATTCCAGACCTTGGGGGACCTGCGGAAGCAGTGGACTGAGTCTGGAGTAGAAACATCCAGAGTCACCGTGCACAGGCGTGTGCAGGAAATGGGCTACAGGTGCTGCATTCCCCAGGTCAAGCCACTTTTGAACCAGAAACAGCAGCAGAAGCGCCTGACCTGGGCTACAGAGAAGCAGCACTGGACTGTTGCTCAGTGGTCCAAAGTACTTTTTTCGGATGAAAGCAAATTCTGCATGTCATTCGGAAATCAAGGTGCCAGAGTCTGGAGGAAGACTGGGGAGAAGGAAATGCCAAAATGCCAGAAGTCCAGTGTCAAGTACCCACAGTCAGTGATGGTCTGGGGTGCCGTGTCAGCTGCTGGTGTTGGTCCACTGTGTTTTATCAATGGCAGGGTCAATGCAGCTAGCTATCAGGAGATTTTGGAGCACTTCATGCTTCCATCTGCTGAAAAGCTTTATGGAGATGAAGATTTCATTTTTCAGCACGACCTGGCACCTGCTCACAGTGCCAAAACCACTGGTAAATGGTTTACTGACCATGGTATCACTGTGCTCAATTGGCCTGCCAACTCTCCTGACCTGAACCCCATAGAGAATCTGTGGGATATTGTGAAGAGAACGTTGAGAGACTCAAGACCCAACACTCTGGATGAGCTAAAGGCCGCTATCGAAGCATCCTGGGCCTCCATAAGACCTCAGCAGTGCCACAGGCTGATTGCCTCCATGCCACGCCGCATTGAAGCAGTCATTTCTGCAAAAGGATTCCCGACCAAGTATTGAGTGCATAACTGTACATGATTATTTGAAGGTTGACGTTTTTTGTATTAAAAACACTTTTCTTTTAATGGTCGGATGAAATATGCTAATTTTGTGAGATAGGAATTTTGGGTTTTCATGAGCTGTATGCCAAAATCATCCGTATTAAGACAATAAAAGACCTGAAATATTTCAGTTAGTGTGCAATGAATCTAAAATATATGAATGTTAAATTTTCATCATGACATTATGGAAAATGAACTTTATCACAATATGCTAATATTTTGAGAAGGACCTGTAGATGTCAGCTTGGACATCAGGACTGTACGGAACCTTGGGTTGAATGTTGGGAATTTAAAGATAAATGTACATGCATCAGTCATTGAAATATATTCATTTGTGTCCATTCTTTTTACAGAATGGAATTATCACACCATTAATACAGTCAGCCATCTTCTACCGCTTCTGCCATCGCGGGGAAGCTGGTGCCTATCTCCAGCAGTCTATGGGCGGGAGGCGGGGTACACCCTGGACAGGTCACCAGTCCATTGCAGGGACAACTTATAAAACTTGACAAAATTTGATGCCCAAGTTCAGCTAATCTAAATCACACAATGTTCGATGTTATACAGGCTAATTCATCTAAACCATTGATCCTTTACTTTGTTCCTTCTTTCTTTCTTTTTGGCAGAATTCGGAGTTAAATTTGTTTCCTGCCATAAACACAGCTTTTTAAGTAGAGTTGACAATTTGTCAATTTAATTTTGAATCATCATCTTGCTGAAACATCCTGTTGGTGTCTAGGTCTTAACCACAGCTGCTGATTTGATATGCAGGTGCAGAATTTGGAAGTAGTCATAATTTTCTGTATACCATGCAACTGCTGGCAAAATTGTCCCAAGGAGTGATGCTGCCACCATCATGCTTGACAGTTGGTTCTGTGCTCTTTGGTTTGAAAGCCTTACCTCAACTTCTCTAATTCTACTTTCTGTCATTGTGGACAGATGGCTCAATCTAATCTTTCTGGTCATAAACCTTTTCTACAAAAGTGCAGTGTCACCATAAATTAAACAAAGTAATGCATCTCTCCGGCCTTTATTAGAGATGGGAATCACGTGACACCTCGTGTGACACATTCGGCCCTTTTATTATTATCTAAATAAATCAATTGCGAGACAACTCCTTAATGATGCATCACAAAACCCATCTAAATACAAAGTGAAAAGTTAAAGCCCAGGATTCATTTCTTTATTTTATTAACTTACCCAGGTGCATGTGCCATCAATTCTGTAAAACACCCAAATAGTTAAAAATTACATTACACCAAAAGGTTACTGGTGAGATTTTATCATCAGCTCTCTGTCAGGTTTTCCTACTTCATGAGTTCAAAGGTGTTTGGGGAAGGGAAACTTGATTCTAGGACCTTAATGAATTTATTAGCTGTAGCTATGGCATATCAGGGCTTGCTGTTCATGTGAACTGCTTTCTTCTGCATCTTGTGACAAGTCCTGTGTTTGCAAGCAGTCAGAGAAATTTGTGGTTTTCAAGCCTTCAACTTGGGAAAAATGTTCAAATATTTCTTGAAAATACACATAGTGTTCTATTAAATTTATGAATTAAATTCAGAGAAATGTAGTCATTTGCAAAAGCTTTTAAACTCATAGAATTTTCACAAATTGTCATTTTACAACCACAAACCTCATTGTATTTTAATGAGATTTTATCTAATATTGTTAAAAACATAAAGCATAAAGCATCGTGCTGCATAGTTTAGTTTATTTGCACCAGGCAATGTTAGTTTGTTAGTTATAGACAGAGAATACATTATTTAAATATTCCAAAAAATAACATACTAGAACAATCCCTGTTCAGTTGATAATAAATTAGTTTAATACATTAATATGAAACACATACAAACCCCACATCCAGAAATATGAATAATACTTGAAATAAAATGCATAAATAGTTACAAAAGTCACAATCACAACTCTTCAATTAAATGCAGTTTTAGATTATTTTTAAAGTGAGAAAAATCACTCCAAAATATTGCTCCCCTGTATCAGACTAAGAGGTCTTGGTGACCTCTGCTGGACTAATATTTAGGAGGATGGAGAGCTGAACTCTGGCTAGCTGAGTAAGAATGAATCTGCACATTTGACTTGAACTAAGCACCAGTTATGGTTTAGTGGTTAATGGTTTTGTGTGGGTTAATGCACCATTCCTGGTGGAAACACTGTAGCTCCAAGTTCCCATCAACTCTGAGCAGCTTTCCTGTCCCTGCTGAAAAACAGCATCCACACAGCATGATGCTGCCACCAACATGTTTGACTATGAGGTGGTGTGTTCAGGGTGATGTGCAGTGTTAGTTTTCATCAGTACTTAGTGTTTTGCACGTAGTCAAAAAAAGAAAAAAACCCATGCAGCCTACAGAGAACCTACTTTTATGTGTGTGTTGCGTCTCCTACATGACTTGTGGCAAACTGCAGACATGAGTTCTTCTGGGTTCTAATGTGATTCTGCTCTCGTGGCCAGCCATTCAGTGTAGGTGGATGTCCTGCAGGTTTGCAGTTGGTCCATCCTCGTTCCATTTTCAGATGATAGATTGAACAGAGCTGTGTGAGATGTTCTGTAATCTGAATGGGCTTTAATATTTCTTCATAGCTTTATCCTTGACCTTCTGCTGTGTTCCCTGTTCTTAATGGGCGTGTTTCCACTATGGGTTCTTGAATGCTTTTTATTCAGCTTCAATTCAAAAACACTTTATTAATCCCAAAGGGAAATTAAATGTTGTTATAGCTCATATTATGAAGGTTTCCTCAAAGAGCCGTTGTAGATGCTGATGGCTGTGGGCAGGAAGGATCTCCTGTAGCGTCCGTCTTACAGCACATCTGAAGAAGCCTCTGACAGAAGACACTCTGTTGTTGTAGGACAGTCTCATGAAGAGGATGCTCGGGGTTCTCCATAATGTTCTTCATTTTATGAAGAATCCGTCTTTCCACAATGATCTCCAGAGGTTCCAGAGGAGTCCCCAGAACAGAGCCAGCCTTCTTTATCAGCTTGTTGAGCTTTTTTAAGTCCCTGGCTCTGATGCTGCTTCCCCAGCAGATGATAGTAGAAGAGATCATACTTTCCACAACAGACTTATAGAAGATATGCAGCATCTTGCTGCAAACACCAAAGGACCTAAGCTTCCTCAAGAAGTACAGTCTGCTCTGTCCCTTCTTGTAGATGACTTCACAGTTGCATCTCCACTCCAGTCTGTTGTCCAGGTGAACACCAAGGTATTTATACTCCTCCTCCACTTCTTCTCCCATGATGGAAATAGTTTTTGACTTATTCCGGTTTCTCTTAAAATCTACAATCATCTCCTTTGTTTTAGTCACGTTCAAAATGAGATGATTGTTTCCACACCATGCCACAAAGCGGTCCACCACCTTCCTGTACTCAGCTTCTTGTCCATCTCAGATCCACCTCACGACTGCAGAATCATCCGAGTATTTCTGCAGATGACAGGAGTCTGTCTTGTACTGGAAGTCTGAGGTGTACAGAGTGAAAAGGAATGGTGAGAGTACAGTCCCCTGTGGTGCTCTTGTGCTGCTGACTACCTGGTTAGACTCACAACCCTTCAGTCTCACAAACTGTGGTCTGTTTGTCAGGTAGTCTTTGATCCAGGAGATTTTTGAGGCCTCCACCTGAGTCTTCTGGTTGATGAGCTTGTTCCTGAACTGAACCTATTGAAGAATGTGTTAAGTTGATTCAGAGCTTAGCATCCCATAAACTTGTAATTTACCTGAGGTGTTTGTTGTCTGCATTTCTGTTAATCTTAGATCGTTTCATAGCAGTTATGTTTTAATATATGATGCAGCATGTCTGCCCCATTCAAGATGCAATATGTGACAGATCATCAAACCTCCCTAGCAGGACTGTTTTGGACCCAGTTTTGTGAGATCTGGCTCTGGTTTGAGCAAAGAAAACCACAGAGGGGAAAAACTATCCTCTAAACCTTTGGGGTTTCCTGAAAAGCTCCCCATGCTGTTTGTTCACTAATGTTCAGTAACAAACTTCAGGCCTTCACAGAACAGCTGCATTTGTACTGAAATGTTCTCCATTTGCTAGTTAATTAGGTACACTCTGAAGGCAATTAATTTTATTATTTAGGTAGGGTTATCTGAGTATAAAAGGCTGAATAAAGATTTTTTTTATTTGTGATTGATTTTGAATCCATATCATTTTCCTTCCAGTTCATAATTGTGTTGGGTTTTGTGTTTGCCGATTACATGAAATGCAATTCAAATAAAGGTTGCGTTTGTAATGTGACAATAGTTGAGAAAGTTGAAAGGTTATGGATATTTTGACTTCATGTTGTATTCTAGATATTTAATACATTTGTAGAGCAATTCAGCTCCAAAGCTGAACATTCAAATTTCAGAATTCTGTTCTCTTATTGGTTTCAATTTTAAAAAAGCCACAACCTTTTAAATTTTAGCATTTTCTATTTTAGTGAAAATAAATGTTCCTTTAGTCCTAGCAGACATGTTGCTGAAAGGCATTCTTTGGAATCTTTGAAGGACCTTGCATTGCTCTTGCAGGTGTTGCTGGTCATGTACCCATGGACAGAACGGCCTTTGAGGGGTGGCTGGAGTCAGTCTCTGCCACTTTCCTTTCTCTTAATGACCAGCAGCGCAACCAGTGTCTGGATCAGCTCATATCTCTGAGCGGCGCTGCCCAGCTCCGTCACCTGTCTAATGGCCTGGAGACGCTGCTGAAACGGGACTTCCTGCGCCTCCTTCCTCTTGAGCTGGCCTTCTACCTTCTGCGGTGGCTGGATCCTCAGACCCTGCTCACCTGCTGTTTGGTCTGCAAACAATGGAATAAGGTAAAGATCGTGCTCTCTCACCCATGTTGTGGAAGTATTGAGACCTTTTGGTTTTGTTATGGGGCTGGTCCCTATCACCAGTCTGAAGCAGGGTATACAACGACCAGGTTGCTGGTCCATCACAGTAAATTGAGCAATAACATTGAATTACAATATAGCTTTTGTACAATTTATTCTGGTTCATCATCAAAGTTTTTAAAATTTAGCTTCATACTGTAAAATCACACTTTGACCACTAGATGGTGGCAAAGTTCTTCCATTACTGTGTTTGGAATAGCATCATAGGGCGTTAGGGTTGGGGTTGCATTAAAGCTGCAGCAGGTAATTTTAGTAAAAACGTGTCACTATATCCTGACAGTACAACGTTAGATGGATGATCTGTGAAAAAAATCAATCTCCTCTGTCTCCTCCCAGTAGTCCTACTGCCATTTACAGAAATAAAGTGCTTCCTGTCAGAAACAAGCAATCAGAGCCAGGAGGAATGACTTAGTAGTGTCAATCACGTTGGTGTACACGCTGCTCACAACGTGTCCCCGGCACAGCGTGTATCGTTGTTATAGTTAAAGACTGCTGGTGGGATGCAGCTGTGCTAATGGCGGAGAAAACAACCTAACGTTACAGGAAATCTGCCAACTTCTTGAGTGGCATCTGCCCAGAAATCAAAGACAAGTAAACCGAAGAAGACCGATGACTAAAAGCAAGCTGCTCGTTGACGGCAGGCTCCACTGTGGGGAAGGAGTTGTGGAGGGAGGGCTGTAGCACAGCAAACAGCAAGAGGGAGGGACCTGTAAGGTGTGCTGGTTCAAATTTTCAGGCTAAGTCCAGGTTTTCTCAGAACTCCCTACTGCAGCTTTAAGGTTCAAAAGCAGTTTGAGGCGAATCCATGACAGTGATCTAAACGGGGTTAAGATGTGAGAAAACAGTCACAGTTTTTATCAACAGCAACATGAAACCAGACCAGAAACATATTAAAGCCACAAATAATACAGTTCAACACTAGTAATATAATATTTACATAGAATTGTAAGGAAATCTGTTAAAAATAACCTTAGTTGAATTATCTGTGACTTATTTTAAAGCAAATTTACTCACTGTAACAAGTAATAAAGCTGTTTAGGTGTCTGTCTTGTCTGTAGGTGATAAGCTCATGCACAGAGGTGTGGCAGAGTGTGTGTCGGGAACTAGGCTGGCGAATCGATGAATCCATTCAGGATGCAACCCACTGGAAGGGGGTCTACTTAAAGGCTAAACTGCGTATGATACAGCTGAAGGACCAGGAGGCCTTTGAGACATCATCACTGATTGGTCACAGCGCCCGGGTATACGCCCTGTATTATAAGGATGGCCTACTCTGCACAGGTACGCTGTGGCTTTGATTTACTGTTCTTCAATTCAAAAATACTTTATTCATCCCAAAGGGAAATTAAATGTTGCTGTAACTCATTATGAAGGTTTCTTCAAAGAGCCGTTGTAGATGCTGATGGTTGTGGGCAGGAAGGATCTCCTGTTGAGGTCTGTCTTACAGCAGATCTGAAGAAGCCTCTGACTTAAGACACTCAGTCAGAGAACCCTGAGCACTCAGGATGCTCAGGGTTCTCCATAATGTTCTTCATTTTATGAAGAATCCTTCTTTGTACAATGATCTCCAGAGGTTCCAGAGGAGTCCCCAGAACAGAACCAGCCTTTTTTATCAGTTTTGAGCTTCTGGCTGTATGATTCCCACATGTCACTGCTTGTAGTAGCAATCTATGCCTCCTTTTTTCCCCAGGGTCTGATGACCTTTCTGCCAAATTATGGGATGTGCGAACCGGACAGTGCATTTATGGAATCCAGACACACACGTGTGCCACTGTAAAATTTGATGAACAGAAGCTGGTGACCGGGTCCTTTGATAACACTATTGCATGCTGGGAATGGAGCACAGGGGCTAAAATCCAGCAGTTTCGGGGCCACACAGGAGCCGGTCAGTATAAATACTTTGTAAATGTCCATCTAGATGTCAGTTTACTTTTCTACTTTTTGAGGTCGTCGAGGATAAAATTTACCTACTTCTGAAAACAGTTATAAAAATATCTGCTGTGTTTACTGTGTGTGTGTGTGTGTAGTCTTCAGTGTGGACTACAACGATGAACTGGATGTGCTGGTCAGTGGTTCTGCAGATTTTACAGTAAAGGTCTGGTCTCTGTCTGCTGGTGCCTGTCTCAACACTCTGACTGGACACACCGAGTGGGTCACTAAGGTTGAATTGTGTTAATATACTAAGGCATCATATTCTGTTTTGTTGTTGGTACCTTTGACCCTCACGGCTTGTTCTTCTTCTGGTGTCATCTCCCATCAGGTCATATTGCAGAGGAGTGAAGTAGAATCGATGGTACACAGTCCTGGCGATTATATCCTGTTAAGTGCTGATAAATATGAAATCAAGGTAAAGTTCTCTCCCAACCACAAATCGTGTTTTCATTCGGTGAGAAAGTAGCAAACTTCCTTCATGTCAATTAAAGATTTCTGGGTTTCTCATCATTTGTGAGCAGCTACACCTCAAAGCTTCACAGAATGAAACAAAGTACTGTGCTTGCTCTGCAGGTTTGGCCTTTAGGCAGAGAAATCAACTGTAAGTGTTTGAAGACACTGTCTGTGTCAGAGGACCGCAGCATCAGCCTCCAGCCTCGTCTGCAGTTTGATGGACGTCACATTGTCTGCAGCTCTGACCTCGGTGTTTATCAGTGGGACTTTTCCAGTTTTGAAATTCTCAGGTAAAATGGTCTGAACATCACGTTGGGTTTACTGGAGAGCACCTACAGATAAACAAATAATGGCTATGATTAGGAAGAACACATCAATGATGCTCCAACTCTACAGGCTTCTCTGTTTTCCTTTTCTCAGAGTAATAAAGATGGAGGACCCAGCCAATCTGTCCCTGCTAAGCTTCGGGGAGGTGTTTGCGCTCCTCTTTGACAACTGCTTCCTGTATGTCATGGACCTGAGGACAGAGTCTATCTCAGGCCGCTGGCCTCTGCCAGCCTACAGAAAATCAAAACGCGGATCCAGCTTCCTGGCAGGTGTTACTTCCTGGTTGAATGGCCTGGATGGAGGCAATGATTCTGGACTGGTCTTCGCCACCAGCATGCCCGACCATAGCATTCACTTAGTTCTATGGAAGGAGAATGGGTAGTAAAACAGTGAGGTCACATTGTGGACATTTGGCCTGTGAGCTCCCACCACGTTCTCTAAAATATAAAACTGCCAAGAAAGATCATCCATGGACCAAAGCATGTTGTCTTCACCTGTTTTTTCCTCATCATTCAAGTCCTCTAGATCTTTACATGAACATTATCCGATGGAAACTGAAGGCCAGCTAAGAACTGAGGTGAAGTGGTTACTTTTGTGCAAGAAATGAATCAGGGCCTGTTTAGAAAAACTTCCATGAAGCCAAACGACAATGACCAAGAAAGCAGAAAAAACATTCTGGTAACCTAAACATCACTACGTTCTGTAATATACTGTAAATGTGTAAAAATACAGGATTAATGCAGTTTTGCTCTTTGCCAGTGAGAACATCTGTAGCTGACTATGGTTGCCATGTCTGTCACTGAGCTGACTCCATGAACAGGAGCAGGGTTGCCTTAAACACACCAGTGTTAAAGAGGACCGCGTTTGTTTTCAGACGGTGACGTATGAAGACACGAAGGTTTTTGAAGTTCACACCAGGTGTTGTACCGACAGCGGAGGAGTGGTGCGGTGTACCATGTAAAACACTGTAACGCAACTCTGTTTATCTTAAGGATATCTGGTTTAAATGTGACGTGCCTTTCAGTTCGTTTCGATAGCTCCAGCAGACTCCAGTTAGGAAGTGACTGTAGGATTTTTCATATTCACACAGACACCTGTACATTTATGGCTATATTCTGCATATTTCTTGCTCAGTTTTTTTGAATGGACTGTGTTAAACTCATTGTGAAAGGCCACAGAAAAGAAAGTGGTTCTGAATGAATTTAGTTGGGTCAAACAATTCTTTTTGAATTGGTTATTTAAATGTAACACCACCTCAATAGTTTACAGTAGTCTTTAAATTGACCTGATCGTCCCTTCAGCACTTAAATCAGGTAATCAAAACAAGTGTGACTTGTATGTATGATAAGACTTAAGAAGCAAGGTAAACTGTTGGAAATATTTCTAGGTTTAATATATTTACTTCTAAGTACGTAGTGTTTAAGTTTTGTCACACAATGTTTGAGTCACCTTATATCTGCTTCATTCTTTCCAATAAAAATAGTAGTAAAAGTCATTTTTCCATGTCTCTGTGGTTTTGCTCTGCCCACCAACACATTAATGCAGCTACTGTACCCTTGGGTCCAGAGATATATGCATATCATAGCCAACATTTTAGTGCCTTCTACCGAGGGGGTTCTGTTCTGACCAGGAGGATGTTTCACACATGCTTTGATATAGGAATAGAGTGCAATACAAGGTTTTTGGATAATATACCTTAAAGATAAATTACATGTAAGATTTTAGAACTTTGACTATTTCTCCTCATACATGTTTAGGACAGGATTCTTTACAGGTATGAAATGGAAGTATGAAGGAATGAAACAGCAACGCACTGGAACAACATGGTGCAAACTGGTGAAGGGGTGAGCTGACCTGGAGTTGTTGCAAAGTGTGGCTTTACATTGATAACTTTTAACCAACACATTTTACATAATCGACCAACCTAGACTGTAATGTGTTATATTTAGGACTGAACAACAGTATGTCATTGAATTATTTTGAAATGAATATAATTTGGACATAACTGGTTTCCGAACAACTGCCTATGCGATACCAGTTTAGTACAGTCACATCAGCACACGTGAAGCTCTAATAGAGTCCAGCTTAAATCGCTCCATCTAGTTAAAGCTGACTGTCTCCTACAAGTAGGGACAGGTTGGTTTAAAATCCAATGGCTGCCTCTAAAGAAAAGCATGCAAGCATCTTTGCTTTGCATCAATATGGTCTCATGTTACAAAACAGCTGTTCATAGTACTGCAACTGAAAGAACCGTTTCTGTTGATAATAGAGGACTATAAGGTGAGTTTTTACTTTCAGGGAAGAAGGCTTCAAGGAACAATAGAACTGTCTCCTATAGTGGAATGCTCTAAAGCATTAGGACTTTGTATAAACCTAACTTCCTTCTCTGTATCAAAGCTAAATGTGTTGAGTTGTTTTCTGCAGAAAATATATAAGCAACTACGTCTCTACAGAAGCCTAGCTGTTTCACTGATACACTAAGTGACTAAAGTCACTAAACATGCACTGAAATCTTAAGATGAATGACAAACAAAAATGACATATTCATCAACACAAATAAAAGCTTTATTATGGTAAAAGAAACAATGGCTTCATATAAAACTTTGTCAGCTTTTATAACTACAGTACATACCTCTGTTATGTACTGTAGTTATTTAGTAATAATTGTGTTATTCACCACCCACACAGACTAAGTTGAACTGTATTTGACAGTTACTGACAACAGATTAAACAGCTATTTATAAAACAGGCTGTAGCTGAGTGTGTTGATGGGTCTTTTCTCCTCCATCTCCAGACCACAATAGTCTCCTCAGGTCAGTCACATTCCTCACCCTCCCTTCAATGATTTTACTCTCAGAAGTCATCATCATCACAAATGTCCAGATATACGTCGAAGGCCTCTCGGTTGCAGTTTCCATCCGGTGTGAACACGTACTTGTGGAAGGTCCCGTCTACACAGATGGCTGCAGAAAACGTTTCAGAGAAGTTGATTTACAGGCAGCACAATAAGGTCAGGACATACACCACAGTGATATTCAAAGCTACTTCTTTAATTGGAGAAATCTAGGTTTATTTAGGTAGCACCATAAATAAAGTTACAACAATTGGCCTCTTTTTCTTGTGGAAGAGGACTTGCTTACCTCTTTAGCAAGAAGCGACTGATCTACCTCTAAAAGCCTTTAAAGATAACTGCAGCAGCTTACAGCACCCTCTATCAATCAGACAAGCTGAACCTAAAGTGCTCCAGGTTAGAAGTATTTGTATAGATAAGATCCTGCTGACAAAGATTATGTCTCCTAAATACAATACTGGTACATCTTCATCATCGTTGTTTACTTAACTGCACCAGAAAAGCAGGACAAAAAGAGTGCAGTCACAAAATATGGGAAAAAAAATTGTAATGTGTCAGATGTGTTTGATTTTTACACTTGTGCAGGTTAATAACTGGAACTTTTAGACAACTTCATTAAGGCTTTGGTGTGAGATATATATATATATATCACATCACAAATCCTAACTTTCACACTTTAGATAACATTAAAATATTAGTAAGAAAATCCAAATTCAATTCATGGGAAGTTTTAATATTAAAACGTATAAAGGAGCAGGAATTAATGTTTTTGCAGACAAGCATCAAGTCAATGACTTTTATTGAGCTACATTCTAGCTTCTCTGCATCATTTAACACGAGGGAAAAGCAAACTGAACAGATAATAGAAACCATGTAATTTAACAAGGATCCTCACCAATGACTGAGTTCACATTCTTAGAAGTGTTTTTTCCAAAAGCACAGATGCAGGCACACTCAGCAGGCACTGTGAAGCTGGCCAGTGACCACTGGCTGTCCACGTACTGACCAATCACAGGCCCAACCTTCCCAACACGCGCTAGACTGCAGGAAGAAAGGCATGCTCAGCTCATTGTAGCAGACAGTGGGTGTAAAAGAAGGACATCAGCAAGGGGTGATCTTACGCTGAGCGTCGGTTGAGTTTGGTGTCCTTCAGAGCAAAGATGTGGACAGTACCTTTGTCGCTGGAGGCACACAAGAAGGACGAGTCGTGACTGAAGTTGATGCTGGAAGAAAGAGAAACATGAGTTATAGTTACCAGCATTTATGTCTCTGTACAATGCTTCTAGCTAGTTGGTCATAAAATTACATTTAACGCAGAGTTATTACTTTTTCGATAATTGTTTTACAAGCTAAAGAAATGCTATTTCAAGTTTCTAGTGTTCTAATTTATTATATTTTTGTGTTCTAAATTCATGGCAGAAAACTTGTGCTTCACATCACCCTGAACACACCATCTCCAATGTGAAAAGTAGTGGCAGCATCATGCTGTGGGGATGATTTTCTTCTACTGGGACGAGAAAGCTGGTCAGAGTTGATGGGAAGATGGGTGAAGCTAAATACAGAGCAGGAAAACCTATTAAAGGCTCAAGATTACTTAAGAATGAGATGGAGGTTCACCGTCCAGCGGAACAGCGACCCTCAACATACAGCCAGAGCAACAATGGACCGTTTTAAATCAAAGTGTTTTAATGTGTTAGAATGGTCCAGATCAAACAAACACAAGCCCAGTATTCTCATTACAACAGGTTTCTAATTAGGTTCACATTCACACTGCTGGTCCGGTCCAGGGAACGGTAAAGTGAGGGAATATATACCTTCAGCTGGCCCAGTTTTCTTTCACACAGATTTTTTAGACAGGACCAAAAAAAGTCATGCAGTTCGGGGGCAGTACTGCACTGATCAAGAAGGAAAAAAATATGAAGAAAAAAGTCTGTCTCATCTGGGTTTCTGTTGCTACTTTGCTGCTCATATGTAGTTGTGCGCCTGCACCTTTTCACTACTCCATGTAGCTCCATAAGACCTTTTGAAACTCTTTCGGATTTGCGCTCTTCCTTGGTTTTTCCTCTACTTCTTCTATTTATACTTAAATGTACTGCTGTTACAGAACCCCTCCAGGGTCCACGTAAACCATGCAGTGACTGGTAGTTGTAACCCAGGACAGGGTACAGTTCTCTGGTACTTTTTCAGAGTCTGCGATGGGTTCACACCAGCGTGATCCGCTCCAGAAACCGGACTCTGGCCTGGTACAAAGCGCTCCAAATGTTTGAATGGTGTGAAAGCACCATAAATACAACCTGAAGGCCAGGACCAAATACCCGAACTATGGCCAGATTTGACTCAAATCAGGTTTGACCTTATGTGTGTTGCAGCCATGACTGGGTGAACAGTAAGTACCAGTAGAGGGTGGCCGGGTCAGTCCCTCTGCGCAGCTCCACCAGTTTGTCTCTGGTTGTGGTGTCGAATAGCCGGATGAGGGTTCCTTTGCGGGATGCTGAAGCGGCGACGCTGCCGGGCTGGTTCAATGCCACACAGGCAATCTCGCTCTGGTGGGCGTTGATGGTAAACGGTGCGGACGATGTGCCAGGTTTGGTGTTGGACAAGTCCTGGCAGACAAAAAACACGCTGGTTTGTTAGTCACACAACTGAGGCAGACACGCACATCCTTCCATTCATTTGTAACTTACGACCAACTGCAGGCTGCCGCATTTATGACCTGGAAATACCAACAGCTGCTTCTCCAGACTGGGACACAGATCACAAATACCTGAAAGAAACAGAACCAACATTGTAAAAAGTAACAGTATGAGGTAAGACAAAGAAATATAGCAGACGAAGACAGAGTTATCACCTTTGGGGTTGTCTCTGGTGTCAAATTCAAAAAGTTTGCCAGGGTTGTCTGGAAAACTGTACACAAAGATCTTGTTCTTCAACACGATGATGATCCTACAACAACAGACAATCTAATGATTACGGTGTGGCTGTAATCCATGCAGCTGCACAGGGACACATAACAGAGGAGGCCCATGGTGAGAGGAAACTCACTTGTCATGCCTCATGCGTACAGCTAGGACAGGTTTGGTGAAGGTGAACTCCAGCACCAGCTGATCTTTGGGCTCTCGGGACTCTCGAGCATCATCCCAGATCAGAACTTCAAGAAGATTCGTTTGTTATATTCACAAGGAGATAGGTAAGATAAAAAAAATCAAAGTAATGTTTCAGAATCCAAACTCCATGAAGAATTCAAAGAATAAACTAAATATCTATACCAGGTACCAACTGAATAAGAACAAGTCAGGCTGGAGAAAAACATACCGGATATTTCTGAGAATTTAGGATTGACTCCACCTCCAACCAAGGCCAGCAGGTTGGAGCGATGCAGCATGGAGCACAGGGCCACACTTCCCACCTGCTCATGATCTGCAGCAACACAATTAAACAGGCTCCATTCATGATAGATACATCTTAAAAACAAATCACTTGATACAAACAGAAGTGCACCTATATACAGTATGAGTACAGTTCTTGTGACAAAAAACACAGGTCTTCTTCTCACAGGTAAACACATGAACACACAAGCAACCTTAGAATTCCTCCCGGCCTCATGACCTGAGCTGGAAACTGTCTATTTCCAGTCACCTATAGGCCAGGGGGTTGGCTCTTCACTAATATAAATTTGAAGAAATAGTTACAGTTTAACAACATTAATCAGATCAACTGGTTGCAGGCAGGCAATCAACTACCTCAGGTAGGACTCACCAAGGTGGCCCTTCTCCATCAGTGGCTCCACGTTGTAGATTTTCACCCCGGTCTCCATTGCGCAGCAGAAACAGCCTGTTAATGATTAACAGTTCAAGCTTGTTTTGTTTATTAGTTCTGCGGATTATCTGTCAGGAACTCCTCCAGCTTTTTATGCTGGGGATCCTCCAGTTTTTCACAATGTACTTCAGAGGCAAACAGTTTGACCTTTACAAAAGGTAAAGAGGGTCACAAATGAGCAACTTTTCACATAACACCAGCTTGTTTGGGGTGGGGGGGACAAACCCGCGTCAGCTGCGTTGAGGACTGAAGCCCCTGATCATGCCCCGCCGCCACCACCGTGCCTCTAAGTAAAGATCTTTGGGGTTTTTTTTCAGCTCAACATTTTATTTACCTTTTTTTTTTTTTTTTACAGAAAGTACATTTGACCCAGTGATTCTGTGTTTATGTCTCATTTCTGGACAAAGACGGAAGGATCTATTGCCATTGTCATGACAAATTTAACCTCCGACTTTCATCTGACAGATGTGGCTCAGGGTTTCAATGTTTCGACTGCATCTCTTACCTCGACGAAGACTTTATTACAGCTATTGCTTCCTCTTCCACTTTATGTACCCTTTTTTTTCCCTTTTCCACAGAAAGTACTCCTGGCCCAAAGCATCTGTGTGTGTTTTCGTATTTGCCCTTTCAATCACCCGCCCATTGCAGCACATAGGTTCTGTTCCGCAATCAGCTGGCCTTCTATAGGTAGATAACATTCAGCATTATATAGTCTGTTAATATATTTTTCGTTCATTCGGAACTGTATGTTCTTGACTCTGAAAGTGTTGATGTGTTTTGAATAGAATTTGGACCTATACAGCTGGATAAATCTGGTCCGTTTGTCTTGTAAGATGCTTGGAGACATTTTAAAGTTGGTGCTTTCTAAATAAAAATGAACAGAATAAACTGAAAGGCTATCTAACAAAATATTATGGGACAAGAAATGAGAGGCAAACAAATACAAATCTAGTCCGTGGTGATAAGGGGGGTAATTGTGATTTATTCCTCATGTTTGCCAGTGTTGTGCCATAAAGTGATGGTCTGCCAAAAATTGACTGGGTGCGTCCCCGCGGAGGAGCGACAGCAGCTTGCTGCAGGAGTGCACCCAGCCTGTCGAGTGTTTGGTTTAGAGAGTTCTTTCTCTGTCGTTTAACACCTATAAAACAGTTATATTTATATGGCACAGGCTACAGTAAAGATTTTCTTTTCTTTTTTGGAAAAAATAAAGAACAATGAAACCTTTGCCAAATTTCAAGATTACCTACTGTGTTCTACTCAGAGGAATTAAACTTTACAGATCTCTCTGAAGCCATTAATTCCCAGCGGGGCAAAAATTCATGTTATTCTCTGCTAAAAATTGATTGTGACCAATATTTCCTGACCTCTGACATGCAATTTCTGCACAATATGATTGTTTCACTCTGAAGAATTACCTTTTACTGATCTCACTGAGCACAGCCCCTTCCAAACTGGCTTATTCCATGACCCATGGAATAGGATTTCTGTATAAAATTGCTTTACTTCATTCAAGTGGATCATATTTAACAGATCTTGCCGAGCACAGAACCCCCCACATGGACAAAATAGGACCATTTCCCTTGCCAAAAACTGATCATAGCTTGTTCCACGACCCATGAAATGTAATTTCTGACACTTTATGGCACAACACCTGACCAAATAGGAACGACAAACCAGATTTTCATCTTCAGAATGTTGGGTTCTTAATCAGTCCGTCGGATTATCTCTCCAAACCCAGAGAGACCTAAACGCAAAACAACCAGCATGCCGGGCCTGTGGACCTCTACGGCTTTTCTTTTATTCTGCTCTCCTACTGAAACAATCCCAGGAGGTGTGGTAGTTGGGTTTTACAAACATGATCTTAAAATGTCTTTAATGTCAGTTATAATAAACTTTGTTAAAGTAAATGGGGCCCAATGTGAAGCTTACTTTGGTCTTGGTTGAACTGCAGGCTGTTGACTCCTCTCTGCTGAGACATGGCTGCCGTAAACCTTCGTTACCGAGCCGCAAAGCTCCGAACTGTGGTTTTATTTACAACCGGAGAACAAACTGGACCAGAAGACACAGAAACCGCGACAGTCTTCAACTTCCAGGCGACATGTAAAGAAACAGCCGCAGTCTCTGCGTCGTCAACATCGGCTTCTGCGACGTAAACAAAAACAAACTGGTTTTCTTCCTCTTCCGTAGTTGGCGCTTTTTGGGCCATCGCTGCCACCAAGTGGTCTGGAGTACGCCAGTTTTCAAAAGATTTTTTTTAGTTACGCTCCTTTTATGGAAGCCCATTTCCGCCACTGGTGAACGCAATTATGACTTACCCATCTAATAATTATGAAATAGTCAAGTCATAATTATGAGATACAAGTTTGTTTTCATTAGAGAGGCAGAAATGTGCTTCCATAACTTAGATGTTGCAACAAAAATCTTTTAGGTCAAAATAGTCTAATTTTCTGATAAAACATCAAAAGACTGATGTACTGTATCATACGAGTTCTTAAACGTTTTATTAGCAACAATTCTAATTATTTACTATTAGTTTCTTAAACTCACTGATGTACTGTTGTAGAATTAGCTGGCAACTCCTTCACACATCTTGAATTTTTGGCCAGTGGGGAGAGACAACCCTAAAATGACCTGTTTCGCCACATATTCAGTGTGATGCGTTGACTATGGATGTGGAACCCTTGTGAGAAAAACCCTAAGTGGAGTTCATTAAGAGATATTCTCAGTCACAGCATGATGAGCTCATCAAAACACTAAAAATTAGAATTATTGTAACCATATCAATATTCTAAATCATTTTAAGAATAAATTCCTAATCAGTTATGGAATGTAAATTCCTATCATGACATTTCTAGTCACAGCTACATGATGCCCACCGTGGGTCAGAAATTCTGACCCATTATCCATCTCCATGCCTAAGCTGGGTGCCTAGCTCTGAAAACCATAGACTTTCTGCATGCTGCAATTAGAACAAAAACAAACAAAAAAACATTTCTGGTTTGAATTCAAAACTTGTTTAAAAATAATAAGTTTAGGAAAAGATGAAGAGATTTACACACTGGAAACGGTTTCAACAGCACCAGTATGGATGGAAAGGCATACACACGACATCTATTGAGGTAAACCACTTGTGATGAAGGTTACTACATCTACATACAGACATGCACTTGAATTTAGGAGGGAAATTATATTTTAGTTCATCTGACCAAAAATTAGTAACACAACAGGGAGAAAATTCCACTATCCCCTTTTTTGGAGCAAATCTGCCCCGACAGAAAAAGGCAACCAAACCCACCATCAATGCTTGCCAAAGCTGTCAGGACTACATGCATGAACAAAACAAAATAAATACATTCAAATTCAGGTTGCAATTGTTTTTTATTTTGAATTAAGAAAAAGGCAATTAAGATCAGTTAAGGTTCTGTACTCTGCTGGTGTCACCACCCCCTCTGATGGTTTAGTTCAGGTGCTCCAGGAGGCAAGAGGAGAAAAAAGGTCATTCAGCTTTTCGCTGTGGTATTTGATATTATAGAATCTAGGGAAAAAAACAAAACTGTCAGTTTTCAGTCCAACAGTACATCCTACAAACCTTTTGCCACTCCACAGGCTAAATTAAACTCTGAACATGTGAACAAAGAAAAAACACATACAAGAGACAACAGGTTATATTCAATGCTTTCTCAAAACATTTGTTGATTTTACAGCTTCAAAATAAGATTTAAAAAAGCAAATGTTTCTGTATGCTGGCTCATCAATAGGTCCACTATCCTGTTGTAGAAACCATACTTCTACAATCCTTTTAAACTAGCTGAAACACAAGCTGAAAGTATTACCGACAAACCTCTGTTTATCTCATAAATCCACCATATGTCCAACAAGTACCTAAAAGGAGTTACATGCACCAATGTCTGAATGTTTTAATGGTTTGTGTTTTGTTGAGGTGACACCATCCTTCAATCAAAGTCATTGGAAACAGTCATTCATACCCTTTAAAACTATACCCAAATTAATAGGACCATAATTCACCTCAATAGCAGGTAAACAATGGTACATACCACAGTTGTAGAGAAGTATAACCTTTTTTATGTCTGTCTTCGCCAGTCTATCTCTCTGTCCCATGTCCTTTACGTCTTTCTTTGGGATGATGGTGGGCTCTCCGTTTGAGGAAAAAAAGCCCCTGACAGGAATGAATAATCAGTATCAGCCCTACTGTCCAAGATTGTGTGCACAAACAAGACTCTGACATACAGACATTAAGTACAAATACAGGGGTTGGACAATGAAACAAACACCTGGTTTTAGACCACAATAATTTATTAGTATGGTGTAGGGCCTCCTTTTGTGGCCAATACAGCGTCAATTCGTCTTGGGAATGACATATACAAGTCCTGCACAGTGGTCAGAGGGATTTTAAGCCATTCTTCTTGCAGGATAGTGGCCAGGTCACTACGTGATACTGGTGGAGGAAAACGTTTCCTGACTCGCTCCTCCAAAACACCCCAAAGTGGCTCAATGATATTTAGATCTGGTGACTGTGCAGGCCATGGGAGATGTTCAACTTCACTTTCATGTTCATCAAACCTATCTTTCACCAGTCTTGCTGTGTGTATTGGTGCATCGTCATCCTGATACACGGCACCGCCTTCAGGATACAATGTTTGAACCATTGGATGTACATGGTCCTCAAGAATGGTTTGGTAGTCCTTGGCAGTGACGCGACCATCTAGCACAAGTATTGGGCCAAGGGAATGCCATGATATGGCAGCCCAAACCATCACTGATCCACCCCCATGCTTCACTCTAGGCATGTAACAGTCTGGGTGGTATGCTTCTTTGGGGCTTCTCCACACCGTAACTCTCCTGGATGTGGGGAAAACAGTAAAGGTGGACTCATCAGAAAACAATACATGTTTCACATTGTCCACAGCCCAAGATCTGCGACCTTGCACCATTGAAACCGACTTTTGTCATTGGCATGAGTGACCAAAGGTTTGGCTATAGCAGCCTGGCCTTGTATATTGACCCTATGGAGCTCCCGATGGACAGTTCTGGTGGAAACAGGAGAGTTGAGTTGCACATTTAATTCTGCCATGATTTGGGCAGCTGTGGTTTTATGTTTTTTGGATACAATCCGGGTTAGCACCCGAACATCCCTTTCAGACAGCTTCCTCTTGTGTCCACGGTTAATCCTGTTGGATGTGGTTCGTCCTTCTTGGTGGTATGCTGACATTACCCTGGATACCGTGGCTCTTGATACATCACAAAGACTTGCTGTCCTGGTCACAGATGCGCCAGCAAGACGTGCACCAACAATTTGTCCTCTTTTGAACTTTGGCATGTCACCCATAATGTTGTGTGCATTTCAATATTTTGAGCAAAACTGTGCTCTTACCCTGCTAATTGAACCTTCACACTCTGCTCTTATTGGTGCAATGTGCAATCAATGAAGACTGGCTACCAGGCTGGTCCAATTTAGCCATGATACCTCCCACACTAAAATGACAGGTCTTTCAGTTTCATTGTCCAACCCCTGTATATACATATATAAAAACTTAGAAGACATAAAATAAAGAATAAAATGAATATGTTCATGCATCCATAGAATTTTTACAGAGAAAAGAAAATTGTACCAAATAAGCATTTTTTTTCCACTACCTTACCGTCCATAGTGCATTATCGAAGTGTAGTCATATGGAATATTAAATGTTTGCCCATCAAGCTTTCTGAAGTTTTTCTCCATCCCTGAAACATATTTGAACCAACTTTATACACATCAAAAATTGAATTCTAAGCCACACAATCCTTTAAAACCAGCAGTAGTTTACGAGGTAAAAAGAAAATTTAATTCCATGCTGGCCTAAAGTGGACTTGAATCCATGATCTAACTTATCAAAATGTACAATCACAGTAAAAGTTTCTAAAACTACTCATCCCAACTGTACTAGACAAAGATCCCACTCCAAAAATGGAACAGTTGTCCCAAAGGTAAAGCACATCCTTGATCCTTTCATAGCTGGTGCCATTACCTTCCCTAATAAAGCAGGCATTTTGACAGTTTGCTGTTCTGGAGCATATGGGTATGTTTTACCAATGCCAAGAAAATACATCCATGATGACCAGAATAATTGCTTCGTTGGAAGGAAATTTTCAACTTTTTTTTTAATTGAGAAAGATTCAAAAGTTACTTTAGGTTAGATTTAAATTATTTTCAAACTTAGAAAAAACAGTTTGTCACGATACAAAAAAATCTGAGAAGTTACCTGGGATGATATTACTCTGGACAACATTGATAAACTTGTCCCGGTCCAACCTGGTGTGTTCATGTTGGAACCCAAGAGTGTGAAGGATCTCATGAGCAATGTTGCCCACACTGCAAGATGGTGCAACATACACATGCTGCTGGCCCCCGATGAAGCCCACGTGTGAAGCACAACTAAGGGGAGACAGATGAGGCACATTCAGACAGAATCAGAGAGTTCATTGGAGAAAATCATCTGAATCTGAACCCAAACCTCCCCTTTGTAGCCAGAGTATGTGTTTTATTGGTGGTCTAACCGGGTTAAATGAAATGCCAGAAACCTGGCTGAAAATTCTACATACCCATTGCCAGTCTGGAAGAGCACATAGTTTTTCTCAGAGGGGTTTCGTCTGTGGAAAGTTATACAGGTATGTTCAGACACCATCTTCATGGCAGCAATGATATGGTTCATTCTATGGTCTTTAAAAAAACAAAAAAAAAAACTCAGTTATGTTAAACAAAGCTTTGTGATTGGTGCTCCCCGATTTATTCTGCTGATGCAAGGCACCTACTTATATCTGGTTGGACATCATATGGCAAGTCTGTGGTTGGCCAAAAAGGTCCCACTGCGTTCCTGTCCTTCTGCAAAGCAAATGTGGGTTATAAGTGTAGGTGTCCAGCTGACAACGTTGTCTTAAAATTCTTTTGCCAGCAAGAGTAGATAGCTGGGTCTAAAACACATTTTCATCCATTTTCTATACCCGCTTTTTCCTACTCTGAATCACCGGGGGGGCTGGCACCCATCTCTGGCAGTCAGTGGCCAAGGCAGGGTACACAGAGGACAGGTCACCAGTCCATCACATAGGACAAACTAGACAAAACCATTCATGTAGACTCTAAAATCCAAAGGCAATGTAGAATTAAGCCAATATGCATTTTGTGTGACATTGGGAATTGCTGCTTGGGTTTTGCGTATCTTACCCAAAATTCAACATTCAAATGTATGAAATATCTCAAGGATCCAATATTACGTCACTTGAAAGGATGACTTTTCTGGCTATTCCAAGCAGGCATGTGCCAGTTGCCAGTAACAAGGTTTAGACCTGTTTTTGAAAAGTACCCGATTCACATTGTTGGTACAGCTGAAGGTCCTCTTAATGCCAGAGAAGTGTTCAGAGTGGCCATGTTGTCCGACTGCACAAAACAGTAGCATAACCCCTTCCTCGCTTGCTGCTTAGCACAACTAGTCCGCAGGCAACGGAGTTTTCAAAAAATAAAAAATAAATTTAAAATAATTTCCTTTCACCTACCCAAAACAAATTAATGTGACTGCTTGGAGAAATTTCCAGATGTGAAAAGCATAGACATTCACTGGCATGGAAACTAAAGCAGCACCTCTCATTTTTATAAACATATCTTTTCATGGAACAATGAAGATATGACACTTTGATACAATTAGGTCAGGGTACAGCTTGTATAACAGTGTAAATTGCTGTTCCCTCAAAATAACTCAACACAGCCAATAATGTCTAAGCCACTGGCAATAAAAGTGAGTATAGCCCTAAGTGAAAATGTCCAAATTGTGCCATAAGTGTCAATGTTTTATGTAGCCACCATTATTTTTCAGCACTGCTTTATCTCTGCTGGGCATGAAATTCACTGGTGCTTCAGAGGTTGCCACTGTAATCCTCTTCCACTCTTCTATGAAAACATCATGGAGCTGGTGGATGTTAGAGATCTTCACTCCTCCACCTTTCGTTTGAAGACGCCCCACAGATTCTCAATGGGACTAAGGCCTGGAGACTTGCTTGCCAGACCAGCACCTTTACCCTCAGTTTCTTTAACAAGGCAGTGGTCATTTAGGGTCATTATGTTGGAATACTGCCCTGCGACATTTAAACCACTGTATGGTCTTGGCCACTGTGCGGCAGCTTAGTTTCAGGGTGTTGGCAATCTTCTTCTAGCCTAGATCATCTTTATGTATAGCTACAATTATTTTCAGATCTTCAGAGAGTTCTTTGCTGTGAGGTGCCATGTTGAACTTCCTGTGACCCATATGACAGAGAGAGCGATAACACCAAATTTACACACCTGCTCCTCATTCACACCCTAGACACCAACAAGTTGTATGATACTGTGAAAATGGCCAATTAGGCACAAGTTGGACATTTTCACCTAGGGTTGTACTCACTTTTGTTGCCAACAGTTTAAACATTAATGACTGTCAAGTTACTTTGAGGGGACATCAATTTTACACTGTTATGCAAGTTGTACAATGATTCCTTTACATTGTTTCAAAGTTTCATATCTTCATTGTTGTCTCAAATAGATAGAATATACTTGTATACAAATGTGAGGGTTGGACTCACCTTCATGGGATACTGTATAACTCTTAAGGTTAAGCTGTTTTAAAGATTACAGTTGGTAGACCACATCTCTGTTCAGCAGCAGAGTGCAGCCTGGCTACCCAGGTAGCTAGCCTAACTAATCAGTCAGCTCATATTAGCTCGTTATACTGCAAGAGGAGAACTTTTATATGTATACTTTGCTCAATAAGCACTTAAAAATGGTAAGCTGAAATTCTATAGACCAAATTAAATGTATTTTAGACTATTACTGCTGTGTTATTTCAGCAGCAGGAAGGATAATTGTTGCTTTTGTTTTGACTAATGACAATTGGCTCATGTTCTACATTTGGTTCATATCTTGGCTTTATTAGGCCCGAGCAGGAAGGCCTGCAAAGGCCTATTGTAATTGCTCCGTTTCTAATTATTATTCTGGCGACAAATTAATTGCCTTTTTGGGGGCCTAAACATATACAAAAACTCAAACTTTTCCCAAAATTGTCCCCCTAGTGAAATATAAGGTTTTTAATGAAATTGGAAATGGGTGTGGCCAAAGGGCTCTATAGCGCCCCCTAAAGTGAGATAGGCCAACTGGTAAGTCCTAGAGAGTTGAAATTTGGTACATAGCTAGATCTCCCCAAATCATGAAAAAAAGTCTCTTGGGGGTATGCCCTAAAACTAACAGGAGGTTGGCCATTTTGGGTCAAAGGGTAATTTTTGGACGTTTTTCACTCTTCATACATGTCGAACTTTAACGAAATCCTCCTAGGGATTTTGAGCTACCGGCTTCATATTTGGTCAGTATGTAGTTAAGGCAAAGGGGATTAAAAGTTATCAAAATTGTGACTTTTTGAGCATGTTGAAGGGGCGGGACAAGGCCTCAAAGTTAGCCTCCTGGCCGCAAATTTTGAACAGCAATAACTTTCACATAAATTAGCTGAAATACACCAAACATGAATTATTGATCCCTCTCAGGTCACCAACAATTCTATCTGTTCAAATGATGATATCATGAAAGCCACGCCCCCTGACAACAGGAAGTCAATTTTTTCCACTTAGAAAGGTGCCTCTCTGACCCTCTTGACCCAATCAACTTGAAACAGTGTCAGAAGACAGATAACTAGATGGTCTAACTTCATTTGAAGCACAGTGACTTTTCATAAAAGGGTGTGGCCGTGGTGGCACGGCAAAGTGTGATGTCATGCCATGGCCATACGTTTGGCTTTAATTTCCACATACATCATCTGATCTGCACCAAATTCAATGTGATTGATCCTAGTCCAGTCCCCAACAGAGATCTGATGACATATTTGGTGCGCGTGGCCTAATTCGTCCACTAGAACATTTTTTAAAAATCAGCCCCAAGCCATGCGTTGACCGAGGAATCTGAAATTTGGTACAGATATATAACTTCTGAGGACCTACAAAAAAGTCTCTTGGAGTGTTGATCCAAACCAAACAGGAAGTCGGCCATTTTGGATTGAAGTTGCCATTTTGACCCCGGATTTCCCCTTTCTAGCCCGCATATTTGAGCGAACTCCTACAGTTTTTGACTTAGAGACTTCAAAATCACTCAGTATACTCTTCAGGCATTGGGGATCAAAAGTTATCAAAAGCTTTTTGATACATGAAAGCGTGTGGGTGTGGCCCTGCCTCAAAATATGACTTCTGGCCATAAAAGACGAAATTGATATAGCTCCTACAAGGAAAGTCACAGAAACCTTCTAGGATTGATCTACCTCTGGCCCTGAACAATTTTCACTGATCAGATGCTGAAATCATCGAAGCCCCGCCCCGTGAGAACAGGAAGTGTCATGTTTTCCTTTAGAGAGTCAATTTGTGATGTTCTTCACCTAATCAATGTGAAACTGTCCCAAGTAACAGATAACATGATGGTCTAAGACAGTACTGACTGGTTTAGTGTCAGGGTGTGGCAGTGGCGGCGTGGCGAATTCTGATGTGACGCCACGGCAATACGATTGGCTCTAAATTACACATGCATGGTCCGATTCACTCCAAAATAAATATGGTTGATCTTTGACAACCCCGAAACAGCTCTATTGGATTACGTTGGAATTTGGATCAACAGCACCCCCTAGGACAATTCAAGGGCTA
The DNA here is from genome assembly GCF_021462225.1 of Girardinichthys multiradiatus. Lineage (NCBI taxonomy): Eukaryota > Metazoa > Chordata > Actinopteri > Cyprinodontiformes > Goodeidae > Girardinichthys > Girardinichthys multiradiatus. The sequence continues at coordinate 5,493,764 of NC_061801.1, forward strand.
TATCTCCCTCATACATCATCAGATCCACTTGAAATGTAGTATACATGATCATGAGTTAATGGATATGTTGACACAGTCAATTGATGACATCACTTTAGCCCCGCCCACTAATAAACAAATGAGTGCAGCTTCCATCTGGAAGGTCCGATTTACTTCAAATGTTGAATGCTTCTCGCTAGACCAGAACCCTGACCGAAGATCATTTGACATGTCGCTCACAGTCCCCCTTAGTGGTGACATTTGGAAGTGAACAGTGGCCAAATTGGTGGCGTGCAGCTGATGATGCCAAGCTCCCGCTGCACAGGCCGAGTTGCGCTGAGATGCGAGGGCCTTCAATGCTGCTTGCAGCTTTTATTAATTATTATTATTATTATTATTATATTACTACTCAAAGTTACACCGTGAGCATGGTGTAACCTTGTGTAACCGGTGTAACAGTTTAAACCTAATTCCAAGTATACTTTCAACAAATCAACAAAGGCACAGCTAGTTGATGAATAGGAGGTACTAGATTAGAGTGTCATCACACCCATTTCACAACCTCCCATAGCACGTCGATTGAACTATTCTGTTTGTCAAAAGGTTGCAAAGTATGAAAGACAAACTCCATCACTGTGATGCTGTAAATAATTCAGTTATTTTCCAATGTAAAAAAACAAGAGAGTTTGTTAAGGCCAAGGAAAACCACCTAGACCAACTACTTTGAGGACATCAGGAAATGTGATGATCAATCAAACATACAGTGCCTTGTGAAAGTATTTGGCCCCCTTGAACTTTTCAACCTCTTGCCACATTTCAGGCTTCAAACATAAAGATATAAAATTCAAATTTTTTGTGAAGAATCAACAACAAGTGGGACACAATCATGAAGTGGAATGAAATTTATTGGATGTGTCAAACTTTTTAACAGATAAAAAACAAAAATAGAATCCACCTGTGTGTAATCAAGTCTCCGTATAAATGCACCTGCTTTGTGATAGTCTCCGGGTTCTGTTCAAAGCGCAGAGAGCATCATGAAGACCAAGGAACACACCAGGCAGGTCCAAGATACTGTTGTGGAGAAGTTTAAAGCCGGATTTGGAAACAAAAAGATTTCCCAAGCTTTAAACATTCCAAGGAGCACTGTGCAAGCAATCATATTGAAATAGAAGGAGTATCAGACCACTGCAAATCTACCAAGACCCGGCCGTCCCTCTAAACTTTCATCTCGAACAAGGAGAAGACCGATCAGAGATGCAGCCAAGAGGCCCATGATCACTCTGGATGAACTGCAGAGATCTATAGCTGAGGTGGGAGAGTCTGTCCATAGGACAACAATCAGTCATACACTGCACAAATCTGGCCTTTATGGAAGAGTGGCAAGAAGAAAGCCAATTCTCAGATATCCATAAAAAGACACGTTTTAAGTTTGCCACAAGCCACCTGGAAGACACACCACACATGTGGAAGAAGGTGCTCTGGTCAGATGAAACCAAAATCGAACTGTTTGGGCACAATGCAAAACGATATGTTTGGCGTAAAAGCAACACAGCTCATCACCCTGAACACACCATCCCCACTGTCAAACATGGTGGTGGCAGCATCATGGTTTGGGTCTGCTTTTGTCAGCAGGGACAGCGAAGATGGTCAAAATTGATGGGAAGATGGATGGGGCCAAATACAAGACCATTCTGGAAGAAAACCTGTTGGAGTCTGCAAGAGACCTGAGACTGGGACGGAGATTTATCTTCCAACAAGACAATGATCCAAAACATAAAGCCAAATCTACAATGGAATGGTTCACAAATAAACGTATCTAGATGTTGGAATGGCCAAGTCAAAGTCCAGACCTGAATCCAATTGAAAATCTGTGGAAAGAGCTGAAGACTGCTGTTCACGAACGCTCTCCATCCAACCTCACTGAGCTCGAGCTGTTTTGCAAGAAAGAATGGGCAAGAATTTCAGTCTCTCAATGTGCAAAACTGATAGAGACATACCCCAAGCGACTTGCACCTGTAACTGCAGCAAAGGGTGGCGCTACAAAGTATTAACGCAAGGCGGCCAAATAATATTGCACGCCCCACTTTTCAATTTTTTATCTGTTAAAAAAGTTTGACACATCCAATAAATTTCATTCCACTTCACGATTGTGTCCCATTTGTTGTTGATTCTTCACAAAAAATTTGAATTTTATATCTTTATGTTTGAAGCCTCAAATGTGGCAAGGCACTGTACATTGGGAAGTATAATTACACTACTCCGCTGCAAGTTTATTTTTAGCCAAGGAAGGAATGGAGGAAAACCCGCTACTGACTGATGGGCATTGAGAAATACACAGGAAAAGGGTCATCTGTTTCCACAAAACATGAACTTGTACTATAACAAAAGCAGTGCTTTCAGTGGTAACATGACACTATATTGCCAAAACAAATTCCTCATCTGCTGCTTTGAACTTGTGTGTAGCCATGTTGGAAAAGAGAGGGGCTTCCTCAAATTGTTTGCACAAAGTCAAGAGTATGAAATTATTCAAAATCTCTTCATATACTTCAGTGTTAATAATTTCCTTCTCTGGACTGAGGGGTTGAACCCAACTCAAGAAAAACAGCCCACACCAAAGCCCTCTCTCACCAAACTTTACTCTTGACACAATGCAGTCAGGTAAGCACCCTCCTCCAGGCACCTGCCCTCAAGTCCAGTGGCAGTATGTTTTACACCACTGCATCCAATGAATTTGGTGATTTAAAGTAACTGCTTGGCTATGGAAACCCATTCCGTGAATCACTCATGAGTGAATTTGAAAATGGCATGCAGTTGGTTTGGGCAGGTGTGTCTATAGTCAATACTCACCTGCCCTACACTTTGTGCATGGTACAGTGCAGGCCCATACTACCTTAACAACATCATTAATCCAGTCATTGTGCCCCTGCATGAACAACACAGGGCTAATTTTATCTTCATGGACAACATTGCTCCAGCTCATCGAGATCGCATCATTAGGGAATGGCTGCAGGAGACTGGGGCGCCTTGAATGGAGTGGCCTCCACTTGATCCAGACCCCATTCCATAGAAAAAATATAGGATCAGCTAAAACACCATCTAGAGGCACATAAATCTGTACCCCAGAGTCTCAATGACCTGAGGGTTGCCCTTCAAGAAGAGTGAGATGCCATGTCTAAACAGACAAAAAGTCAACTTCTAAAGAGCATGAGATGTTGTCAACCTCTAGTTGATGGTCAAGGGTAAGGGTGTCTGGCTTTCGTACCAAATGTAATTACAGAAACCAGGTGCCAGGTTCTGAGCTATTAGAAAACAGTGGTAGTGGGTTTTGTTCAGCAGCATTTCAGGCAAAATTATCTGATTTATACTGGATGATTTTGAGAGGGCGTCTTAAAAGGTTGCATAAGGCTTTATACTTTACGAAAAGACACACCGCCATTGTTTATCGGTTCATTTACTTTACTGTATCCCTCAATGCAACCTAAACCTGGCTACAGGAAGGTGTTTGGCTCAAGCTTGAAGTATATACCTGGTAGCTATGTCAAATTCAGGTCAGATCACATTTACACCATAAACCAGGGGTCCCCAAATCCCAGACTCCAGTCCAAATCCACACCCAGAAAGCATTTTGTCCAGACTGCAAAGCATTTTCTAATTTACCATGTAGATAGACATTTTATTCCTGCCGGCTGCCGCGTCCAACTTTTGAAAAGGAGTGACAGGCAGCTATGTAGGACAGCGACAATCTGGTCCACCCTGTACCCCATGATTGTAGTCAGCCATATGTCAGCGGGATGAAAGGGTGTTCGCTGAGGTAGCTGAGAAATGAAAGGCCACAGATTTTAGTGTACACCGCAGAGCTAGGAAAAGCTCAAAAAGCTTGAGAGCAATTACAGAAATACTAAGGCCCACAATAGCCGGAACAGGTCAAACCAAAAGCCTTGGTGGTTCGAAATAACTGTTTGAGGACATGGTGTGCAGCAGTGAGTGTTTGTACTTGAAACTTCTCCAATTTGGTACACTCACACTGCCCAATAAGAGAGTAAAAAGGCAGAACATATGTTTTAGAGGCACAACGCAGGAAGCTGACGTCTGGAGGTGTGGCTTCACCCATAACTACAACAGTCAGTGTGTCAACAGAAACGATGGCTTTCGTGTGGACTAGAGCAAGATCGAGTGGAGCCGTATGGTGCTGGAACAGTGAATAGAAGGGAGGCATTAGGCAAAATGTTAAAAAGGAAATGGCAAAATTATAATGACCAGTCTATTATAGACTGAAATACCCAGAATTTCTAGACCATAAACTCTAGGTCTACATAAAGGGGAGTGTAGATTTATTTTTTTACACCAGTAGGCAAGACCAGATATCAAAGTCTGTACAGACAAGTATTTTGTGCTTCTGACAGCTTGCGGATTTAAAAATTGCACCTTATAACAAATCAAAACTCCAATAAGTGTTGCATGTTTTTACTCACCAACATCAGCAGGTCTCCCTCATCCAATGTATTTTGGTCAGACAGGAGCTCTGGGAAAACATTCATGCAATTTTAAATTCCTTACATTGCAATTTTGGATTAACAAAAAGAAAGTTAATCTGTAAGCCTTAAGGTACAGCTCTGAAATAGGTTTGTGTTTTGCCATTGTTCAGTCATTTGAAATACTATAGATATGCAAGATCCAAAGAGATTACTTTGAAGCGATTTAAAAACAGATGTAGCCTGTCTAATGTGCAAGGGTAGGTCATTCCACATTTTAGGAGCTGCCACAGCAAAAGCGTGATCCCCTTAACTTACATTTTGTTTTGGCCACACTAAGGAGCAACTGATCAGCTGACCTGAGAACAGAAGGATTCATGATAGTGCAGCAGCTCAGAAACATAAGGAGCAAGGCCATGAAGAGCATTAAAACCAAATAAAAGAACTTTAAAATGAATTCTGAAATGCACAGGGAGCTATGGAGCACGGCTAAAATGGGGGAAATGTGCTCACGTTTGCAAGTGCCAGATAAGAGATTTGCTGCAGCATATTGCACTCTCTGAAGCTGGGCAATAGAGGAACCACTGACCCCACATAAAGTGCATTACAGTAATCCAGCTGAGTAATAATGAAGCCATGGATTACAGTCTCAAAGTGCATCGTAAGAAGAATATTTTGGCCAACAGTCTTAAATGACAAAAGCTTGATTTGACCACTGCCCTAATCTGGCAGGCAAATTTAAGATCAGCATCCACTTAACGCCAAGGTTTGTGACAGTTCATTTCTTGTACTGGGCTAGATAACCTATCTCAATAGGGGGAGTCTTAGTGGTGCCACCAAATACCATGACCTGTCTTACTCTCATTGAACTTTAAAAAACCGAGAGCCATCCAGGCCTGTTAGCCTTCAAGAGAGTTTAGCAGTAAATGAACACTGTTTCTATCCTTCTTTTTGAGCGGAATATAAACCTGTCCATCATCAACGTAGCAGTGGAAGAGCACACCATGCTTTCTCAGTATGGAGCCAAGTGGAAGCAGATATAGGGGAAAAAAGAAGAGGGCCTAAAACCGAGCCCTGTGGCACACCACATGGTAGTGGATCAGAGGATGACACATGGTCACTGAGGCTAACACAGAAGGTTCAATTTTTCAGGTATGATCTGAACCACTCCATTGGTGTATCCCTGATGCCTACCCACTGCACTAAACGTAAGTGTAAAATTGTGTGGTCTACCACATCAAAAGCAGCAATTAAATCCAAAAGGACAAGAACCACACAGTCACTAGAATTTGTAGCTAAAAATATATTAAAAACTAAAAAAAAAAAAAAGGAGCAGATTCAGTGCTGTGTAAGGTTTTAAAACTAGAATGGAAAACCTCTAAAACATCCTGCTCTTCTAAAAAGGCCATCAACTGATCATAAACCAACTTCAGTAATTTTTTTAAATGAAGGGTAGCTTAGAAATTGGCCTATAATTGCCAAGAATTGTGGGCTCTAGAGCAGGTTTTTTAAGTGGGGGTTGAACAACAGAATGTTTTGAATTTGCAGGAACTACACCTGAGGACAAGCTGTTAACAATAGCAAGGACAAAGTTTAAAAATATTTCTGAAAAAGTGTGCCTTCTAAAATTAAAAGTTAGTATTTCAATACACTTATTTCTAATTTCTGAAAGCATTTCTACAGGTTTTCTAAAAGCAAATGAACAGTATTTTTACTGCAATTGTCAGCCTCAACATCAGATAAAAAGTAGCCTTAAGGTATCTGCAAGAAGTTTTAATATAAATTTTTTCATCCCCTCAGTTGCTAGTAATGCCTCAAAACATACGATGAACATGAAAGGTCAACACTTGAAACCATGTTTTTTTTTTTCTACCCCAAGACTGACATAAAAATAAACTTAAATGGAAACCAAACACAGTGTGGACTTACCTTCTAATGTCTCTGGATGATAGGTCAGGTTTTGTAATGTTTGGATATCAATCAAAGGCACTATGGAAAAACATCTTCATACAATCAACAGTTCAGAACTAAAGACACTGATTGAGGTAAGCTTTGATCATAATAAGGTATACCTGGTTTACCTAGGGAATTGGCATTTACAGTTACACAAAAGCAGCAGGGTATTATGTTTTTTCCCTAAAAAAAATAATAGCAGTACAGCAATAAACAGTGAGTTCTTACCATTTTCCCCATATTCAGCAAACACTAGTGCCACTAGGAAGATCAGAAGCAGCATGTTCCTCTAAAGCTTCCAGCACCACTCCCAATGTTATCACATGAAGTGAAATAAGCTGGGACCTGCAACCTTCTTCAAAAGAGCCTTAGATCCACTTCCTTTTATAGATTGAAGCAGGTACGCTCCTTTTTGGTTTGCCAGCACAAGACTCGGCTAGATGTGACAATGAGTGGCCAGGGAGGAGTTTAATTCTTCTATTGGGAGCCTCGTACTACTACAACTACTACTACTACTACCACTACTACTACTACAAGTAATACTACTAATAATAATTATTATGATGTATTGTTGGATTCACAGACTTGGTCTTTTACCTGAGAGAATTGACTGAAATGATCTTACAGACATGATAAGAGCTTTAACTCAGGATCTTGGTCCTTACTGAAACACAAGTTAACCCAATCACAGTTGTTGCATGACATTCAATCCATTATTGTGGTATATATGTTATATTATTGCTTCTAAATAAGTTGATATTTTAGAGAGTCATACTTTAGTGTTTCTAAATATTATAAAGAATTATTACAATCGGTTTGTTTTGCTAATCGAGTAACAAGGACCCTGCGACTTGCCATCATCAGGTCTAGGAGGCTCCAGTCCTAACAGAAACTTCCTACCAGGTGGTGGCGGTATTAATGTATAACGTCGTCGGACACCCGTAGAAAGAAGAAGAGGAAGACAAATATCTCTTTCCTTAAAACTACAGGCCTCTGAAACGTCTCAAGGTAACGTTGACTCATTTGTAAGGTTTGAGAATATTTACAGTCTTATTTTATCAATAGACATTTTTTTGATGGTTTTTATATCAGAGGCTTTTCCTGGTGGCTAACAACCACTCAGCTGACATGTGCCGACAACATGCGGCGCTAACAGCCCTCTCTGTGGGTTAGGTTACGTTCTCAGCCACAGTGATAATACGGGTCCTTCTCAAAATATTAGCATATTGTGATAAAGTTCATTATTTTCCATAATGTCATGATGAAAATTTAACATTCATATATTTTAGATTCATTGCACACTAACTGAAATATTTCAGGTCTTTTATTGTCTTAATACGGATGATTTTGGCATACAGCTCATGAAAACCCAAAATTCCTATCTCACAAAATTAGCATATTTCATCCGACCAATAAAAGAAAAGTGTTTTTAATACAAAAAACGTCAACCTTCAAATAATCATGTACAGTTATGCACTCAATACTTGATCGGGAATCCTTTTGCAGAAATGACTGCTTCAATGCGGCGTGGCATGGAGGCAATCAGCCTGTGGCACTGCTGAGGTCTTATGGAGGCCCAGGATGCTTCGATAGCGGCCTTTAGCTCATCCAGAGTGTTGGGTCTTGAGTCTCTCAACGTTCTCTTCACAATATCCCACAGATTCTCTATGGGGTTCAGGTCAGGAGAGTTGGCAGGCCAATTGAGCACAGTGATACCATGGTCAGTAAACCATTTACCAGTGGTTTTGGCACTGTGAGCAGGTGCCAGGTCGTGCTGAAAAATGAAATCTTCATCTCCATAAAGCTTTTCAGCAGATGGAAGCATGAAGTGCTCCAAAATCTCCTGATAGCTAGCTGCATTGACCCTGCCCTTGATAAAACACAGTGGACCAACACCAGCAGCTGACACGGCACCCCAGACCATCACTGACAGTGGGTACTTGACACTGGACTTCTGGCATTTTGGCATTTCCTTCTCCCCAGTCTTCCTCCAGACTCTGGCACCTTGATTTCCGAATGACATGCAGAATTTGCTTTCATCCGAAAAAAGTACTTTGGACCACTGAGCAACAGTCCAGTGCTGCTTCTCTGTAGCCCAGGTCAGGCGCTTCTGCCGCTGTTTCTGGTTCAAAAGTGGCTTGACCTGGGGAATGCGGCACCTGTAGCCCATTTCCTGCACACGCCTGTGCACGGTGGCTCTGGATGTTTCTACTCCAGACTCAGTCCACTGCTTCCGCAAGTCCCCCAAGGTCTGGAATCGGCCCTTCTCCACAATCTTCCTCAGGGTCCGGTCACCTCTTCTCGTTGTGCAGCGTTTTCTGCCACACTTTTTCCTTCCCACAGACTTCCCACTGAGGTGCCTTGATACAGCACTCTGGGAACAGCCTATTCGTTCAGAAATTTTTTCTGTGTCTTACCCTCTTGCTTGAGGGTGTCAATAGTGGCCTTCTGGACAGCAGTCAGGTTGGCAGTCTTACCCATGATTGGGGTTTTGAGTGATGAACCAGGCTGGGAGTTTTAAAGACCTCAGGAATCTTTTGCAGGTGTTTAGAGTTAACTCGTTGATTCAGATGATTAGGTTCATAGCTCGTTTAGAGACCCTTTTAATGATATGCTAATTTTGTGAGATAGGAATTTGGGGTTTTCATGAGCTGTATGCCAAAATCATCCGTATTAAGACAATAAAAGACCTGAAATATTTCAGTTAGTGTGCAATGAATCTAAAATATATGAATGTTAAATTTTCATCATGACATTATGGAAAATAATGAACTTTATCACAATATGCTAATATTTTGAGAAGGACCTGTATTATAGCTCCGTCGATAAAATTCACTTCAGATATAGTTCGTCGTCAACAGCACAGCGTGACACTGTGACTTTATCATTTCGTTTTTTGTTTCGCGTGGTTTTCTTAGCACTCATTATATTTATATTTATCTTGTTTTCACCAGTTAGGCCGTCAGCCATAATAATTCAGTTCAGTTTTATTTATATAGCGCCAATTCAATCGAATCATACAGATTTCAAGTCAGGTACATACATTTAAATTAATCCTAATTATCAGACAGTCAGATTCAGTTTATTATTGAAGTCGGTTAAAAAGTTTTTCTGTCTAAGGAAACCCAGCAGATTGCATCCAGTCAGTGACTTGCAGCATTCACTCCTCCTGGATGAGCATATAGAGACAGTGGACAGTCACTGGCGTTGACTTTGCAGCAATCCCTCATACTGAGCATGCATGTAGCAACAGTGGAGAGGAAAAACTCCCTTTTAACAGGAAGAAACCTCCAGCAGAACCAGGCTCAGTGTGAGCGGCCATCTGCCACGACCGACTGGAGGTTAGAGAGAACAGAGCAGACACAAAGAGAACAAAGAAGCACTGATCCAGGAGTCCTTTCTGTAGGAAGGAAAAGTGAAACATTAATGGTTATAGCTCCTTTGTGCTCTGTGTCAGCCAGGAGGAGCCTGATTGGTGAAAAGCCCTTATGGAAAATTATTCCTTTTTTAAAGTCCTTTAAAATATATCAAGACCATGGTCCACTTAAAAGATCAATAATTAAAAGACTAATTTTGACATAAGAATCACCTTGTGGTTAAATGGTTGTGCAGAGTGATTAGACACATATAAAGACATTGCCAAGAGCTTCATTAGTTTAAAAAGTTTAATGTTTTTCTGCTGTTTTTAGTCGTTCCTTTGAAGCCATGACGAGGTGGGCGAGAGCCAATAACGTCCACAAACACAAAGCAGCTGAGGCAACTCCCTGGAATCAGCTTAGAGCAGCCGGAAGAAGAGGAGCAGGAAGAGATGGAAGTCGCTCTGCTGGGGCTTCACAAGATCAGAGGGACCCTTTAAGAAACACTTGCAGTTCTGGGAAGAAGCCTAACCGCAAAAAGAAAGAATTTATCAGTGAGGATGTAAATGGGTTCCTGGAGTACCTGAAGCAGAGTGGACAGGCCCTGCCTCTAGGAAAGGAAGGAGAGAAGGAATCAGAACTGGAGCTCAGGGAGAAGGTGGGGGTGGCCCTGAAGAGAGACAAGAGGAGAGAGGACAGGAGGGTAAAGAGGCAGACGGACAAGAAGAATAAGATGGTGAGTTACACTGAAGTCAAAGATTGTTTCAATTTAAGGCTGCATTTGTACGGTACCTTGTAAAAGTCTTTGTTCACTTTAAATTTTTTCGCTTTTGTCACGTTACAAACTTCAGTGTACACTAAATTGCCAAAGGTTTTCCACTCACTTCCATGGCCACAGGTGTATAAATCAAGCACCTAAACATGCAGACTGTTTCTACAAACATTTGTGGAAGAATGGGTCGCCCTCAGGAGCTCAGTGACTTCCAACATGGTGTGCAGAGGTCTCCGACTTAGTCAGGCCCTACAGACCACCAAACCCTATGTGGCCTTCAGATTAGCTCAAGAACAGGGCGTAGCAAACTTCATGGGATGGGTCCCTGTTGCCGAGCAGCTGCACCCAAGTCATACATCAACAATTGTAATGAAACGCGTCAGATGCAGTAGTGTTAGGGTGTATTCACACTTGCCACTTTTGGTCCGCTTTAAACGGACCGGAGTTCGTTTCCCCCCTTGGTCCGGACCTTTTGTGCAGGTGTGAATACACTCAAGCAAACCCTGGTCATGACCAAACAACTGGATCGAGACCCACTTTTGAGGTGGTCTCGGTCTGCTTCCAAATGGACTCTGGTACGGTTCGCTGATGGTCTGAATACAAACCGGTCCCGATCCGAACCAACTCCAAAAAGCGTACGTCTCTTTGGACATAAAAAGCCACCGTAGCCGCTAGCAAAGGTGTGTGTTGTAAGGTAATCATACCTGATAAGCTGTGTGTTGCTTAGCAACGCTACTGGCTTGTTGCACGTAGAGAACGTCGGCGTTCAGCACGCATTCTCCAACGCTGTTCCAACATTATAAATGGAACGTCTCAAAGTCTGTGTTGAATGAGCTGCTCTTCACCCTCACAATAATATTGCAGCTGTAATAACGGCACAAATATGCAGAACAGAGGTGCTGCACGCAGCATGTCTACAGCTGTTTTCCTACATGTCTGGGTCTGTCATCTGTCCCGCCCCCATCATTTCTGTCCAATGGGAGCCATGATCGTCACCCTCGTGGCTTTGTTTACAAGTAATAGTTCACTTGCAAAAAGTACAATGTGAAAACAAACCGCACCAAATGAAAAAAATAAAGTTCGCTTTTGGTCCGGACCAAACAAGTGGACCAAAGGACTTTCCTGGTGTGAATACACCATGCTGCCAGTGGACTCTAGAGCACTGAAGATCCATTCTCTGGAGTGACAAATTGCACTTCTCTACCTGCCAGTCTGATGTACGAGTCTGGGTTTGAAGGTTGTTAGGAGAACAGTACTTGTCTGACTGCATTGCACCAAGTGTAAAGTTTGGTGGGGGGGGGATTATGCTGTGGGGCTGTTTTACAGGAGCTGGGCTTGGCTCCTGAGTTCCAGTGAAAGGAACTCTGAATGCTTCAGCATACCAAGAGATGTTGGACAATTCCATGCTCCCAACCTTGTGAGAACAGTTTGTAGATGGCCCTTTCCTCTTCCAACATGACTGTGCACCAGTGCACAAAGCAAGGTCCATAAAAACATGGATGAGAGAGTTTGATGTGGATGAGCTTAACTGGCCCAGAGTCCTGACCTCAGCCAAACAGAACACCTTTGTCATGAATTAGAGCAGAGACTGAGAGAAAGGCCTGCTTGTCTAGCATCAGTCTATGACCTCACAAATGTGCTTCTAAATTAATGGTTGAAAATTCCCAGGAATTGCCAGAGCTGAATCTGTTTTAGCTGCAAAGGGTGGACTAATGTCATATTGACTAATATTAGGAATGGGATGTCACTTAAGTTCATATGTGACTCAAGGCAGATAGGCGACAACTTTTGGCAAAAGTAGTGCATAATTATGTGAAATGTGGAAGGAAAATGATAGACGGGTGAAAAAATAACCTAATAAATGTGACATGCATTTATATTCAGCCCCCCTGATTCAATAAACTGTAGAACCACTTTTCCCTTAACTATCTCTGGGTCAATACCAGCCTTTAACTTCTGTAGGCCTTTTTTTGCCCGCTCTTAGCAATATAACTCAAGGTCAGTCAGATTGGATGCTAGGTTTTAAGGTCTTTCCACAGATTCTCAGTTAGTTTTAGGTTTGGACTTTGACTGGGCCATTCTAACACAAGACTAGTCTTTGATGTAAACCATTCCATTGTAGCTCTGCTTGTATATTTAGGGTCATTCATCTGGAAGGTGAACCTCGGCCTCAGTCTCCAGTGATTTGCAGCCTCCAACAGGATTGTCCTGGATTTAGCTCCATCCTTCTTCCTATCAGCTCTGACTAGCTTCCTTGACCCTGCAGAAGAAAGGCATCCCCACAGCCAGTACTACTGTTTTACCAATGTTGCTAGGGTTTTCAGCGTGGTGTGCAGCAATAGTTTTCCTCCACACAGCATTTTGCATGTAGGTCAAAAAGTTACACTGTGGTTTAATCTAGCCAGAGCACCTTTAGCCACTATCCTGTAACTGTTAGTTTCAAGAAAACAGCCGATGGCGCAGGCCTAATATCTGACATGTTTTTATAGCAGCTCCCAGCTTGCCAAAACTAAACCTCAGCATACAGAAAGCATCCATGGAATTGTAAAATAAAACTTAACCTTATTGGCTGATGTAGGTAAAGGGGTGTTCTCTCTCTCTCTCTCCACAGGTGTGCTTTAATTGCAGGAAGCCCGGTCACGGTTTGGCCGACTGTCCCGAAGCTGACAGAGACGAGGAGATGGGCCGAGGCATCTGCTTTCGCTGCGGCTCCACCGAACACGAGATCCATAAGTGCAGAGCCAAAGTGGACCCGGCTCTGGGTGAGGCCCTCAGCTGGACTAAGCCTAACCCTACATGTGCATGTGTAGCTGTTGTAATTGTGCTCTCTCCCTCAGGTGAATACCCGTATGCCAAGTGCTTTATCTGTGGTCAGACTGGACACTTGTCACGCTCCTGCCCTGACAATCCCAAAGGACTCTATGCACAAGGTGTCCACACACACACACACACGTACGTACGTACGTATATAGTGTTTAAACCGATAACAGGGTTTTAAAGACACAGCTGCTTATGTGTGCTGAAAAACCTTAAAAGTGGAACTAAATGTTTCATGTTAAATGGTACATTCAGAATATTTCATAGAATTTAAAACAGTCTAACTGTGGAAATACTCATTGTGTCCTTCTATATGAGGGTATTTTGCTAAGATGTGACTGACAGTGTTTACCTCTGCTGTTAAATATAGCATGCTATTAAATATTTCTGCCATATGTATTTGAAGATATCATTACCGTCATGCTGTTTTTCTTATAAACCAATAATTTGTGTGTTTGCAGGAGGCAGCTGTCGTGTTTGTGGTTCAGTGGAACATTTTCAGAAGGACTGTCCAGAGCACCAGGCAGCGAGTGAGTGTGTTTTACTTCAAGCTGCTGTTTAACAAGCTTACAGACTACAACTGTTCCTCTCTGTCTCGGTTGGTAAGGACAGAGGTTCAATCTTTCAAATTATGATCAAGATTTTTACGTAGAAGAACAGTTAAACGTTTCAGAAGTTTTAGAGACTTTAATTAATAAATATTTCGAGTTTTTCACATAGAGGTAATATTTGTAGAAAGCCTTCAGCAGTTTCCCCCAGTATGCTGGATTTAGCTTCTGATCCAAACTCTGACCCATTCTTGTTATCCCAGGGCTTGAAGTTGGTCACAGTTTGTTGGGTTTTGTTTCTTCTCCTGCTTTTGAAGAACTGATCACAGGTTCTCAGTGGGTTTAAGATCTGGGGAGTTTCCTGACCACAGGCCCAGAATTTTAAAGTTCTGATTGTTCAGAACTAATAAAAGAACGATGTTCATCACGTTCAGTTACAATAATGAGTCTTCTGGGGTTTTGATGTGTAAAGAAAGACACTGTAATCATCCATATTTACCTGTTTTGTCCTTCCAGCTAACTCAGTGACTCTGGGCTGGTTGTCCAACAATATGAGCGCCGACCTGGAGGACATTCACATTCCAGTGAAGAAAGCCAAACCCAAGGCACCCAAAGTGATAACCTTCTGATGGGACTTTGGAGCAGGACTCAGACTCTCAATGGAAAGCTGGTCTTCGTCACCTGGTGGACTCTAAGAAACAAACTAATGAGCCTTCAAAGGCACTGAAGTTCTGTAAAGTTTTTTGTTTGAGCTGCTTGTTTAAATGTTTCCTGTGATGTTAGCTTACATGATGTGTTTGAGATGAATTATCATGGAGTAAGGTAGGGTCTGAATGCTTGCTGACTTTTGGAGACATTTTACCAAATAGATCATTATACCTGCTACAACCAGAGGAGGGCAGTCTTTAGTTAGTCTGCAGCACGTCAGATCTTGGAACAATATTTAGGTTCAGAAGCAGCGCAGCATTTTGTCAACATAAACAAACATGATAGCCTTACTGGAGCTGTGTACAGATGGTGTTTATGTACATCTGCAGAAGGCATTTACTAATTTCATTTAATCAGACATCATCTGAACAGCATTTTTAATAGAGATGGACTGGAACTATGATTTAAAGTAAATTTCAGAACTCCTAAACCCATATACAGTACAAAATAAATGTCTACAATTTGCTAAGCAAGTGACCAATCAGTTTTGATATGTTGGAGTTCAATGTGGGTTTCGTTTGGCAGAGGTTTGGTGTTACATCTCGACAGAAGCAGAAGTCTCCAAAGTGTTTTTCTGCTTAGGTTGTTGCCACAGTGGGAGGTTAAAAAATGAGAAAGTGTAACTTCAAGCTCCACAAGGACATTATGTTACAGACACCTTACCATTGCTCTTTTCTTGTCTAGATACATACCTTATGACTCTTCACCCTGCAAGAGCATTCAGAGCTTCTACACCAGAAGCCTGTGAATGAATTGTTTACTATAATTGGTGAACTTTTAATGGTTTTGGAAGCTTTTCCCATAACAGATTCCTATCAAGTGGACCTAAACTATTTGCTGTTGTGCCAAATTACCACCACGATTACAAAATCTTTCAAATTCACTGAGTTCAAAGGTCAAATGTGAGATAGCATATCAGCCACGCCCACAGAGTTTCATCTTGATTGAGTTTAAAATGTGGGAAGAGTTATGGAAAATACATTTTGCTTTTGTCATGATGTAGCAAAAAATCTAGTTCAATTACAAAATGATGCAGAATCATCTAATTTGATTTCCTACTAGGTTGCTGTCAGTTTTTTTGACTGACTCACTTTGTGAAAATTGCAAACACTTTTACGGTGATCTTTGGTATATAAGCACAATTTTCCGCCCAACAAATATGTTTGGAATAACAAAGACATATTTTTAAACACAAATCAAAAATAGTTTGATAAAGGTATTGTTTATGTACATTTTCAGATTCTTGCACCAACGACTTTTAGCATAGAACATTAATAATAATAATTAAAGCTGCAAGCTGCATTGAAGGTCCTCGCAACTCAGCCTGTGCAGCGACCGCAGGAGACTGGCATCGCCTCCTACGCACCACTGACGATGACACCGCTTCACTTCAACACGTCGCCAATAAGTGGCACAGTGAACAACATGTCATATGATCTTCGTCATGCAGAGTTTTGGTCTGACAAGAAGCATTCAAAATTTGGAGTAAATCGAACCTTCCAGATGGGAGCTGGACACACATGTTTGTTTGTGGGCGGGGCTAAAGTGATGTGATCAGTTGACTGTGTCAACATGTCCATCAATAACTCATGATCATGTATACTACATTTCAAGTGGATCCGATTATGTATGAGGGAGATATAGCCCTTGAAGTGTCCTAGGGGGCGCTGTTGATCCAAATTCCAATGTAATCTAATAGAGGTTGGGGGTTGTCAAAGATCAACCATATTTATTTTGGAGTGAATCAGACCATGCATGTGTAATTTACAGGTCCTTCTCAAAAAATTAGCATATTGTGATAAAGTTCATTATTTTCCATAATGTCATGATGAAAATTTAACATTCATATATTTTAGATTCATTGCACACTAACTGAAATATTTCAGGTCTTTTATTGTCTTAATACGGATGATTTTGGCATACAGCTCATGAAAACCCAAAATTCCTATCTCACAAAATTAGCATATCATTAAAAGGGTCTCTAAACGAGCTATGAACCTAATCATCTGAATCAACGAGTTAACTCTAAACACCTGCAAAAGATTCCTGAGGCCTTTAAAACTCCCAGCCTGGTTCATCACTCAAAACCCCAATCATGGGTAAGACTGCCGACCTGACTGCTGTCCAGAAGGCCACTATTGACACCCTCAAGCAAGAGGGTAAGACACAGAAAGAAATTTCTGAACGAATAGGCTGTTCCCAGAGTGCTGTATCAAGGCCCCTCAGTGGGAAGTCTGTGGGAAGGAAAAAGTGTGGCAGAAAACGCTGCACAACGAGAAGAGGTGACCGGACCCTGAGGAAGATTGTGGAGAAGGGCCGATTCCAGACCTTGGGGGACCTGCGGAAGCAGTGGACTGAGTCTGGAGTAGAAACATCCAGAGCCACCGTGCACAGGCGTGTGCAGGAAATGGGCTACAGGTGCCGCATTCCCCAGGTCAAGCCACTTTTGAACCAGAAACAGCGGCAGAAGCGCCTGACCTGGGCTACAGAGAAGCAGCACTGGACTGTTGCTCAGTGGTCCAAAGTACTTTTTTCGGATGAAAGCAAATTCTGCATGTCATTCGGAAATCAAGGTGCCAGAGTCTGGAGGAAGACTGGGGAGAAGGAAATGCCAAAATGCCAGAAGTCCAGTGTCAAGTACCCACAGTCAGTGATGGTCTGGGGTGCCGTGTCAGCTGCTGGTGTTGGTCCACTGTGTTTTATCAAGGGCAGGGTCAATGCAGCTAGTTGTCAGGAGATTTTGGAGCACTTCATGCTTCCATCTGCTGAAAAACTTTATGGAGATGAAGATTTCATTTTTCAGCACGACCTGGCACCTGCTCACAGTGCCCAAACCACTGGTAAATGGTTTACTGACCATGGTATCACTGTGCTCAATTGGCCTGCCAACTCTCCTGACCTGAACCCCATACAGAATCTGTGGCATATTGTGAAGAGAACGTTGAGAGACTCAAGACCCAACACTCTGGATGAGCTAAAGGCCGCTATCGAAGCATCCTGGGCCTCCATAAGACCTCAGCAGTGCCACAGGCTGATTGCCTCCATGCCACGCCGCATTGAAGCAGTCATTTCTGCAAAAGGATTCCCGACCAAGTATTGAGTGCATAACTGTACATGATTATTTGAAGGTTGACGTTTTTTGTATTAAAAACACTTTTCTTTTATTGGTCGGATGAAATATGCTAATTTTGTGAGATAGGAATTTTGGGTTTTCATGAGCTGTATGCCAAAATCATCTGTATTAAGACAATAAAAGACCTGAAATATTTCAGTTAGTGTGCAATGAATCTAAAATATATGAATGTTAAATTTTCATCATTACATTATAGAAAATAATGAACTTTATCACAATATGCTAATTTTTTGAGAAGGACCTGTAGAGTCAAACGTATTGCCGTGGCGTGACATCAGAAGTCGCCACACCCTGGAGCTAAACCAGTCAGTACTGGAGACTGTCTTAGACCATCATGTTACCTGTTACTTGGGACAGTTTCACATCGATTAGGGGAAGAAAAAAGCTTTTGATAACTTTTGATCCCCAATGCCTGAAGAGTATACTGAGTGATTTTCAAGTCTCTAAGTCAAAAGCTATAGGAGTTCGCTCAGATATGCGGACTAGAAAGGGGAAATCCGGGGTCAAAATGGCAACTTCAATCCAAAATGACCGACTTCCTGTTGGGTTTGGATCAACGCTCCAAGAGACTTTTTTGTTGGTCTTGACATGTTACACATGTGTACCAAATTTCACAATCCTCGGTCAAAGCATGGCTTGGGGCTGATTTTATTTTATTTTTTCTAGGGGGCGCTGTGGACGAATTAGACCACGCCCACCAAATGTGTCATCAGATCTCTGTTGGGGACTGAACTAGGATCAATCACCTTGAATTTGGTGCAGATCAGATGATTTATGTGGAAATTAAAGCCAAATATATGGCCATGGCTTGACGTCATACTTTGCCGCGCCACCATGGCCACGCCCTTTTATGAAAAGTCACTGTGCTTCAAACGAAGTTAGACCCACTAGTTATCAGTCACCTGACACAGTTTCAAGTTGATTGAGTGTAGACAGCCAGATAGCGACCTTTCCCATTAAAAAAGTGACTTCCTGTTCTCAGGGGGCATGGCTTTGATGATGTCAGCATATGACCCCATAGGATCGTCGGGAACCCGAAGGTCCTCCTTCATGCCAACTTTGGTGTGATTTGGCGTTTCTTTGAGAAAGTTATTGCATTTTTTCACTTTGGGCGCGAACGCCATTTTCGTGCCCCGGCCTTCCCCTAAACATGGCCGAAAACGATTTTACCGGCCTGAAAAACCTGACTGCCTATAGGAGCCCCCCCACCCATCCAGAACAGAGTCCTGAACGGCTTCTACTGCAGACATGACAAGAAGCCATTCACACCTCAAATCATCCCCCCCACATCCCATTCAGGAACAAATTTGACCCGTAAAACAATCAACCCCCTACCTTCAGATCCTCTGCCTGCACTAAAGATCTCCGAGGAAGATGTAAACAGGCTCTTTCAGCGCATGAAAACAAAGAAAGCTGGAGGACCCGAAAAACGTCTCCCCATCATGCCTGAATGCCTGTGCAAATCAACTCCCTCCGAACTTCACAAGGATCTTCAACAAGTCACTGGAAAAATGTCAGGTCCCATCCTGCCTCAAACAATCCACCATCATCCTGGTTCCCAAGAAACCCACCATCGTAGGATTAAATGACTACAGGCCTGTAGCCCTGACATCTGTCGTCATGAAATCCTTTGAGCGGCTGGTGTTGAAGCACCTGAAAGACATCACAGACCCCCTGCTGGACCCCCTGCAGTTTGCTTACCGAGCAAACAGGTCAGCAGATGATGCTGTTAACTTAGGTCTACACTACATCCTGCAACACCTCGACCACCAGGGACATACGCCAGGATCCTGTTTGTAGACTTCAGCTCGGCCTTCAACACCATCATACCAGACATCCTCCACCAGAAGCTCACCCAGCTCAACGTCCCAGCCTCCACCTGTCAGTGGATCAACAGCTTTCTGACAGACCGACAGCAGCAGGTGAGACTGGGGAGCATCTTCTCCCGATCCAGATCAATAAGTGTTCTATCCCCACTCCAGTTCTCCCTGTACACAAATGACTGCACCTCATCGGACTCGTCCGTGAAACTCCTTAAGTTTGTAGATGACACCACTGTCATTGGACTGATCCAGGACGGTGATGAGTCTGCATACAGATAGCAGGTGGATTGGCTGGTACACTGGTGCGGTCAGAACTACCTTGAACTCAACCCACTCAAGACTGTGGAAATGGTGGTGGACTTTCGGAGCACCCTACCCCCATACACCCCGCTCACCATCCTCAACAACACTGTATCAGCTGTGGACCACTTCAGGTTCTTAGGAACCACCATCTCTGAGGACCTGAGATGGTCTTCACACATAGACACTGTTCGAAAGAAGGCCCAGCAGAGACTGTACTTCCTGAGGCAACTCAAGAGGTTCAACCTTCCACAGGAGCTGCTGGTTATCTTCTACACTGCCATCATTCAGTCTGTCCTGTCTTCATCCATCTCAGTGTGGTTTGGCTCATCCACAAAACAGGACAGGTCCAGACTGCAACGAATAATCAGGACTGCAGAGAGAAAAATCAGGGCTGACCTTCCCTCCATCCAGGACTTATACAGGTCTAGGGTCAGGAAAAGAGCTGCTAAAATCTCTGCAGACCCCACACACCCTGCACATAAACTGTTCAGAGCTTTACCTTCAGGTCGCCGCTACAGAGCACTGTTCACTAAAACCAGCCGCCACAGAGACAGTTTCTTCCCCCAGGCTGTTTCTCTGATGAACATTCAGTAAAGTACAAAACAACAGCATACAGATGTTGCAAATGCACCTTTTTATTATATATGTGTATATTGTACATTGTAAATTTGTATATTCTGTAATGCAAAAACAGAACAAAAGAGCAAAGTGTACCGGAGTCAAATTTCTTGTTTGTATGTATGAGCTTGGCAATAAAGCTGATTCTGATTCTGATTCTGAAAACTCACGATTTTGATAACTTTTAATCCCCCATGCCTTGACTGCATATTGACCAAATATGAAGCCGATAGCTCAAAAGGAGTTCCTTAAAGTTTGAGGTGAGTAAAAGTGAAAAACGTCCCAAAATGGCTGACTTCCTGTGCGTTTTAGGGCATATACCCAGTTTGAGGAGCTCTACCTGAGTGCCAAATTTCAGATCTCTACGACTTACGGTTTGGCCTATCTCACGTTTGGGGGCATGGCTAA
This sequence comes from Girardinichthys multiradiatus, assembly GCF_021462225.1. Lineage (NCBI taxonomy): Eukaryota > Metazoa > Chordata > Actinopteri > Cyprinodontiformes > Goodeidae > Girardinichthys > Girardinichthys multiradiatus. Next base: position 5,514,654 of record NC_061801.1, read on the forward strand.
GTGGTTGGCCTGACGATGACATTAAGGAACGAAAATGTTCTTCGGGGGACAACTTTGGCCGCAAAAACGCAACGAAAGAAAGAAAGAATAAGAAATACTAGGATTATGATAGGCCCTTGCAGCCTTCCTGCTCTGGCCTAATAATGAAAAAACAATAGGGTTCCCTGCTCTGCTGGGATTTTACGTTTGTGAGGGACCGGTGCAAAGAGGATTGGGTGGCGGACGAAGGTGGAGACCTCAGCGGCCCGATCCCCGGATGCTTAGGCTGGCTCTAGGGACGTGGAATGTCACCTCGCTGGGGGGGAAGGAGCCTGAGCTTGTGCGAGAAGTCGAGAGATATCGACTAGAAATAGTCGGGCTAACCTCCACGCACAGCGTGGGCTCTGGAACCCATCTCCTTGAGAGGGGTTGGACTCTCTTTTACTGTGGAGTGGCCCGCGGGGAGAGGCGGCGGGCTGGTGTGGGTTTGCTTGTTGACCCCCAGCTCAGCCGTCTCGTGTTGGGGTTTACCCCAGTGGATGAGAGGGTCGTATCCCTGCGCCTTCAGGTTGGGGATAGGTCTCTGACTGTCGTCTCGGCCTATGGGCAGAGCTGTAGTGCGGAGTACCAGGCCTTCTTGGTGTCCCTGTCGGGGGTGCTGGATAGTGCCCCTCCTGGGGACTATTCTGCTGGGGGACTTCAACGCCCACGTGGGAAATGACAGTGAAACCTGGAGAGGCGTGATCGGGAGGAATGGCCTCCCCAATCTGAATCCCAGTGGTGTTTTGTTATTGGACTTCTGTGCTAGTCACGGATTGTCCATAATGAACACCAACATAAGGTCTCCATCAGTGCACTTGGCACCAGGACACCCTAGGCGGGAGGTCGATGATCGACTTTGTTGTCGTATCATCAGACCTTCGGCCGCATGTTTTGGACACTCGGGTGAAGAGAGGGGCTGAGCTGTCCACTGATCACCACCTGGTGGTGAGTTGGATCCGCTGGAAGAGGAGAAAGCCGGACAGACTTGGCAGGCCCAAGCGCATAGTGAGGGTCTGCTGGGAACGCCTGGCGGAGCCCTCGGCCAGGGATGTATTCAACTCCCACCTCCGGGAGAGCTTTGACCAGATCCCGGGGGATGTTGGAGACATAGAGTCCGAGTGGACCATGTTCCCCGCATCTATTGTTGATGCTGCAGCCCGTAGCTGCGGCCGTAAGGTCTGCGGTGCCAGTCGCGGCGGCAATCCCAGAATCCGGTGGTACACACCGGCAGTAAGGGATGCTGTCAAGCTGAAGAAGGAGTCCTATCGGCTGTGGTTGGCTTGTGGGACTCCTGAGGCAGCTGACGGGTACAGTGAGGCCAAGCGTGCTGCGGCCCGGGCTGTGGCAGAGACAAAAATTTGGGCCTGGGAGGAGTTCGGTGAGGCCATGGAGAAGGACTACCGGTTGGCCTCGAAGCGATTCTGGCAAACCGTCCGACGCCTCAGGAGGGGGAAGCAGTGCTTCGCCAACACTGTTTATAGTGGGGGTGGGAGGCTGCTGATCTCGACTGTGGACATTATCGGGCGGTGGAAGGAGTACTTTGAGGATCAAGCATTCCCTGGTGGAAGCAGAGGCAGGGGACTTGGGGTTAGACTCTTTACTCACACATGTAGAAGTCACCGAGGTGGTTAAAAAGCTCCGTGGTGGCAGGGCTTCGGGGGAGAATGAGATCAGCCCTGAGTACCTCAAGTCTCTGGATGTTGTGGGGCTGTCATGGTTGACACACCTCTTCAACATTGCATCGGACGGTCAGGGACAGTGCCTCTGGACTGGCAGCCTGTTGTGGTTGTCCACCTTCATAATGGTGACCGGAGGGTGTGTTCCACCTACAGGGGGATCACACTCCTCAGCCTCCCTGGTAATGCCTACGCCTGGGTATTGAAGAGGAGAGTCCGGCCGATAGTCGAACCTCGGCTTCAGGAGGAGCAGTGTGGTTTTCGTCCCGGCCGCGGAACACTGGACCAGCTCTATACCCTCTACAGGGTACTCGAGGGTTCATGGGAGTATGCCCAACCGGTCCACATGTGTTTTGTGGACCTAGAGAAGGCATCTAACTGTGTCCCTCATGGTGCCTTGTGGGGGTGCTCCAGGAGTATGGAATCGGGGGCCCTTTATTAGGGGCCATCCGGTCTCTGTACAAGCGGAGCAGGAGTTTGGTCCGCATTGCCAGCACTAAGTCGGACCTGTTCCCAGTGCATGTTGGACTCTAGCAGGGCTGCCCTTTGTCACCGGTCCTGTTCATAACTTTTATGGACAGGATTTCTAGGCACAGCCAACGGCCGGAGGGGGTCTGGTTTGGGGACCAGAGGATTTCGTCTCTTATTTTTGCAGGTGACGTGATCCGGCTGGCCCCCTCTACAGCATGCACTGGGGCAGTTCGCAGTCGGGTGTCAAGTGGCTGGGATGAAGATCAACTCCTCCAAGTCCGAGGCCATGCTTCTTGACTGGGGAGGGTACCTTGTCCTCTTCAGGTTGGAGGGGAGTTCCTGCCTCAAGTGGAGGAGTTCAAGTATCTTGGGGTCTTGTTCACAAGGGGAGAATAGAGCAGGAGATCGACAGACTGATCGGTGCGGCTGCTTAAAATAATATTTTATCTGATCTTGCATTGTGAAGGGTTGTCTATATGCTTGCTGATTATTGCTTAGGTTAGTTCCAATACTAACTTAACTTCATTTCCAGATTCTTCAAGATAATCCTTGGTTCTCAAACATAAACATTGCATGGTAATGTTGCATCACTCCTTTGGTCATGGTTCTCAATCATCTTTAATCAACTTGCTTATATTGTACATAGCCCGTTAGTCTTTGTTATTCTTTAATTCTGCTTGGTAGTTTAGTTGGATTGTTTTAGCATAGTAAAGAGTTTGTTGATTGAAATATGTTTGACTTTGAGTTGACTTATTTTTGTTAATAAATTCTTGTATTTTAAGAAATTGTGTGAATTCATTCCATGTGTGTGCAGAGTTTATGCTGTTCAATAATGTCAGAGCTCGTCTCACACCTTTCTATTTTGTCCTAATACCATCGCCTTACTGGGCTGGTATTCACAGGACAAACCTTAACAGACCGAAATATTATTTGATAAAATATTAATATTAAATAATATTCTCAGATTCATAACACAAGCGTCCTGCACGGTGTTGGGCTGTGAGCACAACTCCCATTTGTGGATGTTGGGCCCTCATACCATCCTCATGGAGTCGGTTTCTAACCGTTTGTGCAGACACATGCACATTTGTGGCCTGCTGGAGGCCATTTTGCAGGGCTCTGGCAGTGCTCCTCCTATTCCTCCTTGCACAAAGGTGGAGGTAGCGGTCCTGCTGCTGGGTTGTTGCCCTCCTACGGCCTCCTCCACATCTCTTGGTGTACTGGCCTATCTCCTGGTAGCGCCTCCAGGCTCTGGACACTACGCTGACAGACAGCAAACCTTCTTGCCACAGCTCGCATTGATGTGCCATCATGGATGAGCTGCACTACCTGAGCCACTTGTGTGGGTTGTAGAGTCCGTCTCATGCTACCACGAGTGTGAAAGCACCACCAACATTCAAAAGTGACTAAAACATCAGCTAGAAAACATAGGTACTGAGAAGTGGTCTGTGGTACCCACCTGCAGAACCACTCCTTTATTGAGTGTGTCTTGCTAATCGCCAAAGATTTCTCCCTGTTGTCTATTCCATTTGCACAACAGCATGTGAAATTGATTGTCAATCAGTGTTGTTTCCTAAGTGGACAGTTTGATTTCACAGAAGTTTGATTCAATTGGAGGTATATTGTGTTGTTTAAGGGTTCCCTTTATTTTTTAGAGCGGTGTATTTCCAGTTAGTGTATACTTACAGGGCTGCATGGTGGCGCAGTTGGTAGCACTGTTGCCTTGCAGCAAGAAGGTCCTGGGTTCAATTCCCAGCCTGGGGTCTTTCTGCATGGAGTTTACATGTTCTCCCTGTGCATGCGTGGGTTCTCACTGGGTACTCTGGCTTCCTCCCACAGTCCAAAAACATGCCTGTTAAGTTAATTGGTAACTCTAAATTGCCCTTAGGTGTATGAATGAGTGTGTGTATGGTTGTATGTGTGTGGCCCTGCGATGGACTGGCAACCTGTCCAGGGTGTACCCTGCCTTTCGCCCATAGACTGCTGGAGATAGGCACCAGCTCTCCCGTGACCCACTATGGAATAAGCGGTACAAAATGACTGACTGACTGTATACTTACAGTCTGGAGCATGCCACGCCCACTGCTGTATGGCCATACGAATTACCTTCAGGTCACAGATTGTTTTGCTGCACTATCTGTGGTAGGTTTGGGGAATAAGTGAAAGCGAGCCAAAAACAATGTGTGACTTGTACAGGTCCTTCTCAAAATATTAGCATATTGTGATAAAGTTCATTATTTTCCATAATGTAATGATGAAAATTTAACATTCATATATTTTAGATTCATTGCACACTAACTGAAATATTTCAGGTCTTTTATTGTCTTAATACGGATGATTTTGGCATACAGCTCATGAAAACCCAAAATTCCTATCTCACAAAATTAGCATATCATTAAAAGGGTCTCTAAGCGAGCTATGAATCTAATCATCTGAATCAACGAGTTAACTCTAAACACCTGCAAAAGATTCCTGAGGTCTTTAAAACTCCCAGCCTGGTTCATCACTCAAAACCCCAATCATGGGTAAGACTGCCAACCTGACTGCTGTCCAGAAGGCCACTATTGACACCCTCAAGCAAGAGGGTAAGACACAGAAAGAAATTTCTGAACGAATAGGCTGTTCCCAGAGTGCTGTATCAAGGCACCTCAGTGGGAAGTCTGTGGGAAGGAAAAAGTGTGGCAGAAAACGCTGCACAACGAGAAGAGGTGACCGGACCCTGAGGAAGATTGTGGAGAAGGGCCGATTCCAGACCTTGGGGGACCTGCGGAAGCAGTGGACTGAGTCTGGAGTAGAAACATCCAGAGCCGCCGTGCACAGGCGTGTGCAGGAAATGGGCTACAGGTGCTGCATTCCCCAGGTCAAGCCACTTTTGAACCAGAAACAGCGGCAGAAGCGCCTGACCTGGGCTACAGAGAAGCAGCACTGGACTGTTGCTCAGTGGTCCAAAGTACTTTTTTCGGATGAAAGCAAATTCTGCATGTCATTCGGAAATCAAGGTGCCAGAGTCTGGAGGAAGACTGGGGAGAAGGAAATGCCAAAATGCCAGAAGTCCAGTGTCAAGTACCCACAGTCAGTGATGGTCTGGGGTGCCGTGTCAGCTGCTGGTGTTGGTCCACTGTGTTTTATCAAGGGCAGGGTCAATGCAGCTAGTTGTCAGGAGATTTTGGAGCACTTCATGCTTCCATCTGCTGAAAAACTTTATGGAGATGAAGATTTCATTTTTCAGCACGACCTGGCACCTGCTCACAGTGCCCAAACCACTGGTAAATGGTTTACTGACCATGGTATCACTGTGCTCAATTGGCCTGCCAACTCTCCTGACCTGAACCCCATATAGAATCTGTGGGATATTGTGAAGAGAACGTTGAGAGACTCAAGACCCAACACTCTGGATGAGCTAAAGGCCGCTATTGAAGCATCCTGGGCCTCCATAAGACCTCAGCAGTGCCACAGGCTGATTGCCTCCATGCTACGCCGCATTGAAGCAGTCATTTCTGCCAAAGGATTCCCGACCAAGTATTGAGTGCATAACTGTACATGATTATTTGAAGGTTGACGTTTTTTGTATTAAAAACACTTTTCTTTTATTGGTCGGATGAAATATGCTAATTTTGTGAGATAGGAATTTTGGGTTTTCATGAGCTGTATGCCAAAATCATCCGTATTAAGACAATAAAAGACCTGAAATATTTCAGTTAGTGTGCAATGAATCTAAAATATATGAATGTAAAATTTTCATCATTACATTATGGAAAATAATGAACTTTATCACAATATGCTAATATTTTGAGAAGGACCTGTAAATCAGCATTTGTGACTCAGCGGACCAGATTCATGCAGTTGTATTCACTGATTTGTGTTTGCCTTAAGGAAAAAAAAATGATAAAAAATTGTTTGTGGGAAGATGTTAAAACAGGTGTGAATTTGTTTTTACCTATTGTCTTAGATCAGTTGGAACAAAACTGTGAATGTAAGAGGTTTGTGATGTGCATCTCCAAGAATATAATTCGTGTACTTGTACTTAAGTAACTGTTATTCTGTAATTGTGAAAGATGGAAAAACCCTACTATTACAAAGCTCCAAAAGTATTTCTCTCTGTGGCTTCAAATTCACTGTTACAATGCACAAATCGTTTTGGCCCAGAATAACGTCCATACATAACTACTGTAAAGTGATCTAAGCTCAGTTCCTTTTTTTTTTAAGCTTCTGTGCTGCTGAGATCTTTCTCCCAGATTGCTTATTTTCTTATGGATTATAGCTTATGGTTGTAGTTTAGGCTCTAAGCCTTTTGTAGTCTTTACTATGATGTTCATAGTTGAAGAGAAAAATTTGCAGAAACACATGTCTCCCATATGCACTCAGTTCTCTAAGGAGAAAATAAGGACACCATAAACACTAGTCAGTCATTTTTACCACTTCAAAAGCAATTGCTGAGTTTCCAAAGCATGAAAACAACCTTTTCCTGTAGGTTTTGTCTACACAATTAACTTAAACTGCGCTGACATATTTTTGAGCTGATTGAACAAAATCATTCAAACAGAGTAAACATGCTAACTCCAGTAAAGTTCTCTGGGTATAAACATTTTCAATAAAATGTAATTTTATTGAAGACTGTAGCTCTGTGTGTTGAGTCAGATGCATCTTTGGATTCTAATAATAAAGCAATAAGAGTTTTGGGTGATGGGTTGTCAGGACTTTTCTGAAGCTTTCGCAACAGTGTTGACTTCATTTTGGAGCTGCGTATTAAAGTTGTTTTCCAGAAACTCTGTGGGTGCCAGCAACAAACAGGAACGAGCGCAGTATCAGTCAGTGCTTATTTTTAAAATACTGATCGATGTCGTGGGCAAAACATCCTGATCAGGACATCTCTAGTTAAATGTTTTCTTTCTTTTTATTAGGAACAGATGCAAGCAGGGTTGCCTGATGTTGCTGATTTCTCAGACCTGGATGCAGACCACGCAATGTTTTATAATCCCTTCAAGCAGGAACACTTTAGGGTTTTTTTGGCTATACTGCAAACCGCTCACTGAGACCCATGCAGGAGGAAATGCCCTTAATCCCATCCATTTTCCAAGACTAGTCTATTTAATATAAGGCTTCTCTGCCCCTCTCTGGTCAATCCCTGCTCTGAGAACTAGACCAAGCCTAACAAACTTCCCTGATTTAGTTTATGGAGAGTGTTTAAACTGCATCCCCCTAGAAAAGATAGTTGTTGCTGAGAAGATGAATAAGGAAAGGTTAAACGTCATTCACCACCACAGTTGTTGCTGCTTTTGTAACAAATCTTCTCAAATTCTACTCCGGTCAGTTGTCTTGATCTCCACTTATTACATCCAAGGCAAATGCCTGAGGCTGTTATGAAAAACAATATGTGCTACTCAATCAAACAGGGCTTTTTATCTTTTTATTTCTTTAGGTGCAATTGAAATCTATTTCTTGAAGTTCTCTGAAAATAAATGACTGAAGGTTGCGAATTATACCATGGGGGAGAAGGCAGACATACGGTGAGGGTGTAAGTTTCAGCAAACGCAATTCTTTGAATTCATTTGTTCATAGGTTTTTGTTTGAACCTTATTGTTTGTATCTATTACTGTATGATTACAACCAGCAGATCAGTAGTTAATGGAAAATTAACCACCCGATAATCTTTGCAATCAGATGTCACCTACAAACTGTGCTGGAGGGAGAACCCCCCAGAAAAACTGATCTTAAATACAACAAGAGTAGACTTTCTGTAACTGTATTGGTTTGGTACCTCAAGTCTTTTTTTCAGGCAAAGAGATTCCATTTACCCTTTAATTTATAAATAACATACTACAACTCTGTAACTAAATTTGAGATATTTTATGTGGCAAAGCAGAAAAATAGTCCAATCACTCGGTACACTGAACCCCGAACAAAGGAAAAACCTCATTTTTTATTTTCTTGGCACCACCTGCTGCAAATAGTGGAGCACACACCTATATTGTTGAGTAAGATTTATGTATAGCCTGAAATGGCTCTAACTGGTTTGGACAGTGTGGTCAGTGGGTGTGATGAACCCCAATTCTGTGTGCATGCAGCAGAGTAGTGGTTCATTAGAATAAACAAGTAACTTAAAACATTAAAAGCAAGGAAAACTCTAATCATCGTTTGATGCTGAATTCGCTGGTAATCAGAAAAGGCAGGTGCGCTCGCTGGCACGTGGACAACTCAGCTTCAGTCATTACACCAACAGCTCACCACATCTGGGGGGGCACCCTAGTCAGTGCCCCCATCCTCCCACCCCCTTGCGACGCCACTGACTGAAAACATGACTTTTTTTAAAAAACCCTAAATCTATTTGGCCTTGGTGAGCTCTTTAAGAAATCAATACACACTCTATATGCCTTTGGTAATAGCTCAATTAAAGTTTCCCATCGGATCATGGGTAGATTTAACGTTGAGTGCGAAATTCGACAAAGTTGCCCAATTTCTCATTTTCTGTTCCTATTCCCTATGCAAATTTTAGCACATTTCATAAAGAGCAGCCGTTTGAAAGGTGTTCAAATTGCTGGTAGTGAAATATGTCTGAGCCAACTGGCAGATAATACAACTTTGTTTTTAAAGGATTGTACTCAAATAGACTGTGCTATTAAGCTGCTGGACGAATTTCTTTCAGCTTCGGGTCTTAAACGTAACCCTTCTAAATGTGAATTGCTCCCTATTAAAACTTGTCATGAATCAGAAATCTCAGGAGTTCCAGTAAAACACAAAGTTAAATATCTTGGTACTTCTATAATAAAATAAGAGAACCAAATATTAAGTAAAAATTCCAACCCTCTTATTACTTTAATCCAGAAGAAATTCAATTTATGGGTACAAAACGATTTAACTATTTCTGGTTGAGTCCTACTTTCTAAAACCAAAGGTCTTTCCAGGTTGGTATACGCTGGTTCAGCCCTTGAGGTTTCCAATGATATCATTTCAAACGTGGACAAAAACATGTTTGATTTGATTTGCAACAAAAAGGTTAATCTTATTTGGAAACAATTAATGATAAATAAGTTGTGCTATAATGGGTTTAAAGTAGTAGAATTTCAGACACTAAACTCTTTCAAAATGAAGTGGATTAAAAGATATCTCCTAAATCTAAATTCTCTGTGGAACTTTGTATCAACATGTATTTGAAGGATTAGGTGGTTTGTCTTTTCTTTTAAGGTGTAACTATAGCATTTACAAATTCCAAAAAACAATTTCTGGGCTGCACAGTTGATAGCACTGTTGCCTTGAAGCAAGAAGATCCTGGGTTCGATTCCCTTGCCGGGGGTCTTGCTGCATGGAGTTTGCATGTTCTCCCCGTGTGATGGACTGGCAACCTGTCCAGGGCGTAACCCACCTCCTGCCCATAGACTGCTGGAGATAGGCATCAGCTTCCCTGCGACCCACTATGAAAGATGCGGTACAGAAAATGACTGACTGACTGCAATTTTCACAAACACTTACTTTTATGCTGATCTTTGGTATATAAGCATAATTTTTCCCCCTACAAATATTATGTTTGGAATAACAAAGATATATGTTTAAACACAAATCAAAAATGGTTTGATAAAGGTATTGTTTATGCACATCAACTCTTCGACATAGAAGGTAATACTTACTCTTACAGTGAATTTCTTACAGCACATAATTTTCCAGTATTGCCTAGAGAATTTACCATTGCATTTGATGCCATTTCTTCAGCTGTTAAAATGTTGATGTCAACTTCTCTACAAAACCAGACGAATTACTTAGCTGAAAAACTATTCATTGGGAATTCTGATCCATTTGTTAGTACAAAATGGAATGGAAGGATAAATATGCAGAATCTGTTCAACAGATGCAGAAGGCTGGCATTGTATGCTCCAAATACCAGATTGTCAACAAGCTGAAGAAACTAAAATGAGAATATAAGGATGCCAAGAAGGACTTATCCCCTAGTGGAACTGGCAGAATAAATTTACCTCACCACCAGTATGCTGAACTGGACCATTTGTGTGTGAATATAAATTTATGAATAGAAGTCATTTTCATTCAGTATATGCGTAATCTATTTATGATGCGCTAATGTATCTCACTAATGCAATGGCACTTTGGCCTCCTCAGCTCATGATTCCTTTATACTATAATAATTCTAAGTGTAGGGAATAAACCTCAAACAGACTCTATGCGCAGTGGCTGGCTTCTAGGTGATTTTCTATTGTTTTACATGGCGTCCTGAATGGTTTAAAAGATTTAAAGTATAACTTCACGTGGTGTGTGTGGTTGTGTGGTGACAGTCTTCCTAATAGAAATATGGGAGGAATATTCACGTCATTATAATGATCAGCATTGAGCTGTAATTGAGCTTCACGCAGCAGCTAGAGTCTGGATTTGATGCAGGCATTGCAGAATTTATCGGGTTTGAGCCGACAACCTTTTTATTTCAAGTCAGGTTTGAGTCGCTGATGTCATTCAAGTAGTTGTTGGTGTTCTGTAATTTACTACAAACATCCCTCATGATGTGAAGACACAGTCTCCCTTAGTGTTTTTCCGCCAACAGGAACCGGTTTTCTGACTGTCACAGCACCGTTGCCACGGTTATTTGGACACGTGGTGGGTGACTTCCGGCTATTTATATCACTTTGCATATGTATTTAGGGGCAGGGACCGTGCGGTTCAAGTGCCACGTGTAGCTACGTCAAAGTGCAAGTTGGAATGTATAAAGGTTACATGTGTGGTGACATGTTTTGTACATTTGATTTTTTTTGTGCGCTGCAAGTTTCAGAATTTCTCCCTACCGCAAGCTTTTAGTATGAAAGCTGCACATTCTTTCTTACACTAGGCCCCATGCTAACCAGTTGTCTGGAGCACTGAAAAGTAGTGACCTTCCTTTTCCATTATCACGCCACCTACAAAGTTATCAACTCCTCTGTTGTTTTATGACATTAGTATCTCTGTTATGTATAGTAAGAGTCAGCACTGTATTAGTGATCAGTTGAACGGCCTGTGGATTGTTAAATTAGCTAAAGATCTAGCCTTCGTTTTTGTAATGAACACAGGTGAACTACTTTTCTAGAAACTGAAGTTTGTGTCTTTCGATCATGGTGCCAGCTAGGGCAACCCAACTCATTTTCCTAAGCAAAGCGTCTATAACTTCCTCTATCTTAAAAACTATTAAAAAGTACAGTAATACAAGCAGAGTCTTTCAAACTCAGTTTTGGGATTTCCCAAATTGGAAGCTACAGTCAGAAGCCAACTTCAGCCTCGTCAATTTCTTTATTTGCCGTGTTTCATGTAGTAATACATGTTTGACAAACCATTGAATTAATTTTACAGATAAGTTCAAACAGGTGCAGTTAATACAGGTAATGAGTGTAGAACAGGTGGGCGTCTTAAAGAAGAACTAACAGACCTGTGAGAGCTGGGATTCTCACTGGTTGTTAGGTGGTCAAATACTGATGTCATTCAATAAAATGCTAATTAATTACTTAACAATCACACAATAAGGATTTTTGTTTTAGATTCCGTCACTCACAGTTGAAGAGTACCTATGATAAAAATTAAAGACTTCTACATGCTTTACAAGTGGGAAAACCTGGAAAATCAGCAGTGTATCAAATACTTGTTCTCCCCACTGTTTCAGTGGACAGTGGACCATCAACTACAGCATCTGTAACAGACAGAGTTGCAGAACATGCAGATGATGAGAGTTTTGAGAATACTGTCCTGGAAACACCAAGGAGGAGAACAAGTATGTACTTATTATTTAAGAGGTATCATTTTATGCTGTTCATTGTTACACTGTAAGAAACAACTCTTATGTGTTTCAGAAAAAAGGAAATCTGATGATTTTCTGGAGTACCTTAAAAGTGTTTATGCTAAGACTGATGAGATAGAAGAAAGGCGGATCAAGCACATGGAGCATAGAGTGTATATTTAGTTATAAGTATATACATATTTATAAATGCATATATATGTACAACCTTGGTGCAGCATTCTACACTGTTGATCACTCCATTTTATCAGAGCGCCTCGAAAACTGGGTCAGCCATTCTAGAACAGCACTTGATTGGTTTAAATCCTACTTGAAGGACAAGGACTTTTTTGTCAGTAGGTGACTTTACATCAGTGGGTCCATCTTAGGGCCCCTCCTATTTAATATGTACATGCTCCCCCTAACTCAGATTATAATAAACAACAACATAAGGTTTCATAACTATGCAGACGACACACACATATAGATTATGATGTTACCAGGTGACCTTGAACCCATTCAAGTGCTGGGTAAATGCATAGAAGAAATCAATGCATGGATGTGCCAAAATTTTCTCCAGTTATATCAAAACAAAACTGAAGTAATAATTTTTCTGGACCAAAGGAAGAGCTTTTAAAAGTCAGCACACAGCTTCAGTCAATACAGCAAGAAACCATCAATCAAGGTCGATATCAGGGTGTAGTGATGGACTCAGACTTGAATCTTCAGAGACACATAAAGATGGTAACAAGGCCTGCCTTCTATCACCTAAAGAACATCTCCAGGATTAAAGGACTAATGTCTCAGCGGGACCTTGAAAAACTAATTAATGCGTTCATCTTTAGTAGAATTGATTACTGCAATGGTGTCTTCACAGGTCTGCCTAAAAAATGGATCAGACAGCTGCACCTGATCCAGAACGCTGCTGCCGCTCACCTCACTAGAACTAAGAAAGTGGAGCACATCACCCCGGTTCTAAAGTCCTTACACTGGCTCCCTGTAGATCAGAGAATAGACTTTAAAATACTTATATTAGTCTATAAATCACTGAATGGCTTAGCACCCAAATACATTACAGACGTGTTGTCAGTGTATCAACCCAGACCTCTCAGGTCTTCTGGCTCAGATCTACTCTGCATACCCAGAACCAGAACCAAACATGGAGAAGCAGCTTTTAGTTCTTATGCTCCACTAATCTGGAATAAACTCCCAGAAAACTGTAAAAGCGCTGAAACTCTAAATTGCTTTAAATCAAGATTAAAAACTTATTTGTTTAGAGTGGCCTTTGACTGTGCCATCTAAACATTATTAGTTAAGTTTTCAGTCCAACTTTCCTTTAATTTTCTTATTAATCATTTTATCATTAAGGGTTGATTTTTTATTTTATTAATTATCATCTTATCATGTTAATTAGTCATTTTTATTCTCTTTAATTATTTATGTCCATTAATTATTTAATTACCTTTATGTCACTGTAATGTACTTTTCCTGTTATGTCTCTTTTTCCTTTTTTCATGTACAGCATTTTGAATTGTCTTGTTACTGAAATGTGCTACATAAATAAACTTGCCTTGCTTTTCACATTTATATATGGAGAGCATGCATACATTTAAACTGCATGTACAGGGGTTGGACAATGAAACTGAAACATCTGTCATTTTAGTGTGGGAGGTTTCATGGCTAAATTGGGCCAGTCTAGTAGCCAGTCTTCATTGATTGCACATTGCACCAGTAAGAGCAGAGTGTGAAGGTTCAATTAGCAGGGTAAGAGCACAGTTTTGCTCAAAATATTGAAATGCACACAACATTATGGGTGACATACCAGAGTTCAAAAGAGGACAAATTGTTGGTGCATGTCTTGCTGGCGCATCTGTGACCAAGACAGCAAGTCTTTGTGATGTATCAAGAGCCACGGTATCCAGGGTAATGTCAGCATACCACCAAGAAGGACGAACCACTACCAACAGGATTAACTGTGGACGCAAGAGGAAAGGAATCTGAAAGGGATGTTCGGGTGCTAACCCGGATTGTATCCAAAAACATAAAACCACGGCTGCTCAAATCATGGCAGAATTAAATGTGCACCTCAACTCTCCTGTTTCCACCAGAAGTGTCCTTCGGGAGCTCCACAGGGTCAATATACATGACCGGGCTGCTATAGCCAAACCTTTGGTCACTCATGCCAATGCCAAACGTTGGTTGCAATGGTGCAAGGAGCGCATATCTTGGGCTGTGGACAATGTGAAACATGTATTGTTCTCTGATGAGTCCACCTTTACTGTTTTCCCCACCTCCGGGAGAGTTATGGTGTGGAGAAGCCCCAAAGAAGCGTACCACCCAGACTATTGCATGCCCAGAGTGAAGCATGGGGGGGATCAGTGATGGTTTGGACTGCCATATCATGGCATTCCCTTGGCCCAATACTTGTGCTAGATGGGCGCGTCGCTGCCAAGGATTACCGAACCATTCTTGAGGACCCTCCAATGGTTCAAACATTGTATCCTGAAGGCGGTGCCATGTATCAGGATGACAATGCACCAATACACAGAGCAAGACTGGTGAAAGATTGGTTTGATGAACATGAAAGTGAAGTTGAACATCTCCCATGGCCTGCACAGTCACAAGATCTAAATATTATTGAGCCACTTTGGGGTGTTTTGGAGGAGCGAGTCAGGAAACGTTTTCCTCCTCCGGTATCATGTAGTGACCTGGCCACTATCCTGCAAGAAGAAGGGCTTAAAATCCCTCTGACCACTGTGGAGGACTTGTATATGTCATTCCCAAGACGAATTGACGCTGCATTGGCCGCAAAAGGAGGCCCTACACCATACTAATAAATTATTGTGGTCTAAAACCAGGTGTTTCAGTTTCATTGTCCAATCCCTGTACATCTGCATCCATCACAAGACTTCACATTACCACCGACACACATACAAACACCATGGAGGGAGGCTGTATTTGGTTGGCATGGCATGGTACCCTGGCTTCCACCATGGGGCCTTTGCCAGTTCGGCAGGAACCGGGGCTGTGGGGATGGCCTGGGGGTCTCTGACGGCATCACTGGGGGGGGGCCCAGCAGGGGCTGCCCACCTTAGTGGGGTGTTGTCTGTTTGGTGCTCAGGCCATTGCCTGGAAGGTGGGCCCCTGTCTGGTGACCTATGGCTCCAGGAGGTGTGTTGGGCTGGTGGATGTTCCTCCCTCTAGACCTCTTGGGGACTGGCCCCCTACGGTGAAATACAATGTGCCCCTCCTACCTTGGTAGGCTGCAGTGAACTGGTGCCCTCCCAAAATGTTGGGGGCTCTGGGGGATCTCCCTTGCTTGGTGCTGAGTGGTCTTGGTGCCGGGGGTTGGTGCGGGCCCTGGGCTGCCAGGGGGACCGGTTCCCATGCTTGACCTGTGTGGCCGAGAGTGGTGGTGTGGCTGGGTCGGGGGTCCTCAGGGCATGCATCTCGCTCTGTGCCTGGTGACCT
The DNA here is from genome assembly GCF_021462225.1 of Girardinichthys multiradiatus. Lineage (NCBI taxonomy): Eukaryota > Metazoa > Chordata > Actinopteri > Cyprinodontiformes > Goodeidae > Girardinichthys > Girardinichthys multiradiatus. Next base: position 5,530,029 of record NC_061801.1, read on the forward strand.
ACTTCTGTGCCATTGTATGGCTGTCCTGGGGTGATGCTTTATGTCTGGCTGCCTGGGACTGCCACGGCCTTCCGGAGTCGGGTCTACCTGCCCTTTGCTGCCCTGAGGTGCTGTGGATTGTAGGCCTTCTACTCACCACACTCACAAATGTACACTTCCAGGTGACAACTTTGGGATTTAACACTTCCTCCCACAGTCCAAAAACATGACTGTTAGGTTAACTGGTCTCTCTACATTGCCATTGTGTGCATGGTTGTTTGTCCTGCGTGTGTCTGTGTTGCCCTGTGATGGACTGGCAACCTGTCCAGGGTGTTAGACATGCCTGTAGTCTATCTAACTGGTTGGGACTGCTGGAGATAGGTACCAGCTTCCCTGCGACCCACTGTGAAAGAAGCGGTAGAAAATGACTGACTGACTGACTTTCACTAGGGCTGTTTCCATGATGAGCCCTGAAACCTGACTGAAACTCTTCAAACAGATCATTACTATGTAAAGGCTCACACACTTGATGAGCAGCTTTTTTCTCAAGAATTTTACATTAGAACAGAAGACTGAATATAGATCAGAATCTGAATTAACTGTAACGGCCAAGTTTGTGAGTACAAATGAGGAATTTGACTTCGGTTTCCATCACTCACATCGCATATCAAACATCAGTCAAAAACAACAACCACATCACTTTAGAGGTTTTAAAAAAAAAGGGGCCTAGGATGTGAGGGGTCGACAGAAATATTCAGAGCCTTTTTTCCTGACCTTTGACCTGTACAAATCCGGGATGGATAGAAGGTTAGCCCTTAAGATCCTCTCTGCAGACATAATTGTTCATTGCAGTTTGGACCTGTCCTGTTTTGTGGATAAGACAAACCGCACAGAGATGGACAGCGTTATCTCGACTGTCTTTAAGCTCAAAGTGGTTTTGATGTTTCCGCACCAGACACTCAAGGGATTTCATTGACACAGACATTAGAACAACAGGCCTATAGTCATTTAATACTGTGATGGTGTGTTTCTTGGGGACCTGAATGACAGTGCGCACAGTGCAGGGCGCAGAGTGTAGGAGGGAACCTCACACAGCTCTACATCTGTAATTTCTTAAGTCATCTTGATCAAGAGATGGTTTCTTAAGTAAAGGTTTATTTACAGCACCCTTAAAGGCCTGTGGTACATATATGTTTACCAAGGATAGATTAATAACATTTAAAATGGGGGTTGAAATCAAAGGCAACACTTCCTCAAATAATTTAGTTGGGATTTGGTCTAACATACAAGTTGAAGGTTTAGATGAAACTAATATTTTTGATACGTCAGAAGTTCAACTGAATCAAAAGAGTCCAAACAGAGATCTGGTTCTACAGTTACCTCTACTTATTGAGGATGAAGTAATCATGTTTGGGAGGATGCCAATGATTTTATTTTTAATTGATTCAATTTTATTTATAAAAAGAATCCCATAAAGTCATTACTGCTGAGAGGTAAGGGAATTGATGGCTCAACAGAGCTATGACTTTGTGTAAGTTTGGCAACTATACTAAAAAGAAACATAGGATTGTCTGTATTCTTTTTATACAAAGGTTATCTTTATACAACAATAGACTATCTTAATCCTCCAGGTGTGTAGAGTGCAATTTTCTCTCCAATTCTCTCCATTTCAATTAACAGTGTGCTTTACAATACACAACTCTGAATTAAACCAGGGAACCAGCCTCCTATGAATAAATGATATTACTGCCCTCAACTGTTTTTCTGAAATAATGTGGAAATTAAAAATGAAACAGATTCTTTAAAGGTTGTTACAGGATCATCTGAAAATGATCTACTATAATGAAATTTTCTTTCAGATGTGGAGAACTCAGTTAAATTAAACTCAAAGGTTATTAAAAAATGGTCAGAGAGGACAGGGTTATGATCAAGTCATTATCTAACAGAGTCTTTGAAGAGAGATATCTTATGTTCAATAACCCAGAATTAAATGTTTTATTTTTCTGTTCAGATGTAGTTTTGTTAATTTTTGAGATTTTCATGGTTTGCTCCTTTTAGATTAGTTTTTAATCTATTCTATTTTCACTGTGTAATAGGGTAATGGGTGGGTAGCAGTACAGAAGCTACAGAGAGGTGTGGTAAACTATGACACTGCTTCCTGGTCTAAACCCTGGGTTGTCAGAGTTTTTGGATGTGGGATGGATGCAGTCTCTTTGGATTATACGAGGTTTCACCCAAAATGTTCGCCAGTTATTAATGTAGCCTTACATTGTTTTCAGGACACCACCTAGACCAGGGGTTGGCAATCTTTGTTACCAAAAAAGACATTTTCCTTCCTCTTCCACCAAAGAAAAATAGTCTGGAGCCGCAAAAAATAACACCTAATAAACTTTTAAATATTTTTTATTATTTTATCTGTTACAACAATAGAATAACATGCGTAGGCCCACTTAAAAATAAATTAAACACTAAACTATGCAGACATTTTTAAGTCGTTCTTGTATTTGTATAAAATTAAAACAAAACTTGCCCACTTTGGGCGGAAGTGATATTTGGACTTTATGAAGTCCATGTATCACAATTCCTGCATGTATTCTCTGTCTGCGAAAGGCTTCCCCCCTCCTTACAATTTCATGGGATGCTACAAAATGAACAGCTGTAGTTGAGTTTTCTACTTACCCGGGTTATCTTTTTCTGATATAAATTTTTTTTTGATGATCTGAAATGGTACAAATGAAGGAAACCAGACAAAATCGGTGAGGGGGTTAATACCTTTTCACAGCACTGTACAGACATCAGTTACGTCAAACACTTAAGAAGAAAATATATAATATTTTTCCTGTTTTGGCTAACAGAAGACTGAGCCCCAACTAGGCCACAGTCTTTTAAAGGCATCCCCAGGCAGCTACCAGTAAGGACTACCAGCTGGAAGTCATTACTCCACCATTGAGCCCGAAGAGCTCGTCATGCACATATGTGTGCCTCAGGCAATTAGGTGCAGGTGATGCTAAAGACGGGCGGAAGGAAGGATCCCTGAGTGGAACAGAGGAGTGAGAGATGAAAGTGAGGTACAGTTAATGATGCTGAAGAGAAGATCAGAAACGAAAGGCACTGTGTGGATCTGTGTGGAGCCTGTTGGAGCTACTAAATCATTGCTGTCTGTTCAACTGCTTGGGTCCATTAGGTGTCTTGCTAAGGAGTGACTTTGTTTTTTTTCAATTACATAAGATATCAGAAGCCAACTTTGGCCTTCCTGATAAGACTGCTGTCACAACTTAATCAATTAACACATTTTAAAACAATTATCTTTCAGAAATGTCTTGTTCATTATAAGAATATCTAAAAATAATCTAAAAGAAAATCTAAAATCTTAAATAATTGTACGTAAAAGGATCAATTGTCCTACTGAGCTCGGTAAGTCTTTATTTCCTTTGGTAGCTGCCTTTAACAGTCACCACGATGATCTGCCTCTATCTCACCCTAACCCCAGCATCCTCTTCTGCCGCACCTTTTCAACATCCATGAGCCTTCTCTGGTCTTCCTCTTCCTTGGCAGGTATTCAACATCCTTTTTCCAATCTTGCAAGCCTTCTGCCTCACTTCTACAACTATCTTGTCACAAATCATCCCATCCACTCCATGTGTCACCCTCATTCACACACACTGCATTCCATCCTCCTTTGGAACATACTTCCTACTCTCACTACAGATTACAATGTCATCAGCAAACATCATAATTTATTAACCTGCGACAGCTACAGAAATCTCTTTGATAAACATTACAATACCAAGATATGGAAGTAAACCTTTATCCTGGCTTTTTTTCTCTTCTTTCTCTTTCCTTTCTCTGCCCCTGAAGGATATGTCTTTTTTCGCAACAATGCTTTGCCTAATAGCCTTCCACCTGCGATTTGGAAGTTTGGATGGTCAGTGCACATTACAAGGCGGGAAACACATATTACTGGTGCAGGACAGCTTTTAGCACCAGCAAAACTTTCAGCAGCAGCATTCTGTCATATATTTGCACAGATATTGTAGCAACCCAAGGGGGCTTCTGAGAGACACTGTACTGTTTTGACTTATGTCATCATGGGACTGTTCAGTTGTTTGCTATTTGCCAGTTTAACATGGTGTTCCATTTCATTTCGTTATATTAGTGTAGAGGTGCTGGAGAGGCGGAATTGGATGGAAACAATTCTGCACCATGAGTTAAGTGTGTGTTCTGTTTAGTGAACTCTACTGTTTGATCTGTGCATAATTTCATACATCTGCTATCTAGCAGCTCTACTTTGAGTAGTAGTTATAGTGGTAGTGCGTCTTCTCTCAGAGTGCTTTCGAACCAAACCTGTGGAATGCTTTGTACCTTGTCAGAGTTAGATATCTGGAGTGGCTCACTCTGGTGTGAACTTATATTGAACCCTGAAACGGACTAGAGAACCGTACCCTGGCATGATTACAACTGCCAGTCTCTGCAGTTTTATTTAGACCCTGAAGCGGTTCACTTGCACTGTGAATGCGTGCTTTTCCCAGTGTAACATGTGATGTAAGAGCAACATATTTGAGTAGAAGAAGAAGAAGAAGAAGAAGAAACATAGTAGAGCATGAATCCGAAGATCGACAAGAATGAAAATGTCTCGTGGTGTTACATGGAGTAGTGTATGGGTGCAGGTGCACAAATACATCACTAATTTTGTGCAACAATTTATGGATTAGTGATGGGAATTACAGCTCTTTTAAGACAACCATCTCTTTTGACTCGGCTGACTAAAAAGCTGTCTCTTGTAGCTCCCAAGCAGCAATTCAGGTTTTTTTGTTGTTGTTTACAGAGTAGCTAAACCTCAAATAAACAATTATTTCAAATAATCTGTATAAATTGGGCCGTAAGGGTGCTATCTTTACATCACAGTGCAAAATTTTACATGTTTGTGTAAACTTGTTTAATACTGCAATATTTGCCCCTGAGCAGCCACTTAGTTTGCTTATATCTCAGGCCAGCTCTGGGTGCAGGCAATGAGCAGAAATGCTGAAGGTTGGAGAGGTTCAAGGCAGGTAGGAAAACAGCAGGAAAATGGAGAAAAAGAGGGGAAGTTACTCTGATGGATACTTTAGCACACTGGCAACACCGTGCTGATACAACAGAATAAATGGAACAAACCATTGGAGTACTTGAAGCTAAAGGATTGCTGTCCTTTGAACATCATAAATGTGGTTTGCCTCTTCAGAGCAACATTGAAGATCAGACAGAGAATATTTTGAGCTAATAGGGATATGTCACTAAAGAAAACTATCAATACTTTCTTAGTTCTGGATGCCCCAATCATTGTTGTAGTTTCCTTGGACAGAGATCAAGACAACAATCTGATGGATCCAGTGGCTGATGGGGAAATGAAAGGATTACTGGAGGACAGTGATTTGAGTTCATTGAACAGGGACTATGTTGAAGAAAAATGATTGTTAAATCTGCTCATGCCTTAATCTGCTATCTGCCAAGTTACTCTACATCACCATAGACAAAGAGCCCCCCTTATATACATGTCAGTTTAGATATATCTGAACATTTGATTTATCAGGTATTAGTAACATCAACTTTTTAATAGTTTCTATGACAATTAAAGAAACTTAGAATGAGTGAAGGTTTCCAGATTTCCATCAAGCACGTTTTTGGGAGTATGATTATTGATTGAATAATCTTGATCAATAATTATAATTAAAAATCATAATCTGACAAAATCAATTTCTTAACCATAAATCCTCATTTACGAATCGAGACCAGAGAGGTTTCTGGTGTTGTAATTGTGGCTCAACGCCTCTGACAATTACAACCGTTAAATACTCCGTAATAGTTAATAACTATTGCTGGAGATGTCACTGTTTAATCGACCGTTTCTGCCGAAACGTGTGGAACTTGAACCTTATTTTGACTGACACATCACTTTTTGCACACAATGAAACACCAAACGCTCTCTCTTTATCTATGTGAATATTTATTAATTTTCACCTACTCAACATACAAAATTCTACATACACAGGGGTAAACACATCTAAATAAGCAAAATCAACAAACGGTAGTGGGTATGTATTGAGTCAACCAGCAGTTTATGGCACAACAGAGGAAAGGAGAGGATATGAAAAGGGGGGTGTGGTGATGACTGGTGGGGGGTTGGAGCGCAGCTTAGAGTGTCTTTTATGATCTTCTGATCATAAAACTTCCCCCCTTTACTCCTGAAACAAAGGATTGATAACTTTTGGCGGCAAGCTAGCACAGTGAGATTGAAGACAAAGGTAAAATGGAGAATTTTACCATGAGGTCGTTTTAACAGTCCAGTTTTGCAACGCACCTGCGTTCAGATAGTAAACACAGACAGCTCTGGGGAACACGGCGGATCCCGATATTACATAACACATCAAAGTTTCAACAAGCAAGGTTACATGCACATATTATTCAGAACACATGAGATCCTAACCAGCGATTCTGATCGCTTCTACAACCTCTGACCCTGCCCAGGCCTTCTGATAAAGAAATAAAAAAAAGAAATGGGTTTTACTTGTGTCGTCTTCTTCCTGAGCGAGGGAATTCGAGCGAGGAAACGTGGGGTTGAGTTAATTGTGCGTCCACAATTAACTTCAGGGGAACGGTCAGTCTTTGTCCTTCGGTCTTCTTGACAAAAAGGAAAAATATGATCTGACCATCAAAGTCGACTTGAAAATGAAACACGGTAGCGGTTCGTCTCTCCGAAGCTCCGTGTCTCCAGTTACGTGTTAACTCACGTCTTCGATCGGCAAAAGTGAACTCTGCGGCCTTCTTAGTCCACAGACTTCAGTTATGAATAGTTCGTTGTCCAACGAGAGAGAATGAATGAAACTCTTCACAGAGTTCTTCTCTTAAAGTGGCGCTCTTCGATCCCTGGATGTGATTTCCAGCAGAAGGCAGCTTTTCAAACATGAGCGCCTCCTATATAGCATCCTGTGACGTCAGACTGGGGACGCCCAGTCATATCAGTCGCAATGCTTGATGGGATATGTAGGAGCGGGCTGTCCTGGGTACAAAATGGCCGATGCCATTGGAGGGGCACAGTGACGTCCAACAACGGGCAGATAATCCAATACTCAGCAAACAAGTGGTCCAACAACGTTATACAGGTCCTTCTCAAAATATTAGCATATTGTGATAAAGTTCATTATTTTCCATAATGTCATGATGAAAATTTAACATTCATATATTTTAGATTCATTGCACACTAACTGAAATATTTCAGGTCTTTTATTGTCTTAATACGGATGATTTTGGCATACAGCTCATGAAAACCCAAAATTCCTATCTCACAAAATTAGCATATCATTAAAAGGGTCTCTAAACGAGCTATGAACCTAATCATCTGAATCAACAAGTTAACTCTAAACACCTGCAAAAGATTCCTGAGGCATTTAAAACTCCCAGCCTGGTTCATCACTCAAAACCCCAATCATGGGTAAGACTGCCGACCTGACTGCTGTCCAGAAGGCAACTATTGACACCCTCAAGCAAGAGGGTAAGACACAGAAAGAAATTTCTGAACGAATAGGCTGTTCCCAGAGTGCTGTATCAAGGCACCTCAGTGGGAAGTCTGTGGGAAGGAAAAAGTGTGGCAGAAAACGCTGCACGACAAGAAGAGGTGACCGGACCCTGAGGACGATTGTGGAGAAGGGCCGATTCCAGACCTTGGGGGACCTGCGGAAGCAGTGGACTGAGTGTGGAGTAGAAACATCGAGAGCCACCGTGCACAGGCGTGTGCAGGAAATGGGCTACAGGTGCCGCATTCCCCAGGTCAAGCCACTTTTGAACCAAAAACAGCGGCAGAAGCACCTGACCTGGGCTACAGAGAAGCAGCACTGGACTGTTGCTCAGTGGTCCAAAGTACTTTTTTCGGATGAAAGCAAATTCTGCATATCATTCGGAAATCAAGGTGCCAGAGTCTGGAGGAAGACTGGGGAGAAGGAAATGCCAAAATTCCAGAAGTCCAGTGTCAAGTACCCACAGTCAGTGATGGTCTGGGGTGCCGTGTCAGCTGCTGGTGTTGGTCCACTGTGTTCTATCAAGGGCAGGGTCAATGCAGCTAGCTATCAGGAGATTTTGGAGCACTTCATGCTTCCATCTGCTGAAAAGCTTTATGGAGATGAAGATTTCATTTTTCAGCACGACCTGGCACCTGCTCACAGTGCCAAAACCACTGGTAAATGGTTTACTGACCATGGTATCACTGTGCTCAATTGGCCTGCCAACTCTCCTGACCTGAACCCCATAGAGAATATGTGGGATATTGTGAAGAGAACGTTGAGAGACTCAAGACCCAACACTCTGGATGAGCTAAAGGCTGCTATCGAAGCATCCTGGGCCTCCATAAGACCTCAGCAGTGCCACAGGCTGATTGCCTCCATGCCACGCCGCATTGAAGCAGTCATTTCTGCAAAAGGATTCCTGACCAAGTATTGAGTGCATAACTGTACATGATTATTTGAAGGTTGACGTTTTTTGTATTAAAAACACTTTTCTTTTATTGGTCGGATGAAATATGCTAATTTCGTGAGATAGGAATTTTGGGTTTTCATGAGCTGTATGCCACAATCATCTGTATGAAGACAATAAAAGACCTGAAATATTTCAGTTAGTGTGCAATTAATCTAAAATATATGAATGTTAAATTGTCATCATGACATTATGGAAAATAATGAACTTTATCACAATATGCTAATATTTTGAGAAGGACCAGTATAGCAACTTTGCAATCAAGCCGACCACTTAAAGAATCAGAATCAGAATCAGAATCAGAAAAGCTTTATTGCCAAGTACGTTTTTGGACATACAAGGAATTTGTTTTGGCGTAGTCGGTGCAATACAGTACAAATTAAACAGTACAAACATATCTACAATATAATATAAATATAAGTGCACAGTTTTAAGTGAGTGAGAGTAAATATAGAGCAGTATAAGATGCAAGAGCAATACAACAGTGCAGGTGATCATTGTGCAAGTAAAGCAGTGCAAGTAAGCAGGAGTCCAAGCTGAGCGTTAATGTAACGCATAGAGTTACAGGTTACAGGTGTCCTGTCAGCAAAAAAAGGGGGGGTGTGGGGGAAAGAGAGAGTGTCAGGGTGGTTTCCGGGCTTTGTTAACCAGGCTGGTGGCAGATGGGAAAAAACTGTTCTTGTGGCGTGAGGTTTTGGTCCGGATGGACCGCAGCCTCCTGCCAGAGGGGAGAGTCTCAAAGAGTCTGTGACCGGGGTGGGAGGGATCAGCCAGAATCTTCCCGGCCCGCTTCAGGGTCCTGGAGGTGTACAGTTCCTGGAGCGACAGTAGACTGCAGCCAATCACCTTCTCAGCAGACCGAATGACACGCTGCAGCCTGCCCTTATCCTTGGCTGTAGCAGCGGCGTACCAGATGGTGATGGAGGAGGTGAGGATGGACTCAATGATGGCTGTGTAGAAGTGCACCATCATAGTCTTTGGCAGGTTGAATTTCTTCAGCTGCCGCAGGAAGAACATCCTCTGCTGGGCTTTCTTGATGAGGGAGCTGATGTTTGGCTCCCACTTGAGATCCTGGGAGATGATGGTTCCCAGGAAGCGGAAAGATTCCACAGTGTCAATTGTGGAGTCACAGAGGGTGATGGGGGCAGGTGGGGCTGGGTTCTGCCTGAAGTTCACAACCATCTCCACTGTCTTTAGAGCGTTGAGCTCAAGGTTGTTCTGGCTGCACCAGTCCAACAGATGGTCCACCTCCCATCTGTATGCGGACTCGTCACCATCAGAGATGAGTCCGATCAGGGTGGTGTCGTCCGCAAACTTCAGAAGCTTGACAGACTGGTGACTGGAGGTGCAGCTGTTGGTGTACAGGGAGAAGAGCAGAGGAGAGAGAATACAGCCTTGGGGGGAACCGGTGCTGATGGTCAGGGAGTCAGAGACGTGCTTCCCCAGCCTCACGCGCTGCTTCCTGTCAGACAGGAAGTCAGTGATCCACCTGCAGGTGGAGTCGGGCACACTCAGCTGGGAGAGCTTCTCCTGTAGCAGAACTGGGACGATGGTGTTGAAGGCAGAGCTGAAATCCACAAACAGGATCCTGGCATAGGTTCCTGTGTAAAGCACTTTACACTAGAGCCACATTCACCCAATCGTACTCACTAACTTGCACATATCCATACACTGATATGCAGCTCAATTGGCAACTTGAGGTTAAGTGCCTTGCCCAGGGGCACCTTGACATGTGAGAGGAGGAAGCTGGAATTGAACCAACAACTTTCGGATTGCAAGACAACTACTCTGTCCCATTGAGCCACACATGGAAGCTCAATAATCCTTTGAATTTGGATAAAGCCGAGCACATTGGAATACAGCAGTGCTCAAAGTGTTTCTTCTCCTATCTATGGAAATAAAATCTTTTAAATATTTTCTGAGGTTTACTCATATTTACAAGTACTTAGTGAGACACACCGTCAACAGCGGAGCACCGTAGTTTGATAATTGAAGTACGTCATAAATCCAAGTGCAACTAGTCCATTAGCCCCACAGAATGACAGGTTCTGCACACTTAAAAAAAACCAGAATTGGCAGGTCTTTGAATCTGCACAAATGAATTTAGCAAATGCTAGCCAAGCAATTCATTTTTCTTTTATTTACATAATTAAATAAAGTTCAATTTACTTAATTATCAATGATATTGAAACTACAATTTTTTCTGGCATTAATTTAAAGTAAATAAATTAGAATACTAAACCCAATGTAATCGTGTTTGTTCACCACCGGAAATGATGCAACATACTGAAAGATAACCATGATGCCATGTTCTTCACTCTTGAAGAACATGGCATTTATGTTCTACTGTTAGGAGAGTCAGTCAAAGGTACAGTTGTAAGTTTAGTTGCAGACAACCTTGGAGCACAAAGTGTTGCAGGTTTTAGCAAAGTTTTTCTGTAGAATACTATTGCAGATTTTGCACAGGTAAGAGCATATTCAGCTATATTCTGTAGCATCTGGTGCTTTCACTCAAAGAAACGAGGAGCTTCACCAGGTCCATGTCAAACAAGCCCAAGATTCAGGTACAGGCTGTTCTGGAGTGAAAAGAGAATGTGTCTTTACAAAAAATCACAGTAGAGTTGGCTCATTGCTTGACAGTGCTCGTATCAAAAAAGGTTTTCACATTAGCCGACCTAAACAACGCAATTCAGAAGTTTTCCTACAAATGGGCAGATAAATGGACTGAACTTACATAGCACCTTTCCAGTCATACTGACCACTCAAATCGCTTTACACTAGAGCCACATTCATACAGCGATATGCGGATCGGTAAACAATTTGAAGTTGCCTTGCACAGGGGCACATCGACACGTGGCTGGAGGAAGCTGGAATCAAACCCACAACCCTCATATTGCAAGACGACCACTCTTCTCACTGAGCCACAGTCACCTCAATAAGACAAGCAGACCTCATGTATTGTCACAAACTTTCTCTAGCACAAAAACAGTTGAAGGAAATGTGCACAGAAACTGGAGCTTGCTTCGGTTCTTGCCTCTTTTAGTTGGATCACTTGTGCCTGAGGATGAGCCTGCGTGGCTTGTTCTCATGGAACTGAAGGATATCACAGAGCTTGTTGTTTCCCCTCTGCATAATGATGACTCTGGCTTTTCTGGAAAGCAAAATCATAGAGCACAGACAGAGATACCAGGCACTGTTCCCTGATGTCAAGCTACTACCAAAAGACCAATATTTGGTGCATTATTCACAGATGATTAGGTTTTTTGGTCCAGTCACTGGGCAGTAGACAATGTGTTCTGAGGCCAGGCATAGCTTTTCTAAGCAGGTCATCAGACACACAAGTTACTTTAAAAATGTGCCTCTCTCATTCACATCAGATAGCTTACCATCTACGCTCCCCATCTTTTGGCAAGTCTGAAATGTAGGTCTCAGTTGTATCAACTTTTCCAGTGGATTTGCTTAAAGAGGAGATAACTAAAGTCATTAGGCATAGATTCCCTCACATACTTGAGGTGGACCTTGTATAGTGTGTGACAATAAAGGACATAACCTATAGGAATGGACTGGTATTGGCCCAGAGGGCAGCAGGTGGGTTGCCAGAACTCTGTGAAATAGACCAGATCTGCATTGTAAACCACAGCATATTCTACATTGTCAGAGAGCTTGGTGGCTGGTACAGAGGGCACCACAGAGCTTTTGAGCTCAACCTAGTATCCACAAAAATGTTTACTCTCGTTTCACTCTGTAAACTCCTTGATACTTATCTACTGGTTGACTACAAGATTCGATCAGTCTGCATGGTGACTTTGAAAAGGCATACAGAAATAAAAGGTGCGCAGTTAAGTGTCATGTTATGACTTGTAATTCAACCAATAAGTTCAGTCGCATGTATTTTATTAGATATATTCCATTTTTCGTTAGTATCTTTATAACTTTGTACACTGTGGGGTATGGATAACTTGATGAAGACTTTATATACTTCATGATTCTTTCTGGATGTCTAATATATAATTTTCTGTCTACAGTAGGCCTCTGCATTGTTTCAATTTTAGCGATTCCGATTCCTCTTTTTGATTCCGATTTTGTAAGAGGCAGGGTAAAAAAGGTTTAAATAAGTTGGTTTACCGGAGTTCTTTCTGGATAAATGGTCTGAACTTCTGTATAAATGTTATTTCTATTAACTTTTTACTTTATATGAACTTTACTGTAAATTTCTCACAGGGCTATTTTCAACCAACAATTAAATATCAAACCTATAATCTTGAATAAAAATGTAATAATTTTCTTTTCACAGGAGTACACTTTCAAAAGAGAGCTTTATTTTTCAAAGCCTACGCACTTTAATATGTTACTGAACTCCCACTGATGGGCTAACTTGGCGTAGAATATCAAAAATAACAAAATGAACAACTTTTACAACCAAGTCCGGATTAGCAGCAGGTACAGTATGAAATCAGAAACAGTTTGTGTTGAAGAAAATGCTCATATCTGCCTTCTCAGGATGCATGCGTGAGCGCTCTGGACAGATAGTGTCTCCTGCAGTGGAGAACACACGTTTGCTAGGTGTGGAGGAAGCTTGAACACATAAATATGAGAAAGCCAGATCTGACAGCAAACGATAAGTTATTTGTTGCTTCCACCACCATGCTGCAGGGTCCTCAGATATAATGGCTGGCGGAATTTCCTGGTACATCTGCAGCTCTCTCTTCACTTGTTTGTTGATGGACATTGAGCTCTGCTGTGACACTACATTCTGTGCCTCTTCCTCAGCAAAAAGCTCCTCCAGTGGAATCTTTCTGGAAAGTTTGCAGGGAGGTGGTTGCTAAACAAACAACAGGTTCACTGGTGTTTTTACTAAAAAGGCAAACACATCAATTAAAGACGTGATCCGTATTAAGATTAAGAACCTACATAAATTTTGCTATTGTACAATTACACACTCCTCTTCTTCATTTGCAGTTTCCTCATGCTCTGAAAGCATGGCCACTCCATCCTCCCCACAGTGTTCCTCTGTTGACTACAAAGGACACAACTACCATTTAGATCTCAGATTTTAATAACTGAAATACACAGTTGTGCATGTATGACATTTCACTTGCTCAATCAGCTTTCTTAAGATCTGGTTCCAGACACTGTCATCCATCTTCTGTTTTAAAGCACAGGTCCAATGCAGTGGCCACTTGGAGAAAGTTCCTGATTTCATCATTCTGCAAACTGTTTTTAAATGTTTAAGTCACTAAAATAAAGATTTTTCTATTCATCAATATTTTTCCAGCTGCCTGCCTCGGTCACTTACATGGTAGTGCTTGGATAGGTTTGCACATAACTGTTTTTTAATGTTGGATACAAACACTGTCTCTCCCTCTTTTGCAATCAGATGTGTCTCAAGCTTTTGGAGAATGGGCAGTATCTGTCCGCCTGTGTGGCTCTTTTCTGAAGACAAACAGTGTGGATGTGTAGAGAACTTTCATGAGGCTGATAAAGTCATTTGCTTTCCGAAAATCCTCCTCAGTATTGTTATACTGCTTGTGTTTTTTTCTATTCCTCATGTGACTCCACTGCAGGATTTCGTTGTCCGATGAGCTAACCCCTCCCTCCTACTTCCCTATGTCTAAAGGGATTTGCTCAATCCAACTCTCCATCCAACAGGTCCGGACTTCCCTAAACTTGAAAGATCTTACTAAGCAAGTTTACTGAAAGTTCTGTTTAAGCTGGTGTCGGGAAATGACTCGCCTAGCCTCTGACAGCCTTCATACAAAAGTCTTGCCCTTCTTCAACTGGTGGTCTGGACGACTGAGTAGCCCACCGCAGTCATTCACACTTCAACAGTCACTTTTGTTCACGCCTGCTCATTCCCTTACAACTGGCTCTTGGTATACGGGCTAGGTTAATTTTAGTGGCTCGGCACGAGCTCCAAAGGCGCTGTTTTAACAAACTTGGCTAAGGCAACCTATAAAAACCTCCTAAAATATCTAGTTTTCCTTTATTTGGCAGTTGGATGTTGTGAAGACACCTTGCTGAAGTTTTTGGCTGATCATCAGGAGGAATGAGATTTAAGGGACGTTGAAATTGTTGGTACGAGAAGGTATGTCAGAAACCTTTGTAAACCATCTTTCTATTAGAGAATGGTTTGAAAAAGAAAACAATATTGAGTCATTAGTAGATGTTTGGACAAAAATGACATGTTAATGTCAGAGGTCAGAAAAGAACTGCTGTGTTTGATATGATAAAAGGGCAGCCATAGCTGAAATAAATAATAAAATGCTACAAGTTAAAACCAAAGTATGATGGAAACCATCTCTGAATGAACAAAACATTAAAGCTTGAGCCAGATGAGCTACAGCTGCAGAAGACCACACTGGGTACCACTCCTCTCAACTAATAACTGGAAAGCTGGAATCCATACAGGCTCACTAAGCTTAGGTAATAACATTTTGGTTGGAAAAATGTGTAAAGGTCCATAGTGACCTTTCAGCTGCAACCTTTAGTTGGTAGGGTCAGATATTGGCATAAACAACATGAAACCATGGAAACCTGGCTATATCTGTCAGGATGTGACATTTTGGACTTTGTTTTGGGTTTTTGTGATTTTGTTTACTTTAGCTAGAGGTTTCTCGTTTTTGGTTTGCATTCATGTTTGGTTATTTTTTGTTTTCCTGACTTTTCTGGTTTCCTTCTCCCTCCCAGTGTGTTCTCCTCTCACCCTTGTTCCCTTAGTGTGGCTTCCCTGTCTTGTCTGGCTCCTCATCTGGTTCACCTGCCCCTCTGTCTTGCTGCACGCCTGTTCCACACATATGTCTGTTTTCCCTGATTACCTGCCCTATTGTTTCTTGTCCACCTTCATGTGTATTTAAGTTTGGCTTTGTCTTTTGTTCCCCGCGGTGTGGTTATGTCTCTTCCGTGTATTTTGTGTCTTTGGATACTGGCCCTGCTCCAGATCTTATTGTTTCCGTTTTTGAGGATACTTGTGCTCTGGATATCTGTACCCCTGCTCCTCGACTGCAACTGAGTGAACTCTAAAAAATAAAGACGAGTTTTTGATCCCACTCTGCTTCCTCCGAGCCTGTCTGCCTTTGGTCCAGCAACAGAATAGCTAACCATGACAGTACGACACCGCCACAAGGACCAGGCAGATGGAGAGAAGCAGATCACTGTGGGAACATTTCCGGCGAGCCGCAGAGAAGTCCGCTTGCCAGGAGGAGTGCACAGCGGAGCCGTCCACGTCAGCAGTGGTGTCGTCCGAGCTCGTCACGCCCACGGCAGCTTCGCCACCAGTCACTGCAGAATTTCCGGCTGGATTTTCCTCCAGCCCTGGACGGCGTCGTCGTCGGAGGGCAGTCGTCACTGAGGGTACGGGTGGGGGCCTCCAGCTTATACAGGGAGCGTCCATCCGCCATGACCTCCTCACGACTGTCATCTGTAGAATATAAACTATCTATGTGTGTAACTGGAATGTGCAGATAGAGGAGAGGGGAGTAAAGCATAGGGAGTGAAGATAGAGGTCATAAATTGGTGAAGGACAGGGGATTACCAGATGGGGCTGAAGAAGATAGGGGAGGATAAGCTTGCTAGAAGAAAAATAACCAGAAGCACTCCTTATTTGGACATAAGGAACTGTTATGCTATACATGAGTGACATGATATATGTATATGTTGAACACACCCTTGAGACTTAATAAAACGAGCTGGAACCAGAGGGTAGCAGAGTTGTTGCTCGCAGGTGTTTGGCTGGGGCATCTTTCTCTCACTCTGCGTAGAGGCGAACTTAAGTTGATTGAACTTTGTGTTTATTTCACTCTTTTGAAACCTGTGCCCAAATCAACGGACCCGGGGAAGCAAAGACGGCTTCGACAACTTGGGGGCTCGTACGGGATTTGGAAGAACAGGTGAAAAATCGGGATCACTGACAAGGACCAACAGACACCGGACACAGGCTAGCCATAAACTACAGAAAAGGTAAGCAGAACCTGTTTTATCAAACTCTGCTTTGGGATTTTCTATAGGCTAAATTAATATTGTGTCCGATGTCTTAGTAAGTCTGAGTCTGCCAAAACTTAAGAAAAAGAGTGTCATAAATGTTGACTAGGATTTAAACTGGTGAATAGGATGTTGTTTTAAGAGAATTACAAGACTTAGTGGTGGTGTTGTGTGGAAAAATATAGTAGTTTCTCGAACGTGGCAGTTCAGAGTAGTCCTCGACGGAGGACTACTGTTAGCTGGGTTAGAGGCCCAGGGGGATTGAGAAACCTCGAATTCTACATATAACTGAGAACGAGACCTGGCAAATACACTGTGTGTGAATGCTGATGAGTAATGGAGATATTTCTCTGTGAAAACTCAGATTACAGACGTCTGCATAAACACAGAAGGAACAATATAAGCGGTGGAAGTGGAAGGAACTTAGAGACAAAGCAGAAAAAGATGAAAAATGTTGGGCACAGATGGGTTTGATATGGCAAAGTTGTGATCATGCTATGACTGATAAAAGAGACAGGTAAAGCAGACAGATTAAAGATAGCAATACAGTTGAAATGCCGCCATCATATGAACTTCTCGCAAATCAGCCCACTTTATCACACACCACGGCCCCCACTTCTCCTGTTACTGGCTTATACCCCACGTTGCAAGTTACTGGGGGACACGTGAGTGTGTGTGATCTGCCACCAGTAAATGGCCAGCCTCCTCCTGGCCCATCACCGCCTGACCCCTCCCCCTCGGCCCCCGCCTCTCTGTGCTCACATCCCACTGATGGGTCTGTATTGTCCCTTGGAGGGTCATTCATTCACAGGCTCCGCTAACTGACCCATTTGCTGACCGGGTATTACGGGACAAATTGCAGCCAGCTTCTGGCCCAATAAAGTGTTCCACCCCGTATATTTCCCATTCACCTAGCGATATGGAATTGGTCACACCTCTGAAACCAGATGTAACTGAGGGCTCAGTTAATATGTCAGTGTCAGGGAAATGGGTAAAAGAAGAACCACTGACTGCAGTAACTTATTATGACGCTGCTATGCAGGCACCACCTATTACAGTACAGAATCAGTTACCAATTGAAAATGAGAAAGTTATGTCATCTCCCTCAACCCCATTGCCGCCAGTACCTGAGGCTACTCCTCCCCCTGCTGGACATGGCTATAACATGAGACCCCGAACCCAGCCCATACCTTCTTATATGGGTCCACTGTTCCAACAACAATTTGGAGGAAACAGATACAAGCCATTCACATTGGGAGATCTCACCACTTTGTGTGACAAATTGCCCCCTATCACAGAAGGTGCATCTATATGGTTACAGACACTGGACTCCCTGACAGCAGGCACCACGTTAGCTGTAGGTGATTACAGGGCAATTGCTGGATGATGCATGATGCCACACAGCTGTAGGGACATAGAGCTTGTTGCGGGTATAACAACAGCACCAGATGGGGACCCATTTACTTTCTATTCCACTCTCATAGGCATAGCTCTTAGACAAATGTATCCAGTAACCAGAGGACGTACCATTCCAAAATTTGAGTGGAACGCAAACACAAATCCTAGAGAATATTTAGATCAGTGCAAATCCATGTGGCAAACACAGACAGGAACTAATCCAGACAGAGCTGGTCCCCAAAGGGACTGGTTCCGGGATGCTGTCTTAAGAGGGTTACCGTTGCAGGTTAAAACTAATATGGAGGATAATCCCGACCTCCCTGGATCAGAGACTGGAGTATGGGATCGCCATCTGATGCATCATTTATCTAAACTCAAAGAGGCAAAACAAAATGAGGAGAGTGAATTAAAAACGTTACAAACTCAGCTCCTGAAAATGCAATTAGCAGAAGCTAAACAGAAGGTCGGGAAAAAGAAAAAGGAGGGTAAAACACCTAAAATTATGTATGAAGGTGCAGTGTCTCAGCCCCCTCAGGCTCCTCCATTTCCTGGAAATCGAGAAACAGCAGGACAGTGGCATCAGGCCCCGGTCCCATATCAGGGACATGCTGGTTGTTTTGGGGGACGGGGAGGGCCAAGAGCAAGGGGATTCCAGACAGGACCACAGAGGAGACTGGGTAATGCTGACGTGCGTTATTACTGCAATGAGCCTGGACACTGGGCCCGAGATTGCCCCCATAAGAATGATCCACCCAGAGGGTATGGGTGTTATGGTCCCGCCATGGCTCGTCCGGCCCGTCCATACAGAGGCAGAGGTGGCCCAGCACACGGTGCACACGGACCACAACTCCGGACCACAACTCAATTACCGGCCTGGGACGAGCCTAGTCTCTGGCCTGAGCACCACTGAAGGTCCCCACTGACCCCAGAAGACAGCGGGACTGCGGACCCCTTGCTGTCTGTGACTGTGTCCGGAAATAGCCTTTCTTTTCTGGTGGACACTGGGGACACATGTTCAACCATCAAACAGGCTCCTCCAAACACACTCTCCACCAGGACTACAACAGTCATGGGGTTCTCGGGGGCAAAACAGGTCCTGCCATATACCAAGCCCTTAAAGACTGAAATTGGTGGACAGACACTGAATCACGGTTATCTAGTCTCCACTGACACACCAGTAAATTTACTGGGTAGAGACATGTTAATAAAACTGGGAGCAACCATTTTATGCGGGACTGATGGACTGCAGGTTCACCTGCCCAATGGCATCCAGTTATTTTGTGGCAATAACACTTCTTTTTCACATGGACAATACCTCCTCCAGGGGTTTGAGTGCTCAAATGCCCCTCCTTGAACCGTCACCTTAACGTGGTGGAGGGGTTTGAGTGCTCAAATGATCCTAGAGGCTATGTTGTCTGGGGCCTAAATGCCCCTGGTAGGGTCTCCCATGGCAAACAGGTTCTAGGTGATGGGTCAGACAAAGAATGGTTCAAGAACCCCTCATGAAGAACACAATATCGAGGCACGTGACGTCGCCCGGTACGGCGGAGCCGGGGTCCCACCCTGGAGCCAGGCCTGGGGTCGGGACTCGTCGGAGAGCGCCTGGTGGCCGGGTTGCTCCTCGCGGGACCCGGCCGGGCCAAGCCCGAACGAGAGACACGAGGCCATCCTCCAGTGGGCCCACCACCTGCAGGGGGAACCGTGAGGGACCGGTGCAAAGAGGATTGGGTGGCGGACGAAGGTGGAGACCTCAACGGCCCGATCCCCGGATGCTTAGGCTGGCTCTAGGGACGTGGAATGTCACCTCGCTGGGGGGGAAGGAGTCTGAGCTTGTGCGGGAGGTCGAGAGATATCGACTAGAAATAGTCGGGCTCGCCTCCACGCACAGCGTGGGCTCTGGAACCCATCTCCTTGAGAGGGGTTGGACTCTCTTCTACTCTGGAGTGGCCCACGGGGAGAGGCGGCGGGCTGGTGTGGGTTTGCTTGTTGCCCCCCAGCTCAGCCGTCTCGTGTTGGGGTTTACCCCAGTGGATGAGAGGGTTGTATCCCTGCGCCTTCGGGTTGGGGAGAGGTCTCTGACTATCATTTCAGCCTACGGGCCGAGTGGTAGTGCAGAGTACCCTGCCTTCTTGGCGTCCCTGTCGGGGGTGCTGGATAGTGCCCCTCCCGGGGACTCCATTATTCTGCTGGGGGACTTCAACGCCCACGTGGGGAACGACAGTGACACCTGGAGAGGCGTGATCGGGAGGAATGGCCTCCCCGATCTGAAACCGAGTGGTGTTTTGTTATTGGACTTCTGCGCTAGTCACGGATTGTCCATAACGAACACCATGTTCAAACATAAGGGTGTCCATCAGTGCACTTGGCACCAGGACACCCTAGGCAGGAGGTCGATGATCGACTTTGTTGTCGTATCATCAGACCTTCGGCCGCATGTTTTGGACACTCGGGTGAAGAGAGGGGCTGAGCTGTCCACTGATCATCACCTGGTGGTGAGTTGGATCCGCTGGAGGAGGAGAAAGCCGGACAGACTCGGCAGGCCCAAGCGCATAGTGAGGGTCTGCTGGGAACGCCTGGCGGAGCCCTCGGCCAGGGATGTATTCAACTCCCACCTCCGGGAGAGCTTCGACCAGATCCCGGGGGATGTTGGAGACATAGACTCAGAGTGGACCATGTTCTCTGCATCTATTGTCGATGCTGCTGCCCATAGCTGCGGCCGTAAGGTCTGCGGTGCCTGTCGTGGCGGCAATCCCAGAACCCGGTGGTGGACACCGGCAGTAAGGGATGCTGTTAAGCTGAAGAAGGAGTCCTATCGGCTGTGGTTGGCTTGTGGGACTCCTGAGGCGGCTGACGGGTACCGTGAGGCCAAGCGTGCTGCGGCCCGGGCTGTGGCAGAGGCAAAAACTCGGGCCTGGGAAGAGTTCGGTGAGGCCATGGAGAAGGACTACCGGTTGGCCTCGAAGCGATTCTGGCAAACCGTCCGACGCCTCAGGAGGGGGAAGCAGTGCTCTGCCAACACTGTTTATAGTGGGGGCGGGAGACTGCTGACCTCGACTGAGGACATTATCGGGCGGTGGAAGGAGTACTTCGAGGATCTCCTCACGCATTCCGTGGTGGAAACAGAGGCTGGGGACTCGGAGTTGGACTCTTTCATCACCCAGGCTGAAGTCACCGAGGTGGTTAAAAAGCTCCGCGGTGGCAAGGCTTCGGGGGTGGATGAGATCCGCCCTGAGTACCTCAAGTCTCTGGATGTTGTAGGGCTGTCATGGTTGACACGCCTCTTCAACATTGCGTGGCGGTCGGGGACAGTGCCTCTGGACTGGCAGACTGGGGTGGTGGTCCCCCTTTATAAGAAGGGGGACCGGAGGGTGTGTTCCAACTACAGGGGGATCACACTCCTCAGCCTCCCTGGTAAGGCCTACGCCAGGGTATTGGAGAGGAGAGTCCGACCGATAGTCGAACCTCGGCTTCAGGAGGAACAGTGTGGTTTTCGTCCCACCCGTGGAACACTGGACCAGCTCTATACCCTCTACAGGGTGCTCGAGGGTTCATGGGAGTTTGCCCAACCGGTTCACATGTGTTTTGTGGACCTGGAGAAGGCATTCGACTGTGTCCCTCGTGATGCCCTGTGGGGGGTGCTCCAGGAGTATGGAATCGGGGGCCCTTTATTAGGGGCCATCCGGTCCCTGTACGAGCGGAGCAGGAGTTTGGTCCGCATTGCCGGCACTAAGTCGGACCTGTTCCCAGTGCATGTTGGACTCCGGCAGGGCTGCCCTTTGTCGCCGGTCCTGTTCATAACTTTTATGGACAGGATTTCTAGACGCAGCCAAGGGCCGGAGGGGGTCTGGTTTGGGGACCAGTGGATTTCGTCTCTTCTTTTTGCGGATGACGTGGTCCTGCTGGCCCCCTCTAGCCAAGACCTACAGCATGCGCTGTGGCGGTTCGCAGCCGAGTGTGAAGCGGCTGGGATGAGGATCAGCTCCTCCAAGTCCGAGGCCATGGTACTCAACCGGAAAAGGGTGGCTTGTCCTCTTCAGGTTGGAGGGGAGTTCCTGCCTCAAGTGGAGGAGTTTAAGTATCTCGGGGTCTTGTTCACGAGTGAGGGAAGAATGGAGCGGGAGATCGACAGACGGATCGGTGCAGCTGCCACAGTAATGGGGGCGCTGTGCCGGTCCATTGTGGTGAAGAGAGAGCTGAGCCGAAAAGCAAAGCTCTCAATTTACTGGTCGGTCTACGTTCCTACCCTCACCTATGGCCATGAACTTTGGGTCATGACCGAAAGAACGAGATCACGGATACAAGCGGCTGAAATGAGCTTCCTCCGTAGGGTGGCCGGGCACTCCCTTAGAGATAGGGTGAGGAGCTCGGCCATCCGGGAGGGGCTCGGAGTAGAGCCGCTGCTCCTCCACATCGAGAGGAGCCAGTTGAGGTGGCTCGGGCATCTATACCGGATGCCTCCTGGACGCCTTCCTCGGGAGGTGTTCCAGGCACGTCCCACCGGGAGGAGGCCCAGGGGACGGCCCAGGACACGCTGGAGGGACTATGTCTCTCGGCTGGCCTGGGAACGCCTTGGGCTCCCCCTGGAGGAACTGGAGGAGGTGTCTGGAGAGAGGGACGTCTGGGCGTCTCTGCTGAGTCTGCTGCCCCCGCGACCCGGTCCTGGATAAGCGGAAGACGACGAACGAACGAATACCTCCTCCAGCCACTGTAGGACTCAATGGCTGATATATACTGGGTTTTGCTGCAACCTGAAACCACCGCGCACAGAGGAATTCTCTCGGCTTTCCATTGGTGGAAATCCTGGGTCTCCACTCTGGCGCCCTCCACTCTGGGTCTCCTCCTGACCCCCCACATGTCACCTTGTTTTATGATAGAAATAATTGTGAATGTTACCAGGAAAGCTTTGCTGACGAGTTAGAGGGTACACACTGGGACATTGTCACCACAGACATTTATGTAGCACCAGAAGGAGTGGTGGCCGAGGTTCACTTGACTGAAGAGCAGGAAGTGTGGTTTAGGATGTGGTCTGATGACGTGCCTCATGTCTCTTTGGAGGTGTGTTAAAACGCTCCCTGAACCTACAGGATTGGCAGCCTTTGGCAACCCCTGACCTTTTTTACTCGCCCTCGGGGAACACGTATCGCATATTCAACCACTCCACGGATGTGGGCACACTGGAGCATGTTCAGTTAGACAGACACCATGGTAGGGAAAAAACAGACCATCCGCTGGCAGCTGCTATTGTGGAAAAAATGCCTTCCACCCTCTGGGCAGAGGGGCCCACAGATGTAGGCCTTATTCAATGTTCCCCCATTACCTTTCAGTTGACCACTGACCAACCAATATGGAAGCCCCAATACCCTCACAAACCAGCAGCAGAACTAGGTATTAAAGATACAGTGGAAGGCTTCTGGAACTCAGGTGTTTTAGAGTGTGCACATTCTTCTTCATGGAACACACCCATTCTGCTAGTGGAGAAAAAAGGGACGGGTAAATGGCGCATGGCACATGATTTACGGGCCATAAATGCAGCTTTGGCCACCCCTACCGTTCCCGTGCCCAATCCCTATGTTGCTCTGACAAATCTTAACCCTGACCATTGCTGGTTTACCTGCATTGATCTGGCCAACGCATTTTTCTGCCTTCCTTTAGCTGAGGAATGCAGGGACATTTTCACATTTACCTATAAATCTCATAGGTATAGATACATTCGTTTGCCGCATGGATTCGCGCTTTCTCCAGGAATCTTCAATCAGGTTCTGAAAGATTCTCTCCAAGATTGCCCATTACCACCAAACACCACTCTGATTCAGTACGTGGATGACATTCTCCTCGCAACACCCACTGTGGCTGAATGCCTTGAGGCAACAGCAATTGTCCTGTCGCATTTGGCCAAAAAAGGCTACAAGGTTAGCAAAGCCAAACTCCAAATCTGCAGACGCCAGGTTGACTTTTTGGGCAGAGTTGTTTCCCAACCTGGCACGGGGATATCCCCAGCTCACCAATCTGCAGTTTTGTCCCACCCAAAACCACTCCTGGTTAAGGACATGTTGTCTTTCCTAGGACTCACAGGGTATAGCAGATCTTTTGTGCCCGGCTACACCGACCTCACTGCACCCCTTAGAGATCTTGTCAAAAAACTGGGCATGAGAAACCTCACTGCCCCGCTTGAATGGACCAGAGAAGCTGAAGAAGCGTTCATTAACTTAAAAACCAGCCTCTCGCAAGCTGCACATTTGGCACACCCAGATTACACGTTGCCCTTCCAGTTGGATGTTTCTGTCCTCATGTACATAAGTGTAATGCTGGACAACATGGAACAAAGACATCATGAGTGCACCCGATACGCAGCAGGGATGGCTAAAATAATCCAAAAAACAGCGCACGTAGTGATGGGACATCCTCTTAACATATTGACATCACATGGTGTGGTGGCCTTTGTGAACTCTCAGGCTATCACACTCTCCCCACTGAGACAACAGAGGCTGAGTAAGGTGCTGGAGGCCCCAAACATCACATACACACATGAAGGAATAAACATGGCAGATAGAATAATTACCGGTACACCACATGTCTGCGCAGAAAAAGTGGAGTTCAATTAAAAAATCAGAACAGATCTACAAAGTACATCCCTAACAGACGCCCGAAACCTGTACACAGACGGGTGCTGCTTCAGACATGACACAGAAGGACTTAAGGTAGCATACGCGGTGGTGGAAGACACAGGGACAGATTTTGTCACAGTACAGGCAGAGGAACTGACAGACGCACAATCAGCGCAGAGAGCAGAAGTTTTGGCAGTAATAGCTGCTCTGGAAGTAGGAGCAGGACAGAAGGTTAACATTTACACAGATTCTGCATACGCTACAGGAGCAGTACATGTAGAGCTCAAAGAGTGGCTGAGGACAGGATTCAGAACTGCAGGACAGAAACCCATTAAACATGAACAGGAAATGAGAAAGTTGGCTGAAGCTTTGTTGCTCCCTCAAGAAGTAGCCGTCATTAAATGCAGAGGACATGACAGCAGTAACACCAGAGTAGCGCAAGGGAACCAGGCAGCTGACCGGGCAGCTAAACAGTGTGCAGGATATCAGCCCAGGCACATAATGCTGTGTTCAGAAGCAGGGTGGACACCAGAACCCACCCTGAAAGAAGTAATGAAATTACAAAAGGGGGCCTCTCCTGAGGAATAATCAGTTTGGAAGGCCCGAGGGGGCTCAGAGGATCAGAGTGGTCTCTGGAGAAGCCCAGATGGACGTCCCATCTTGCCACCAGGTCTTACCAAAGTAGCCCTAGAAGAAGCACACGGAGTAGGACATGTGGGAACAACGCAAATGTTGAAAAATCTTGAACATTGGTGACACCCTTTTTTGAAACCAATGGCAGTGCATTGGATTAATTCATGATGTGAGACGTGCAGGCAGTTCAATGTTAGACCAACCTTGAAGCCAGAACCTGGAAAGTTCCCAGTAGACCCAATAGCAGGAAAATAGGTTATCATTGATTATACAGACATGACTGAGAGAGTAAATGGGTTCAGATATCTGTTGGTGTGTGTGGATGCATTTACTGGATGGCCGGAGGCATAGCCTACAAAAAAGGAAGACAGCACATCTGTGGTGAAGTGTTTGATAAATCATTATATCCCTAGACATGGTTTTCCAGCTAAAATAAGGTCTGACAACGGAACACATTTCAAAAATGAGGAACTCAAGGAAGTAGAAAAATTTCTGGGACTGAAACACTCATTTGGCACTGTGTACCATCCACAGTCACAAGGGAAGGTTGAAAGAATGAATCAAACCCTTAAAACCAAATTGGCTAAAATCTGTGCACAGACCAAAATGAATTGGGTTACTGCCTTACCATTAGCTCTGATGTTTGAACGGAGTTCTATAAATCAGAAACATGGTTTGACCCCACATGAGCTGCAAACAGGGAGGCCATTTCCAGGCCCCCAAACAAGGTTACAGTTTCTCACTTAGTGTGAACAATCTATGTCTCATCATGATTATTACAGATCTCTCCACAGTCTTGTTACAGCTTTCTCCAAACAGATCCCAGCAGAACCAGAGACCAGGGTCGGAACCACCACCTCGGAAGCCGAGTGGGTCCTCCTGAAAGTCATCAAAAGAAAGTGGACAGAGCCAAGGTGGACCGGTCCATTTCAGGTCACAGAGAGGACAACCCATGCAGTCAGGCTGAAGGGCAAAAGCGCTACTTGGCATCACTGGAGCCCACTGGTGTACTTGTGGTTGTTGGTGTCCGCGGCTGGGTGCTTTGGTGTGGGCTGGCTCACTCCCGGTGGCTGCTTGCCGGGGCCTGGCCCCCTGGGCTCTGTCGGGCCTCTGCTTGGGGGGAGGTGTGTCCCGGGGTCTTGGGCCTTTGGGTCCATGGCTGGATCTGCTCGGGCATGGACGGCTGCCGGCGGGGCCTGCGGACTCGTCGCTGCAGCTCCCTGGGGCTTCTGCACTGTCGCTGCTGGGTGGTTCCCCTGGGACTCTCCACTGCTCTTCTCTGGGGGGGTTGCGGTAGTCCCGGCGGTGGTTCTCCTGGGGTTCTTGTGCTTTGGGGGGTCTTTAGATATCTGTGACTCAGATCTCTTCAGTGTCCGTCCAGGGACCATGGGGCAGGCCTGTGGGTCCTCACACTCGCTATTGCATATTTTTGTGGAGAAATCTTGTATACAAAAGCGCGTCCACACTCATACTCACAGGTGTTAAGCTTCACGTGTTGACAGATACACAGATGTTCTATTTTGGGCTGCACCTCTCACTAAGTACATTTTACATTCAGAATTACTGTGTACTATTTAAAAAAAAAAAAAAAAAAAAAAAAACAGCTGTAGGTGTATAAGCAAGCAGGGTGTAATCTTGTATTCTCTTTATCCTTCTTTCTCTCCTCCACTCTTTCCTCCTTTTCTCCCCTTTTTCCCCATCTCTCTCTTTTTTGAGCTTCATTTTTCCTTTTCATTTCAGTCTCCGTGTCCGTAACAATTGAAATATTCCCAAAGAAGTTTATAATAAAGTTTCTTCTATAAATATCAAGCAGAGCTTTAAAGCATTAGCTGTGATGCTCTGCTTGTGAAAGTAAATCTGTTGGGCAATTTCTTGGCACTCAGACAACAATTCTGAGCGATACTCTGCCGGACAGGACACAATAAAAAAAAAAACATATAAAAGAAAAGACGAGTTTTTGATCCCGCTCTGCTTCCTCCGAGCCTGTCTGCCTTTGGTCCAGCAACAGAATAGCTAACCATGACAATATCAATGGGTCCGGCTGTTGGTGAAGGTGCAATGATTTCTTGCCAGCTTTTGGCCACTTAGCAGTAGTTGTAATGTTAAAATGCTACAGTGTACCTAAGTGTTGTTCACCATGGTCATCCCTTTATGACCACAGTGTACCCATCTTCTGATGACAACTTCCACCAGGATAATGTACCATGTCACAAAATTAAAATAATCCAGATCTCCAGAAGACGTCCAGATCTCAATACAGGATGTGGTGACAGAGAAGATTCACATCATGGATGTAAACATTCATGTGGACAAATGATGTGTCAAACATCCATGCTGACATTAGTCCAATTTCTTTATTAAAATCCAGACAATATAATCCAAAATGTCTGGATTAAGGCAATTCTCAAGGAATAGGGAGTTCTAGTTGATACTTGCAAAGTTTACATAATAAAAATAAATATATAATAGTAATACTTACGTGTTACTTTCCTTTGTAGATTCTTTAGCAAGTTTATCTGTAGTTTAATTTCCTTTCCCTCCAATATGTGTCTGTACTCGGAGACCAATAAGGTATTGTCGCTCGTTGATGACGCATATTAGCCTTTCCCTGTATGGCTTTATGTTTGGAGTCTCAGAATCAGAATCAGCTTTATTTGAGTGGTTGTTTCAAGGAGCAGAGATCAAGTTTTCTCCTAAACTCAGCAGTGAGAGCGTCGCTGTTCCTCTTGAGGTAAGACAGAAACTAATGTGCTTTTCCGCTCGCACGTGTTTTCATGAGTCGCTCTGTTTACAAACAGCTCTTCTTTCTGTGAGCTCTGACAGCTAACTGCTAACTCCCCGCATCTCTGCTGATTGTTATCATACAGGCTGGATATTAATGACATACTGTTTCAGATGTAAGGTTTAATATATCAGGAGCATTTACCTTTATTTTGGTTTCACCGGGTCAATTAATAGGCAGAAGAAGGACTTAAAGCACTATTTGGTACGTTAAAGACGCCGCCATATTGGGACGGTATACCTTATTTAAAGGTTTCACTTTTGCGGCTTATAATCTTAAAAAGAATGCAAACTGTCATGGAATTCATCAGGTATGTTTGCAAACAATTTTCAATGCAGTCCCATGATCCATATGCTTTCTGTCTCATTCACTAATTATGGCATATGGTTTATGGGATTGCATAATATCCATTTTATTTTCTCCTGATGTCTGTGCTCTATTAAACTCTATTTTCCAAGGCCTGAATTTCTAAAACAGCTTCTCTCATTCACATATTTTAATAGCTTCTATAACAGAGAAGCAGTCTATTTAGACTGTTTGCAACTGTGGTCACTTTTTACCCTCTTGTGCCATACATTCATTCTCTGCACACTGATAATACAGGTCCTTCTCAAAATATTAGCATATTGTAATAAAGTTAATTATTTTCCATAATGTCATGATGAAAATTTAACATTCATATATTTTAGATTCATTGCACACTAACTGAAATATTTCAGGTCTTTTATTTTCTTAATACGGATGATTATGGCATACAGCTCATGAAAACCCAAAATTCCTATCTCACAAAATTAGCATATTTCATCCGACCAATAAAAGAAAAGTGTTTTTAATACAAAAAACGTCAACCTTCAAATAATCATGTACAGTTATGCACTCAATACTTGGTTGGGAATCCTTTTGCAGAAATGACTGCTTCAATGCGGCGTGGCATGGAGGCAATCAGCCTGTGGCACTGCTGAGGTCTTATGGAGGCCCAGGATGCTTCGATAGCGGCCTTTAGCTCATCCAGAGTGTTGGGTCTTGAGTCTCTCAACGTTCTCTTCACAATATCCCACAGATTCTCTATGGGGTTCAGGTCAGGAGAGTTGGCAGGCCAATTGAGCACAGTGATACCATGGTCAGTAAACCATTTACCAGTGGTTTTGGCACTGTGAGCAGGTGCCAGGTCGTGCTGAAAAATGAAATCTTCATCTCCATAAAGCTTTTCAGCAGATGGAAGCATGAAGTGCTCCAAAATCTCCTGATAGCTAGCTGCATTGACCCTGCTCTTGATAAAACACAGTGGACCAACACCAGCAGCTGACACGGCACCCCAGACCATCACTGACTGTGGGTACTTGACACTGGACTTCTGGCATTTTGGCATTTCCTTCTCCCCAGTCTTCCTCCAGACTCTGGCACCTTGATTTCCGAATGACATGCAGAATTTGCTTTCATCCGAAAAAATTACTTTGGGCCACTGAGCAACTGCTGCTTCTCTGTAGCCCAGGTCAGGCGCTTCTGCCGCTGTTTCTGGTTCAAAAGTGGCTTGACCTGGGGAATGCGGCACATGTAGCCCATTTCCTGCACACGCCTGTGCACGGTGGCTCTGGATGTTTCCACTCCAGACTCAGTCCACTGCTTCCGCAGGTCCCCCAAGGTCTGGAATCAGCCCTTCTCCACAATCTTCCTCAGGGTGCGGTCACCTCTTCTCGTTGTGCTGCGTTTTCTGCCACACTTTTTCCTTCCCACAGACTTCCCACTGAGGTGCCTTGATACAGCAATCTGGGAATAGCCTATTTGTTCAGAAATGTCTTTCTGTGTCTTACCCTCTTACTTGAGGGTGTCAATAGTGGCCTTCTGGACAGCAGTCAGGTCGGCAGTCTTACCCATGATTGGGGTTTTGAGTGATGAACCAGGCTGGGAGTTTTAAAGGCCTCAGGAATCTTTTGCAGGTGTTTAGAGTTAACTTGTTGATTCAGATGATTAGGTTCATAGCTCGTTTAGAGACCCTTTTAATGATATGCTAATTTTGTGAGATAGGAATTTTGGGTTTTCATGAGCTGTATGCCAAAATCATCTGTATTAAGACAATAAAAGACCTGAAATATTTCAGTTAGTGCGCAATGAATCTAAAATATATGAATGTTAAATTTTCATCATGACATTATGGAAAATAATTAACTTTATCACAATATGCTAATATTTTGAGAAGGACCTGTATATTCATATGATCTTACCATGATCGTGTAGACTACTGACCCAGACCATTTAGAGGCTCGGGAATGCTCTGCAGGTCTGCTCGGCAGCTGATTAGGGTGTGAAACCATGAGTTTACAATGTTTTCTGAGATGCTGAATTTTGGTTTTTCATTATGTGTAAGCCATAATCATCATAATTGCAAGCAATAAAGGCTTGAAATATGTCACTCTGTATGTAATGAATCTAAATAATACGCGAGTGATACAAAATATTGAGCATTTTCAAGATATTAAGATTTTTTGAGCTGTACCTGTATATTGTTATCAGTTCATGGCCAGATCGATTAGAACGATGTTAACCTTGTCCAGAATGGAGATCTATAAATCTACAAGCGGATCTGTTTTTCCTGTTCTGAGGTAATTTAGGTTTTCCTGGCCAAGGTTTATGGGATGTTGGATGGGTTACAGGTTTGCATTCCCTTCTTTGTTTAAAAACAACAATAGCTCGACCCCCTGCACACGCTTCAGCTCACTGTAACCTAAATGATACCGGATCTACAATGCAAATATTTAACCCTTTTCAGGTGGCAAGCAATCACACTTGGAAAACTTGAGAACAGTTGCAAGAGTTCAGTTAAGTTTGACTCAGAATGTACAGCTGATTTCACATTCAAAATATCAGTCTTTTTTCCAAGCTTTTGTACATTACACACAGCTGACAAAACAAGCTTAGGTGGGATTATTCCTCTGGCTCAGTTTAATTTTTCTGTATTTTGACTGACAGTTTTAAGATTGTGCAATTACTTGAAGTTAGAAGGGTCATACATTTAAGATTTTTATCAAGAATTGATTCATACCAGCCAGTGACATTGAAACACCCAATAGTGCAGTGACAGTGCCGCAGAAGCCCCAGGGAACTGCAGCAACGAGACCACAGGCACCGCCAGCAGCTGGCTAAGCTGGAGCAGATCCAGCCATGGACCCAGAGATTCAAGACACAATAGCACACAAACCCTCCGGCAGAGGCCCGCCAGGTGTCCCAGGTCCCATCAAGCAGCCACCGGGAGTGAGCCAGCACACACCCGAGTACCCAGACCTGGACACTGAGATCCACCAACGCACTGGTGGGCACAGGGGAAACAGGCCCCACATTTGATGGGGGGGCCTAAGATGATCCAGGAGAGGCAGCAGCCTAAAAACCAACCTGACAGAAAAACAGGCACACAAAATATCATAATTATAATTACATGTTCCCACCCTCATGCGTACACATACAAACACCCACACACTCAATGTAAAGATACACAAGAATTGACATTGTACATTCACTCACACTCCCCATACACACTCTATTCTCCCAGGTCCAGGTACCGATACCCTGGATGGGCCGGACCCAGGATCTGGTACCCTTCATTCCAGGGTGGAGACAGGCAGACTGCCCGAGCAACCAGTCCAGACTAGGGCCGTGCACTGCCCGAACCAGAACAACCCCGGCCCCGACCGCGACATCATTAAGTAAAGTTTTGGCTAAAAGTATATTTAAATCCATCCATGCAGTCTCATTCAGCTTGCTATGAACTTGTTGACCACTAATGACAATTAGTCCACATCCATGTTGATAAGTCAGTCAGTCAGTCATTTTCTACCACTTATTCCATAGTGGGTCACAGGGGAGCTGGTGCCTATCTCCAGCAGTCTATGGGCGAGAGGCGGGGTACACCCTGGACAGGTCACCAGTCCATTGCAGGGCAACACACAAACAACCACACACACACTCATACACCTAAGGGCAATTTAGAGAGACCAATTAACCTAACAGTCATGTCTTTGGACTGTGGGAGGAAGCCAGAGTACCTGGTGAGAACCCACACATGCACGGGGAGAACATGCAAACTCCATGCAGAAAGACCCCTGGCCTGGAATCGAACCCAGGACCTTCTTGCTGCAAGGCAACAGTGCTACCAACTGCGCCACCGTGCAGGCCAAATTGATAAAACTTTATATTTATCCTAGTGGAAGCACATGGTATCACAGCTACTATTTATGTGAATATAAACCGTATTGTAAAATAAAAATAATAAAAAATTTATTCTAAATGTATTAACATTTTCAAATATGACACGTTTTGTGTTACTGCAAATAATTTTAGGGCAGTTTAGGAGGTTCCCATAGTTTGTTTTATTCTTTTGTTTGTTTTCTAAGTTCATTGTGCAGCAGCTGGAAACAGCTGGTTCTTTACAACAAGCTGCATCAAAGTACTCTGCTGTACATTGACCTGTGTATGTGTGTGCTTTTGTGTTTCTGCAGGGATGCACACGTCAGTGCGTGAAATCCATTTCTCACCTCCGTCAGACTTGTCCTACGTTTTGCGAGTGGACTGGGAGGGGAGGAACTTAGGCTTAGGCTTCCAGTTACTGCTGACTGATGGGCAGAAGGCATGGAGAGGAAAGGGTAAAATTCATCCCTTGTAAGAGTTCATTGATGATGTTAAACAAGAGATTTTTGCTTGTCTTTCTTGCATAGAATGACTCAATGTAACATACACACCTTTCGTACTTCATCTGCCTCTGAAATTTACTAACCCGTAAGCTGAGAATTGGAGGGTAACTTCTAAGGTCTACTTTCACTGAGATGCCAATGGCTTCCTGTAGGTCTTTGTAAAGGTCAGATTGGTTCTGGCAGTTTTACAGTTCCAAGCAATAGCAAGTAGATTCTCTTACAATTTTTAGATGTTTCCTATCAAGACAGAATTCCAAAAAATCTCTTGACCTTTACCAGCTTCTAAAATGAGACCTCTAGAAATCACAGATGGTCAAGAACGTGCAACATTACACTGTGCCAAGAGAAACTGAATAAAGAGTTAGGTTAGCAGCATCAATTTAAAGGAGTCATGGGAGTGCCTAATGATATCCTTTCTGCTTCCAATGGATTTAGGAGGCACTCTGGTCCTGCTATTTAAATCACCCACCGATGCCCATCTATCTGGGCATAACGTCATTTCCAAACAATTTGAAGTTTGTAAGTCTACAGTGAAAACTTATTTGCTAACAGAAAACTTTTAAAATGGTTGCCAATCTCTACAGGAGTGGGTGTCCTAGCAAGCTAAAGGTCAAACTGTGCAATGCTCAGAAAAAAATTAAAAAAGCATCTCAGACTACACAGGTCCCAGTTAGAATGTAAAATGTTATAGACGATGCCATGGGAAAAAGCCTGAAGAAGTATGGTGTGTTTGGAAGGGTCGCCATTCCGAGGTTTGAATTTACAATGTTGCCTCCTAATGGACTGCAAGACTTCTTTGACAATTTATCTCATCAATGGACAGATGAGTCCATCATGGAGATGTTTTCCTGTAATACACAGCATCATGTTTGTAAAGAATGTAAAGCCATCTGTCCAACAGCTGAATCTTGGCCGAAACTGGGCTATGAACAGGACAATGATCCCACCCCCAAATCTGCAACAGAATGTTGGAAAGAGAAAAGTATGAAGGTTTTTGCGAAGGCCCACTTAAAGTCCAGACTTCTACCATGTTGAAATGCTGCCCTGGGACCTTTTTTTCCCCCCATGAATCTAATTGAATTTCAGAATAAAAAACGAAAGAAACACTACCAAATAAACATCCACTTACATACAAAAAATACAAATGAGACATTCACATAAAGAATCACCAGAAGAGGAAAAAAAAGAAATGAGCTGGCTACTGGCTGTAAGTGATTTGGATCTGGGAAGGCCAACATCCCAACATAATCAGACAAGGGGTTCCACGTCCTTGAAAATTCTACCTGGGGGCCCTTCAACAAATGCCTAAGGGACATTCCTAACCCATTGAATGTGTCACGGAGGTGTGGATAAATTCCATTGCAAAAGTATCGTCTTGCCAGTAGACCAAAGGCTATAAACAGACTTACTTCTGTAGACGGTAATATTTTGGCAGGAGTTACCCCAAACCAAGCAGTGATAGTGTCAGGCATAAGTCTTTTTTCTGTGAGCTCACTCAAGGAGCTGAAAATATTCTGCCAATAAGTTGATAACACGGGGCAGGACCAAAACAAATGGACTTGATTGTCTGCTGCTCGATGACATCGGTCACAGGTCGGATCAACATCCTTAAACATCCTGGAGAGCCTGACCTTAATCAAATGAATACTGTGCAAAATTTTGTACAGTACTCATTTCACACTGCCAGATATTTTCAGTGAATGTTAGCCTCAGACCTTCCTCCCAAAGTGCTAAAGTTGAATGAAAGTAAGTGAATCTGAGTATAAATAAACAAAATCATATCCTTTTAGAGCAGGTGCAAGCTCTAAGAGTGTGTCAACGGGTGAGGGAAAGGGCACTGAAGGGAACTGAACTATCAACAACAAAAGTGCGAATCTGTAAGTACTAAAAAAACATGTTTAGGAAGGGAGAATTCAGGCTCTCAGGAATCTCACTCCAGTCCTAACCAGACTGGTCAGGAGAATTGACATCCAGGAGGTAGCCAAAATTAAATTATTTTAAGGTTAGCTGCCCAATAATGGATCCTCAGGTTGGACAGGGCCAACCACTTCGGCCTCTGCAAAAACTGTTATGTGTAATTTTGGACTTTTCTTGTTTCAGACAAAATCTGAGATGATGATCTTCCACTCCCTCCGGCGCACCAACCACATGGATACTACTGTCCAAGGCCTTGCACTTTTCATCCAAACGATTCACTCGACTTCATCTATTCGGGAGCTATGGTCACTTGCAGCATGCTTGAGGTCCCGCACTGCCGCTTAATAAGAGTCGACCAACCACTGAAGTGGTTCGATCTTCAGTTCCCCTCTAACAGATGCGATCTCGGAGTGCTGACCTACAGCAACAGTGTCCATCATAGCTTGTATCATCCAAGGTTCTAGCAGCACTGCTTTCTAAGTACCGTACCGCTGGAAAAGGAGAAGGTGGTGTTTTGTGGCCACCTTTCTGGGTGTCTTGTATTTGGCGAATATTGTAGATTTGCAATGCTCGGGTTGAAACAGTGTTCATAAACAGGCTTATAACCACTTTAACAGCAGCTGCAAAGTACTGGAATGTAAAACGGTACAACAAAAAAGGTATAAAGGTCAGGTTTTCTCAGAGCTAGTGGAGGACATCTCTACTCTCCACCAAGACCATAGTGTATCTCCGCAAACATCAATGCACTTAAGAAACATTGTAAAGCATAGTGGAACAGGGTGTGGCGCTGGTGGTGTAGGGATTGAATCCCGGTGCCATTTTCTGCACACCCCTCCCCTACTCTTTCCACCATTTCCTGTCTGCTTAGTTTAAAAAAATGATAAAATAAAGGCCACTGGTGCGGCAAAAAAAAAAGAGTGGACCAGAAGTCATACAGAAAACAATAACTGAGTCACTCTTGTGAAAGGTGGTTCTACAAGGCATTGAATCATGGGGTGTAATTAGTTTTCCTGAGAAAACTAATTACATTACAGTGTCCCTGATGATTGTCTTGAGGTGCTTCTACAGCTGTTTTACAAATCAAAACTTAAAACCTGCTGAACCTTTTAATGTACTTAACCGTACATTAAAAGCAATTAAACAAATTATGAGAAAAGTAAACCATTATAAAATTATAATCTTACATCGTAAACATTCTCACCCTGTTTTCTGTGTGCGCAGTGAGTGAGGTGGTGTTGAATGATGAAGCAGAAGAGTTGGAGATGCCTAAGGAGAAGTACATCCAGGACCTTCAGCAGGCTCTAACAGAGCCCGAAAACTCTGCCTCCTACTGTTTCACCGTGAAGCCAGATCCAACCAGCAGCTGCAGCGTGACACTGACATATGAAAAGAGGCAGAAGGACATCTCAGTGAGTGCTTCTTGCTTATTGAAAATGTTTGGTTCTCAATTTCGGGAGTATGTAACATTTCTTCCAGCTCATGGGACAAGATGATACACCATATTCTTTTCAGACAAGGAGTTAGCATAGACTTAGAACCACATTTGACAAATTTTTATGTTTCATAAATAAAGGAGCGATATCTTGCCTTAGTATTATTTTTCCCCCTTATTATTTTCTTCCCTAATAATAATAATAATAATAACAATAATAGGCTTCCTTTATACTTATAAAGGAATGTACATTTGCACATCAAATCATATGTATTAGTATTGTTCTATTTTGTGTAGGCTTTGCCCTTTAAGGCTATCGCTAGTGGGTTTATCCTTTCGTGTGCAGCACCTAAAACGTCAGTCTACGCCCACCTGCTGGATGGGCCTCTCTCGGTCTATATAAATTGCTCTCAGACTGGGTAATCGCCTCCTATTTTTTTCTTCAGCAACAGCTAAGAGTACTGATTCCCATCAATAAGTATGTCCATCAGCAGCGTCCATCTGTGCCCGTCTTGACCTGCATGCCATTTGCCAGGGCTACCTCAGTCCCCAGCATGCTGGTCACACCCTGACGTCGCAGTCCTCCTGCCACTTTTGCAAGCTTCTCCCACTAGCAGACAAAGAATGAGGGTGGCTGATTTCACGGTTGCTGTTGAGGAGGCCTTCCCATTAGCTGATCACTACTCGCTGGACTAAGCCATTACGATAATAACAGCAACAGTAGCCGTGTGGGTGCTATCTTTAAAGGTCTTACAGTGTCGCCGCCTCAAACTACTCGCTGATCGGACAATCTGACAAAGGTTTGACTCAGCTCGGTCGGCTGGTCTCACTGCCCAAACCCAATTTGGCCTCACTTTCCAGCTGTCATGGCATACCTGTCAGTATCGCCAGCTGAACCCAGCAAATTAAAAGCGCCCGTATTTCCACCTATGCGGCAATGACTAAAGTGGGGGGTCTCACTGATCGAGGTTTTCCACCTGTTTCCACCTAGCCTCGCCTTGGTATTTGAGCCAAGATGAACAGGCTGGCTTGACAGCGGCCTGTCCCTCGTTCCCTAATACCATCCTCAACCTCTGTGCGGCCTGAGTGATGTGTTCCAACCGCATCGATGCCTGACAAATCATCTGGCTGTGCCTTTTTTTTTTCGATACCTGAGGATCTTAAGAAAGAAATGCTTGAAAGCCCCATCAGTTTAGATACACTGTTTGGCCCATACTTCCAATCCGCGATAAAAGAATCAGAGACGCTCCAGAAGGAATTCTTTCCAGAACAACAACCTGCAGCCCAGAGGTTCCCTAAACTCTGTCAACAGGCTCCGCTCAGGATACAGCCCAGGAAATGAGTTCTTGAGGGGAATGTCATTGATTATGATTTTGTGAAAAATTGTTTTGCAATTAAACACATTTTCCTCTGAGAGCAAACTTCCAACGGATCCCGAATCTGCAGTCAGATCAGCTGATCTCACAGCAGCCTCTTCGCACACATTCTCCACACAGAATGAGCCGGTAGCGTACAAACCGTCGCTTCAGAGGAGCCGATCTCTCACAATTTCCAAACATAGGCATTCTGTCACACCAACTGGAGCTGCCTCTTCGCAGCAGCCTAAACCGGCTGGTTCACCTCCATAGATCTGAAAAACGCATATTTTCACATCCCCGTCATCCCAAAACGCCACAAATATTTGTGTTTCTCGTTCCAGGGGTTTCCATATTAATCCCACCGCCTGCCTTCCTGTTACTCTCTCACCCTTCGCATGTTCTCCCAATGTTCAGCCACTGCACACAGCAGGGATGAGAATCTTTTTGTTTTTATCTGGACGATGCTTTACGTGCTCGGTCCAGAGAGGAGGAGACACCTATAAAATCTGCGTTTTTCCATAAACTGGGAAAAAAGCTCCGTTCTCCCATCCCAGATGCTTATTTATCTGGGTGTGGAATTAGTCAGGGCTTCTTCGCTGTGTCAGACCTCACAGTGTAGTGACAGCCCTGTTAGTTATGCCATCACTGGGAATGATGTCAGCAGCTCACGTGGTTGTTACACTGGGTCTGCTTCATCTGGGACGCCTTCAAACAGGGTACACCTGCCTGCCCATAGATCCTGAGCGCCAGAAGAGGCGGATGTTTTCTGTCTCTTCCTCAGTGGGAGCCGACCTGGCTCACTGGGGAAATCCCTTAACTGTCAGAGGGAGTCCACTTAAGCAGACCAGTATCATATATTGCAGTTTACAGACGCATTGCTGTCAGGATGGGGAGGTAACGTGTCTTTCTCAGGCAGTGGGAAGAAAGTGACCATACCACACCCTGCACAAACATGTGCTGGAGCTTCTTATCTTGTGGAAGATAATTGTATTTCGTTTCTCTGCTGCATGATCAGCACGTTCTGATCCACACAGAACCAAAAATTGCAGGAACTTGCATAAATCAACAAGGGCTAAGCTCAGCTATTTAACATCTGCATGCAGCGGCTGTACTGGGCAAACCTGCTCTCCATCAGAGCAGCTTACATCCCCTTTGTCCTGAAAGGAGTAGACATCATGTCCAGAGGTGGCCCTCGACACAGGGATTGGAGCCTCCATTCCAGCCTGATCTCTCAGATCTGGAGCAGATTTGGGAGAGCAACAGCGGATCTTTTTCGTTACACAGGAGAATGCACTGTGTCAGCTGTGGTCCTCACAGTCCTTGGCTGAGGAGGATTTTTTACGCTTTACCTCCACTTTTACTGATTCCACGGCTCCTGGATTGTGTTCGAGAAGAACAGCTGTCCCTGATTCTCATAGCCCCCGAACGCCCTGGCCTGCTGTGGTTCCCGAATATGCAACAGCTGATGGCAGGCCGCACGCGGCAGCTGCCGTGGAGGGAGGATGGGCTCCTCTAGGTGAGAGGGGCAATCAGGAGCTAACCAGAAATAGGCCAGTGTCCCTGGATCTGACTGCTGAACGGGAGTGCTTAGGGAGGCTCAGCCTCCCTCAGGAGGAAGTGCACAAAATTCAGGGGGCACGAGCCTCTTCTACCACATATACATGCTTTATACCTGTCAAAATGAAAAGGTTTTGAATGCTGGTATGCGGAGAAAGGCGTGGATCCCATTTCTTGTCCACTAGCTTGCATATTGTTATTTCCCCAGCAGCCAATGTACAGGAATTAAAACTATGTGGGGGTATTTCCTCTTATCATGAAAGTTTTGGGTACAGAAGACACAGACACTTAGATTGTTGTCTTTTAAAACAACTCTTCTGTTAGTCCTGACATCTGCAAAGAGAGTGAGTGATTTATCTGCTCCTTCATGTCTCAGAATATGGAGAGACGGCAGCGCGGCCATGCTAAATCTGGTTTTACAGCCAAAAGCATTGCAAACTCATTCAGGTCGAGAGTGGTAACTCTGAATGGCTTCTATCCCCCTGCTTTTCCCATGCTAATATTTCTTTTGGACTAGATCCTCCAGTGAAGTGCAAAACTCTCCTCCTCCCCTGCCATGCAACAGAGGGATGACAGTGGAGGACGTCTATACGGCAGCTTCCTGGTCATCTCTGTGCTCATTTATTGGGTTTTATCTGCGTGACATTTCCACTTTCTTTATGACACATTCTGTTCTCAGTGTTCTTATCATTTCAATGTTCCTTCATACCGGCGAATTCCTCCCGTCTACTAGTGACATCCTTAATGGGCAAAGCCTATATGTAATGGAACACTGGTTAGGTATTTTAACCCCAGTTCGGTGTGGACAAAATGTTTCAGTTTTCAGACAGGGATAAAACCACTATCAAAAAGGGCTGCACCTATTATCATAGAATCTGGGGTTACAATATGTATGTACATTTTTGATGTTTCACAATTCTCTAACTAAATCCTGTTTAAGGGTCAGCAATGTGTCATGATGTAAATGCGGAAATTTTGGTGTTTTGACATAATCAAAATGTATTGCAGCAAATCACTCCTCATGTTTGTAGAAACGAAGAGAATCAGAATGACAGTTATGTAGCAATATTTTTTTGCAGCAATATGTCGTTTTAAAATTGGGAGAACGTCAAAAAATCACACAAAAATCATCAATGGAAATCAAATTTATTAACCAATGGAGGCCTGGATTTGGAGTCACACACAAAATTAAAGTGGAAAAACACACTACAGGCTGATCCAACTTTAAAGTAATGTCCTTAAAACAAGTCAAAATGAGGCTCAGTATTGTGTGTGACCTCCACGTTCCTGTATGACCTCCCTACAACGCCTGGGTATGCTCCTGATGAGACGGCGAATGGTCTCCTGAAGGATCTCCTCCCAGACCTGGACTACAGCATCTGCCAACTCCTGGACAGTCTGTGGTGCAACGTGACGTTGGAGGATGGAGCGAGACATGATGTCCCAGATGTGCTCAGTTGGATTCAGGCCTGGGGAACGGGCGGGCCAGTCCATAGCTTCAATGTCTTCATCTTGCAGGAACTGCTGACACACTCCAGCCACATGAGGTCTAGCATTGTCCTGCATTAGGAGGAACCCAGGGCCAACTGCACCAGCATATGGTCTCACAAGGGGTCTGAGGATCTAATCACTGTACCTAATGCTCTGTCGAGCACATGGAGGGCCATGCAGCCCTCCAAAGAAATGCCACCCCACACCATTACTGACCCACTGCTAAACCGGTCATGCTGAAGGATGTTGCAGGCAGCAGATCGCTCTCCACGGTGTCTCCAGACTCTGTCACGTCTGTCACATGTGCTCAGTGTGAACCTGCTTTCATCTGTGAAGAGCACAGGGCACCAGTGGTGAATTTGTCAATCCTGGTGATCTCTGGCAAATGCCAAGCTTCCTGCACGGTGTTGGGCTGTGAGCACAACCCCCATTTGTGGACGTCGGGCCCTCATACCATCCTCATGGAGTCAGTTTCTAACCGTTTGTGCAGACACATGCACATTTGTGGCCTGCTGGAGGTCATTTTGCAGGACTCTGGCAGTGCTCCTCCTGTTCCTCCTTGCACAAAGGTGGAGGTAGCGGTCCTGCTGCGGGGTTGTTGTCCTTCTACGGCCTCCTCCACATCTCCTGGTGTACTGGCCTATCTTCTGGTAGTGCCTCCAGGCTCTGGACACTATGCTGACAGACACAGCAAACCTTCTTGCCACAGCTCGCATTGATGTGCCATCATGGATGAGCTGCACTACCTGAGCCACTTGTGTGGGTTGTAGAGTGCTACCACGAGTGTGAAAGCACCACCAACATTCAAAAGTGACCAAAACATCAACCAGAAAACATAGGTACTGAGAAGTGGTCTGTGGTCTCCACCTCCAGAACCACTCCTTTATTGAGTGTGTCTTGCTAATCGCCAAAGATTTCCCCCTGTTGTCTATTCCATTTTCACAACAGCTGTGAAATTGATTGTCAATCAGTGTTGCTTCCTAAGTGGACAGTTTGTGTATATAAAAGTTCAATAAAATACATTGAACCTTGTAGTTATAAAGTCACAAACTGTAGAAACGTTCACACAAATGTGTTTTTAAGGTACTGTGTCCTGATTGGTCATATTTTCAGAGAAAATGGGGAGTGCAAATCTGTCAGTACCCCTTTTATTAATAACTATACGGTTACTCCATTTAAAGGGTTGCATAGGTGTCGTTGGTTTTACGTTTGCTGGTACTAAAACAGTATTGTCACTGCTGTTGTCAGAACACAATATCAGCCAGGCTTTTACCTGCTGATAAAAATACCATACTGACAAGAAAAGAACTTCCAGTCAAGATAAATACATCAAAACAGTATATCTACAGTTGGGTGGATGGAATACAAACAGATAAACACAGAATAAAATGGTCCTATTTTGTGCTTTCAATGCAGTCAGAGTTACCAACTTAGGCCATAATTTGTATTTTTATTTATCTCAGCTGTTATTAAGCTTAGAGCAAATGGTCTAAAACTATTGTATTCCTATTTGGTGGTCAGTTAATGCTTTCCTATAAGATTTCAGAGTCTAAAAATAAAAGATTTCATAGTTTGTTTTTTGTCTCTTATCTGTGTGGACAAAATGAGTCAAGACTTGAATAAAAGTAGCTCCAGATATGTTTGGGCTGTCTTTGAATATGTTATTCGATTAAAATTTAATAATTAAAATTTAATTGGAAACTAGTACATTTAAAAAACACACTTTTGTGTCTGGGCATACATTTCATTGACTGCCTTAGAAATAAAAGTAATGGTCTCATTTTTGTCTCCCACAGTTCAAACTAGGCTGTGTCTTGCTGGATGCTGTCAAAGAGCCAGCTGAGGCTGTGAGGGAGATGCTGATCCACACTCTACAACAAGGAAGCACCCTGCAGCAGCACAACCACAAACTGAGGGATGAGAACCAGAGGCTGATAGGAGAACACCAGCGCATCACTGAAGAGTAAATACACACCTAACACCCATACATGACAGACACGGGATTCCTGCTGCTCAAAGGCTGAAGTTAGCAGGGCTGTTGGGTGAACTCCAAGTCAGGATCAGTAAAAAACAACCAACTTTTAAAATATAAATAGTTGAATCCAAACTGAATAGTTTTATTTTTAGATTGCTTAAACCTGATCCTACCCCATACGTTTGGATTGAGTTTGTTAAAACCAAAGGTCTGGAAGCTAAATTAGCATGCTGATTAGCTAATGCATTGGATCATTTTTAAAATCAGAATCAGCTTTATTGCCAAGTTCGTACATACAAACAAGGAATTTGACTCCGGTACACTTTGCTCTTTGGTTTTGTTTTTGTATTACAAAATATACATATTTACAATGTACAATATACACATATATAATAAAAGGTGCATTTGCAACATCTGTATGCTGTTGTTTTGTACTTTATTGAATGTTCAACAGAGAAATAGCCTGGGGGAAGAAACTGTCTCTGCGGCGGCTGGTTTTAGTAAACAGTGCTCTGTAGCGGCGGCCTGCAGGTAAAGCTCTGAACAGTTTATGTGCAGGGTGTGTGGGGTCTGCAGAGATTTTAGCAGCTCTTTTCCTGACCCTAGACCTGTATAAGTCCTGGATGGAGGGATGGTTAGCCCTGATTATTCTCTCTGCAGTCCTGATTATTCGTTGCAGTCTGGACCTGTCCTGTTTTGTGGATGAGCCAAATCACACTGAGATGGATGAAGACAGGACAGACTGAATGATGGCAGTGTAGAAGATGACCAACAGCTCCTGTGGAAGGTTGAACTTCTTGAGTTGCTTCAGGAAGTACAGTCTCTGCTGAGCCTTCTTTCGAACAGTGTCTATGTGTGAAGACCATCTCAGGTCCTCAGAGATGGTGGTTCCTAAGAACCTGAAGTGGTCCACGGCCGATACAGTGTTGTTGAGGATGGTGAGGGGGGTGTATGGTGGTGGACTTTTGGAGAACACCACCCCCATACACCCCCCTCACCATCCTCAACAACACTGTATGGGGGTGGTGTTCTCCAAAGGTCCACCACCATTTCCACAGTCTTGAGTGGGTTGAGTTCAAGGTAGTTCTGACTGTACCAGTGTACCAGCCGATCCACCTGCTGTCTGTATGCAGACTCATCACCGTCCTGGATCAGTCCAATGACAGTGGTGTCATCTGCAAACTTAAGGAGTTTCACGGACGAGTCCGGGGAGGTGCAGTCATTTGTGTACAGGGAGAAGAGGAGTGGGGATAGAACACACCCCCGAGGGGCACCAGTACTTATTGATCTGGTTCGGGAGAAGATGCTCCCCAGTCTCACCTGCTGCTGTTGGTCCGTCAGGAAGCTGTTGATCCACTGACAGGTGGAGGCTGGGACGTTGAGCTGGGTGAGCTTCTGGTGGAGGATGTCTGGTATTGAAGGCTGAGCTGAAATCTACAAACAGGATCCTGGCGTACGTCCGTGGGTGGTCGAGGTGTTGCAGGATGTAGTGTAGACCTAAGTTAACAGCATCATCTGCTGACCTGTTTGCTCGGTAAGCAAACTGCAAGGGGTCCAGCAGGGGGCCTGTGATGTCTTTCAGGTGCTTCAACACCAGCCGCTCAAAGGATTTCATGACCACAGACGTCAGGGCTACAGGCCTGGAGTCATTTAATCCTACGATGGTGGGTTTCTTGGGAACCGGGATGATGGTGGATCGTT